>NC_092809.1:75852434-76452434 GCF_040954645.1 Diabrotica undecimpunctata | reverse complement strand
TTTCCAGGACAACTCATTTCACGTTTCGGAAATTTGCCGTGGCCTCCAAGGTCTCCAGACCTGTCAATTTGTGATTTTTTTCTATGGAGGTATTTAAAGAGTCGTGTATATGCTAGCAAGCCTCGTAATTTGATCGAGTTGAAGAACGCAATGCGCCAGGAAATCCTGACTATTGATCGAGTGATGTTAGAGCGTGTTATGGAGGATTTCATAAAGATGATCGAAAACTGCATACAACGTGATGGTCACCGTATTGATGACATTATTTTCCATACTTAACTAGATTGTAAATGGCATAATATAAGCTTCAATTTGATGATAAGAAATTTGCAAGAAAATACTATTTTATTATGTATCATTTAGTTCAAAATCGTCCTATTGCCAATTGTCATCCTGTATATTATCTTATCTTATTTAGCATAAATGCTGTTTCTTGAAATACAGCCACAATTTTTTGATATTTTTCTAATTCTCCTGCTACTTCTTCCATTTTTACGGGTTTTAATAATGTTCTCACATTAGATGATCCTAATCTATATGGTATATTGTGAGCGAATTAAACTTTAATTTGCTATCAATAATTACTATGGTTAGCAAGTCGCTTTAATCCAAAATTTATTTGGGATGTAACCTAACGATAAAAATTTAGAAACTAATGATGACTCTAAGGGTTTGATCAGCAAGAGTTAAATTATTTAGTATGAGATTTAGGACTGTCCAAAAAGCTTTAAAGTTCTTAGCATCAAGACTGTGCGAAACAAACTTGCTTGAAAAGGGGGCTAATGTATCTTATTGTCGATAAAGAGAAAGTGCGTTTCTACAATACTTTCGAAGTGATGGTAAATTTATGTATTGTCACATTTGTGTGTATTGTATAGTAAGAGTTGGAAATTTCAGCCTATAATGCTAAATAAGGACTGTTTATCAATAGCTCAAAGCGGAGGTTGAAGTATGTTCTTCTTCACAATGGAAATTTATTTGGTTCAGTCCCGATAGGCGATAGGCCCATTAGTTTGTTTGAGTTAAAAGTATGAAGATATACAGATAGTTAGTTAAGATATCGATCAATATTATAATATACATTATATTATGTTACAATATTTTATTAAAATTATTGTAAAACTTGTACAAAAATTACAAAGAGTTGTTTTTAGGGTATCCCAGTCCTTACTATGGATAAACATATGTTTTTCAAGTGACAGAAATAGATAATAAGATTCTGTATGAAAGAGACAATTGAGATAATATTTATAAACTGTTACATTATTAGTTGTGTTAATTCACATTATTGGATTAATTAGCATTTAAATTTTTAATATTTTGAATGACTAAATACGTTGATGAAAAAAGTCCACAAAAAGATTATGCGAATTGGTAGTTATGTGACCGAACAATAATCCCACTGGTGGTATTAAATGTAATTAGTACAAAATGCAAAATAATCTTATTTCCACTTAAAAACCTTCTTAATAAAGACATTAATAACAATTATGAAAAATCCTCAGAATCCAGTTCGACCTGACCTATAAAATTTGTTTGTGTGTATGTTGCGGTCGAGAGGATTCGAAAACACTTTATTAAACTAGTTGAAACAAGAAACACCTCCGAGTCGAACAATTCGAAAAATCTACCTGTGGTGCGCCAACATCAAAGGATATTCCAGTAAAGGACAAAAGGTTAGAGCGAGACGATATCTACCATATGCGTACAACAATAAAAGCTTTGATCGTGTATTAAAAAAATTGTAAGTTATGATTATCAAAGAAAAAGATATTAAAAAAAATTCAGAGATCAGCATTTGAACTTGTTCTTTATTAATGACATTTTTAAAGAAGAGCAAAGATATTAAAGAAAAAGAACATGATTAAAATTAGCGTTCTGTTTTTAATTAAATATTTGCTCCATGCTTTGATTGAATGAGCTACTTTGGTCAAATATTAAAATATGAATTGATGCGATTGGTTATACACGGGAAAGTGGAAGGAAAAAGTGGACCGGAAAGACGACACACGTCATGGTTGAAAAACTTAAAGCAATGGAGTGGAACAATAACAATAGAACTCTTTAGAACTGCTGCAGACAGAGCAAAAATGGGCCGTGATAATCGCCAATGTCCTTAAACGATAAGCCTCACGAAGAAGAAAAAGATATTTTGATAACTCCAGGTTTTATTTTCTTCGGCTTCATTCTACAAGGTTTTTTGAAAAGCATCTTTTAATCATCCATTTTAAGCGGTTTTCCTAAGGTGGTTTCCTTCCTAAACTATTCATTCTGAGTTATCATGCCATCTGATCTGTATATCTTACTATCTATTTCTTTGTTTCACATTTGCTCTAATTTTTATCTTTTTGTTTTTTCACCTTGTCCAATATCAGATTAAATATTAGTGGGCTTAATGAGTTTGCCTGCTTAAACCGTGGTTATATCAATTGGTTTTCTTCTTTTTATCTGTAATTTTACTTCGGGCTTATTTCTTACATATAGGTATATTTCCTATAAATTTTAACATATCTCATGGTACTTATCTCTTGTATAGAAGGTTGGTTACATCTGATAGTCGACTTCTCTCATAGGCCGTTTCTAAGTCTATATATTAGTGTTATGTCTATATTAGTGTTATATTCTTAGTAACTTCTCAGCTTTTTGATTTCATTTCTGGTGTTTTTATGTTTAGATATGTTCCATTGTTAAGGTCATCATTTTTTAAAGTATGCTTTCTCTTGGTCTTTGGTTAGATTAGGTTAGGTTAGGTTACATATCACATTACATGTTTACAAATCACATTACAAAACACGACTGAACTGAAATACGAGTAAGGACCGAATGAATAATAACCGACTGCTGGTCTGTTTACGATTATATAACATCGAGCTGTGACGCTTTGTCAAATAAACACATAAACTAAATAATTCTCATTATTTAGTTCAAAATAACAATCAATATTGATGACCGTGCAAGGTTGAATTTTGGAATGCAACTCAGATATTTAGAAATTAACACACTGTTATTAATTGCGCCTGGCCCAGATAAGGTTATTTATAAATTCTAATATCTAAATATATTATCACAATAGTACTAAAGATAAAAGCTGAGATACTGAACCCATGATTTAAAAAAAAACAAATATGTCTTGGATGGGCAACATATGGAAAACTACGAGAAACATTTAAAATCTATCGAGAGACAAAGTTAAGTGGGGATATAAGAAAAACAACTAACGACTAAGATCATTAAAAGTATAGCCAGAATAAAATGGTGGCGAAGAAGACACATAGAGAGAGTAACAGATGGTCGATGGACAATAAGAATATTGGAATGAAGACTGCAGAAAATGAATAAAAAGTGGAAGAGCTTGCTAGATGGGGTTATAAATAAGAGGAGGAGGCCTATACTCAGTAGTGTACTTTAGAGGCTGGATGATGTTGAATTTTCTGTAGCTAAAAGTGTATTTATATTTGATCTTTATGGTAGAAATATATGTTTATTCTGTATTCGTTTTATGTGCAGAAATTTATGAGTAGCTCACAATGTTCATCCTTTTTTACCTTTACATTTTTCTCATTTGCATTACTTATTATTATGGCCGTTGATTTTTATGGTATTCCATCAGTATTCTTTGTTAATTTTTTATGATAAATTTTGTATTATTTTTTTAATTTAAATTTAAAAATTGTACAAAAATACAGTTATTTTTAGGTTCTACCAAAATATGTTCTACCCACCATTGAGAACCTCTTACGGGGGACGCCCATGCTGTCATTACCAGTCTAGAGGAATGTCTAGACAAAGATCGGGGTATCCTTTCGACCAGAACTAAGACAAGGACAACAACACTTTTTGAGAGAAGAATGTACAAAAAGTCGTTCGTGGGAAAAAAGGTTCGCACGTAGCAACGCAGCTCGATAAAAAGAAACGGAAAATAAGATAACTTCATATAAAAGAACGAGACAAAGAAATCCGAGGGTGGATGGCCGCAACAGCATTCTTTACCCACCCTGTGAATTAATTTGGTTTCTTCAACTGTATTTGTTCAAAGCGGCGTTGTCACTTGCTTCGGAATTTAAGGAGTTCACGTACTTTAAATAATGAGGTCATGCATAATGTCATTTGATATGAAATGAATTGACTAGATATTGAACGTAAAATTCAAATGTAAAAGTCACATGCAACACACAAGGCTCTAGTTAAAGCCACTTGGTTTAAAGTTCAGATATTGGCCTTGTAAGCTGTAAATACATATCGTTTTCTTATCGCGTCGCAATAATTTTTAATAATTTATAACTTTTTGGACAAAAATCATTGGACATTTTATATCATTTTTTAGTACTCTGACTCATGTTTTAATTTCTGTTAGTAATTTTTGTTTGTATATTAGTGATCTTTTGCAAGTAATCTTATTAACATAATTTTCTTCTTCACTCTTCTTTTTCTTCTAGTTCCATGACCGTTATCGATCGTTGAATATGATGTTGATTATTTTATGCGCTTTTGCGACTTTATTGATAGCAGCTCTAAATAGTGATGTAGTCGATTTTCGGAATCATTGTCTTAGATTTTTCAGATATAATGTTCTTCTACCAGGATCACATTTACCTTGAATATTTCTCTGAATGATCAGATGCCAAAGCTCATATTTTTTAGGGTGTCTCTTTATTATATTGACCAGTTGTGTTGCAGTATAGCAGTATATCATTCGAACGCGAAGGTCAATGCTAAGATCGTGGCTGCAAAGTACGTTCGTCATTTTTACAAAAGTGGCTCGGGCTTGTTCTATACTGCTTTTAATTTCTACGGTTGGATCCCAGCTGGCATTGATATTACTGCCGAGATACACGAGTTTCTCTATTCTGACCAGTACGGCATCTCTGACTTTTATACCGTCATCATATATATATATATATATATATATATATATATATATATATATATATATATATATATATATATATATATATATATATATAGTTTTGTTTAGTAAGTATTATATATTTAGTTTTCTTAACGTTGAGTTTTAATCCATACTGATCACATGTTTGTTTTATTTTGTTCATTAGATTTTGAAGGTCTTCTCCGCAATTAGCCAGCACTAAGATATCGTCGGCATATCTAATATTATTTACGGTTACACCATTAACAATACTACCTTGTGTTGTCTCCATTAGGGCTTCCTTAAATATTTCTTCTCAGTAAAGACGATAGTATAAAACCTTGTGCCTTGTCCCATCCCTCTTTTTTATTTATTTCATCCAAGAGTTCTTGTTCTACTTTTATTCTTGCCACTTGATACCAGCATAGATTTGTAATTATTCGTAAATCCTTATCGTCCAATCCAGCTGTTTTCTATATTTCTAGCATTTTGGTATGTCGGACCTTGTCAAAAACTTTTTCAAAATCGATTGCACAGATGTATACATTTTGATTTATATCTCTGCATCTCTGGATCAAAACTTGGATACTAAACAAGGCTTTTCTCGTACCCAAGCCACTACTAAATCCGAATTGAGCATTGCTAATTATCTCCTCTAATACCTTGTGTATTCTGCTATGTATTACTCGCAGAAAGATCTTCAAACCAAAACTCATTAGACTTATTGTCCGATAATCACTGCATGTCTTTGCACGATGTTTCTTTGTGACAAATATCGACTTAAGCCAACCAGTTGGTAATATCCCAGTATTATAAATGCTGTTAAAGAGACCACACAGAGCTTTATTTCCATTTTCTCCCAAAAACTTTAGTATTTCAGCACTTACTTCATCGGAGCCAAGTGCTTTTTCTTTTTTTGCCGTTTGTATTGCCCAAGTAACCTCACTTTCTGTTATAGATGGATCTTTTATGGAAATCGGTGTAGAAATGTAGTTTTCCCATTCTTTTAACTGTTCATTGATATGTAATATTCTGTGTCCGTTTTGTCTTCTAAACTTTGGATAGTTGTTTCCGTTTAATTTCGGCTATCTCTTTTAATTTCATGTGCAGAAGAAATGTATCGTATTTCTTTTCATATTGTTCAATTTCATTTATATTCTTTACTATGAAATTGCGTTTTCGCATGTCTTATCTTCTGCCTAATTATTGCGTGAACCTCTTGTATTCGTCTTTATCTCTATTTTTGATTTCTCTTCTTTTATCCACGAGTCTCAGTATTTCTTCTGTCATCCACCCTTGTGTTCTCCCTGTTTTACTGCACTTAATGTTGTTTCTTGAACGGTCTTTAATATATCTTTAATTCTCATCCAGTTTTCCTCAGTATTTTCATCTTTGCTTGATTTTAACTTGATGTCAATGATTTAAGTGCTATATATATAGTAGTACTAGAACAGGTCTGTACTCCTGTATGAAGAAGAAGTTTGGGGGAACATTAGAAATGTGGAGTCATAGACAAATGGCAAGATGGCAATCATAGACGGCAAAAAAAACTAGCGAGGAAGTAAACCTAAAAATATGTAGTTTTGGTTATTTACTTGAGTACTTGAACGCGTTCAACAATTTAAATATTTGGGAGTAATTGTGAATGGGAAAAATAACAGAAGTGAAAAAGTAACAGAGCGCATACTAGCAGACAATACAAGATGGGAGAATAAAATACGACCTAATGAAGAGGTCACAAGATGGAAGCCAGAAACTGAAAGACCAAGGGGAAGGGCCCAGAGAGAGACGGGAGGACCAGGTCATGAGATATATCAAAATCCTGAAAGTGAGAAACTGGAGGAAACTAAGCACAGATCGAAATGAGTAGAAGACAATTGTAACGAAAGCCAGGTCATACAACAAAATTTGACAATAAACAAGAAAAATGTGGAGTGATTCACCGCAATAAACGAATCTGCGAGTTCTAAGTAAGAGCGGCAAACATTCTATGAGGAACGAAAGGTCTTGATGGTGATAGTTTATGAATGGAAAGGCAAATCCTGAATATCAACTTATCAGATAGGAAAAACAGCTGGAATCGTAATACAAACAAAGTAAAAGATGCTCATATTTTTTTGACGATATCTTGAGACAGAAAGACGATAGATAGAACAAAATAGCTATTACTAAAATTAGCACTTCACTGACCCTACTAGACTTTAGCCGCGTCGGAAGGGCCAGTACGTGCTATGCATCAGCTTTCAATGTTCCTTTGAACTATGTTGATTTACCGACAAACAACGAGATAGCACGCGTTCACCGTAAATAGACAGTTGTGTCCTATCCCACGGATCGTAAACCATAAATTTTGAGGGGAAACGGTATTCCATGTTGCGTTGGTTCCCGTCTTTATATTGTATCTTTTTCTATTTTCTATTTCTCTTCACCGATGAAGAAGCCGCTCCACGTTCTGTCAGATCCCGTCCTAAAGAGGTCGCCTATTGGCAACCGATAGACAAGGTAGAAAATATCAATTCCAGGACCCAGTTTAACTTCGAAAGCAGTATCGACATTATACTAGACACATTTTTATTCTTTGTTGCTTACTCCATTCTTATTGTAATTTAAAAAGTATTTACCCATGGGTTATTTTTATATTTTATAATATTTCGTATTATAAAATATTATTTTTGACAATGAAAAGTGAGCTATCAAAACATTAAAAAAACTATACTCTACTTTATTTTTGTCTCTTGCTTTCTGTTTTTTAATTATATATGTACATTAATAAATAAAGACTGTCATGGTCGTTATCTAAGTTTATCACGAAATTACGCATCAAATTTCCAAGCCATTCATTTAAACATCAGCTGGGGAATGAATCGTCGCTCATCCACGGCTAACTGAAATTGGAATCTATTAAAAGTTCGCACAGCATCAATTTAACACCACCTCTTTAACACAAATAATGATAACATATCTAAAATAAAATAATTTGTGTTATTGGCCGAACACGCTACCTCGCAGCATTCCAATACAATCTGCCTGATCGGTCGGTCATAACTCTGGCGAGCATGTTGGTGCTGAGACATGACATCTACCAAACGACGACCAAGATATAGGAGACAGTGCGGTAGGACTATACATATATATATATATATATATATATATATATATATATATATATATATATATATATATATATATATATATTGTCATACTTCTTCTTTCTCAACCAAAGAAAAAATTAAATAAAAAGATTCATCGGAATAAAATTTTAAGATATCATTATAAACAAAATGTATATAGTAATTTAAGATAAGATTTAGTGTAGATATGAATAGAAATTTTTCCGTTTCAAACAAAATTATCAAAAAACCCCTTTGTGTAGAATTAGAAGACATTTTACCTGTAAGTTAATCTTGTCATTGCTTGTGTATTAAATGACCATATTCTAATCTTTGGAAACAGGTATAGATTGTGTATTAACAGACTGAGGATAGAAAAATCAATTTTTATTTATTCTTTCTCTGAAACAGTAATTTGGTCTTCCCAAATGATACACAGAATTTTTAGAACAAACATTAACAGTAATAAACAAGATTTGAGCTTTTGATTGGATAGTCATTTTTGAATGGTAATGGGGTTAGCCTGATTAGGAGACGGGGAGAGGCAGTTGTAATTTGGCCATCGAAGGAAACAGTCGTTTGTTAGAAGATAGGGTGTGGTTCCTGAGTTTGGATACCGACATTGTGAAAAGAAGTGAATACTTTTGCAGAAGGAGATAACAAGTAGATTAAAAAAGGTTCTTGTATCTACCGTGGGCATTTTGTGAAGTATATGTGAAAGTAGTTATACGGCATCAAGTTGACAAAAGGAGGTCCTTGTGTCATAAATAAGTAGCTGAGTTTTTGGAGAAGTAAATCATATGGTGCTGAATGTTGGACGATGACAAAGAATGAACGAGATAAAGTAGACGTTGTGGAAATGGATTATCTTAGAAGGTCATGTCGAGTATCGAGAATGGAAAGAATCAGGAATGAGGAAATACGAAACCGTACAGGAATTAGAGATACTCTTTCAGATAGAATACAAGGAAGGCAATTACAATGGTATGGTCACGTGATGAGAATGGAGGAGGAGCGGTGGCCAAAGAAAGCCTTAATGTATGTTCCGCCAGAAAGAAGGAAAAGGGGAAGACCACCAAATTCCTGGAGAAGAGAAATTACAAAAACAATGCAATCTAGAGGCTTAGAAGAGGGAGATTGGAGAGATAGGAAAAGATGGAGGCTGAAATGCGGGAAGCGGCAATCGCCGTAGGACCCCCGTTATATGATGATGATATGATGAAATCAGGTGTTTTTGTGTAGTCTCCAGGAGGTTTGCAGAGACGTTAGGAAGGAGCTAAGGTGCCAAAGAGGAGAGATCACATCGTTGAGGAGACTGTACTTTTCTGGGTATGTGCCAACATACAATTCAATAAGAAAAAAAAAGCTGTAAGTGTTTTGTACAATTGAAATTGGTATCTGTGAAGGATCTGTGTTGACATCATGGTCATTATCATTCAAATTTAAAGAATTGATTTTTGTTTGACTAATCAAAAGTTACAGTTTTGTTGTTTTTTGTTTCAAGTAAAGGAAAGTTTAAGTAAAATTGGTTTTCACTTATTATAAATTTATGTAGATTTAAAATCTTATTGTTATAAAAATTTCATTTATTTTCTTGTATGCTGATTGATAAGATAACGGCGAAAGTTGAAAATTGTTTTATTCCTTTTTTTATATAAAATAAAGAATACTTAATTTTTGTAATATACTATTTTCTTTTATTATTATCCTTCTTCTCTATCTCGATAAAGGACAACTAGAAAATCTTTGAATCCATCTAACACAGGTAATATAAGGAGTCTTATTTTACATTTGATAACAATTAAATTAAATTTTTTTTATTGGCTCAATAAATTAAAATCGCAGTCAAAATAAACAATCATAACAATATATATATATATATATATATATATATATCTTTTTTAGATGGCGTACCATAGTTGTTAATTTCATTCCCTTAACTGCTTCATTCACTTGTTCTATTGATATTTAAAAAATATATTGAAAATAGACAATATAAAAATATATTGAAATTAAAAAAATCTCCAGGCCCAGGCGGAATACATCCAGAGTTGATTAGATATGGATCATCAAAACTGTTTGAGATGCTCCGAAAATTATTCGAAAGATGCTTAAACGGAGAAGAAGTTCCAGAAGAATGGAGACAATCGTATATCTCTCCAATACACAAGAAAGGCACAAAGATGGATCCTAAAAACTATAGAGGGATCGCAGTGATTGCTACTATAGGCCGACTATACTCAAAAGTACTACGAAACCTGATAGAAAATGATATCAAAGACAAACAACCCGAAGAACAAGCGGGATTTAGGGCCGGACGCTCCACTATGGATAATATCTTCACATTAAAAATTGCAATGGAAAAACGAGTGCAGAGAAATAGAGAAACTCATATAGCTTTAATAGATTTGGAAAAAGCATATGACAGTGTACCGATCTCCCAACTATGGATAGAAATGGGTAACTTGAAAATAAACCCAATTCTTATTAACGCCACTCAAAAATATTACGAACAAAACTTTGCGAGAATTAAAATGGGACAAGAAATCACCTCTCCTTTTCAAACAACAAAAGGACTACGACAAGGCTGCTGTCTGTCACCCACCTTATTTAAAATCTATTTGGACAGATCCTTAGTGAAATGGGTAAAAAAATGTAAAAACATGGGAATAACGGTGGAAGAAAACAAGCTATATACACTTTTCTTTGCGGATGACCAGGTAGTAATTGCCGAAGACAGCTACGATCTTAGCTATATGGTAAGAAAACTGCAAGAAGAATATGAGGTGGCAGGTCTAAACATGAATATGACAAAATGTGAATATCTCTCAGTGGGAACAGATGAAATATGTGACCTAGTCTTGGAAGACGACAAAATCAAAGGCGTGCAATCCTGCAAATATTTGGGGGTCATTTTCAACAAGAAGGGAAATAGCGCAGATGAAATCAGGGAAAGAATAAACAAGGGCAGAGCAGCGACCCGTGCCTTAAACACTCTTCTCTGGCAAAAAACAATTCGACGAGAAACCAAAAAACACATTTACGGTAGTATAGTTCAAAGTATTACACTTTACGGTTCGGAAGTATGGGACGTCACCAAAGCTAATAGAAACAAACTTATGACGACAGAAATGGATTATCTGAGACGAAACTGCGGTAGATCGAAACTGGAGAGAGTTAGAAACGAACAAATAAGAAACGAAATTAAAATGGAGAGAAATATCAATGATGACATAGAAAGAAAACAATTAATCTGGTTCGGACATGTTAAAAGAATGCCAGAGTACAGATGGCCTAGGAGAGTACTGGAATGGATCCCTCCTGAAAGAAGAAAGAGAGGACGACCACGGAGAAGTTGGCGCAACGATATTGATGAAGCAATGGCGGCAAGAGACTTAGAAGAGGCAACTGCATATGACAGAAAAAGATGGAAATTGGGGGCGGAGAAGCGGCGACAGCCGTAATAAATCCGTTATTATATATACCATAGTTAATATCTTTATTTAGTTTTGTTTTTTATTGTATACTTCTGGCAAGGGCGGACTAAGTACGTGCCTAGGACCCGTAATTTTTGGGTCACGAAAATTAGGATTTTAATTTTTATAATTAATTATGCCGAATCGCTGTTTGATAAAGTCGACAAGTGTGGACGAGCTATAATAACTATTATAGTCTCAGTCATCCATCTACTAACTATGGGAGATAAACTACCTTATACATTTCAAACCCTTTCTTTAGATATTTACTGAATATTATGTATTAATCTTGACTGAAAGAAATTGTTATTTCAAATACCACCGTTATTTCAATTCCAAGATCTGTCGCTGTTTGTGCGAATAAGGGATATCGAAGAAATTACTATAACCTATAAAGGAAATAATCCCGCACCCGCTACTGCTCAGCCGAGATTTATCGGCGAAGAAGGCGAAACGAGACGTTTTGCGGTTTCTATAGAAAGAGGCTAATAAATCGCAGAAGGCGATTCCTATTCTAATCTCTCCACAGCGTACCTTATTCCTCTCTTTGTCTCACATGCAGACTATTCTTCTTACGATACACCGTGTATTTTAATAATGGTAACAGTTTCAATAACGATTTAATGGGTTATGAGTCCTCTGGGAGAATTATTGCGAATAATAGTCAAAAGCTATAATCAAGAAGATTACAAAATTTAAATCAGAGAAAGTTTTGGCTCAAAGTAATAATTCTTGATTGTATTAACGTTTCCCTTTACATTAAGTAAATTAGTCCTAAGTCCTTAGTCTTTAGGAAAAGACGCAATATGAATAGATCAGTCTCCGTGAAAGGCAAAATACCAAAATTAAGCTTAAGGTCGACTTATACATATGCGTGCCGTATCCGATCCGTATTATGACAATGCCTAGCAAAAAAAAACAATAATGTACTCTTATAAGTACATTTTCATACATTGGCGTTCTCCGGATGAGCACGTCCGTGGCCGGCCTGAAATTAATCCCAAACGATATATTTGTTTCCGGCACTGGCAATGCACGGAAATCTATAAACACGATTTTATTGTTTTGTGAACGCGAGTTCTGGTCAACAGACAAGCAGGAGATATTGTGCGGTTGGTATGTTATGGTTTTGTGTAGAATATATTAAAGAAAAAAGAAATAAGTGTACAGCGATATTGTAAAATATTCGTGAAATTTTGTTTCATCATCCAATAAAATTCTCTGTATATTTTACATTCTCCTTCGGTTTGTCTTTTTTTCCACATAGGAGATGCACACTCCATTTTCTTTGTTTCTGCCTTTTCTGTGCTAGCTCTTCCTCTTTATCAAGTAATAATGCCAACACGGTGAGATCTTCTATCCAAGCCGCCATATTTTCAACTCTCTTTTACACAGAAATATGTAATAACGTTTTCCTCTCTATTCGATCCGGTATGCACACTGCTCCAACGCGGTTGTATGTAAATATAACAATAAAAATACCCGGACTCGGCACTGACACAGAACGGACACGAAACGGACACGGCACGGATATGTATAAATCGACCTTTATGGTTCTTTTCAGAGCTTCCTTTTATTCATGACATACTCTTGTTTTATAGGCATGTCGAAAATTATTACATGCAGCTTGAGACAAATTTTATAGTTAGCAAGATTTCATTATATTGCGATTGTAATGAAATTAAATTCGTTTATTTGAAAATAAATAATAGTTATTCCAATTTTGTTTACCCAGTGAATTTAAACAATAGGATATACAAACGTCTAGAAAGAAGCATGTGCTTTCCAAGGTGTTGTTTTTTTGTTTTTCTTTTTTGTCTATGCATTTTTTTGTTAAAATATCTGAAAGAGCATTACAACTGAATGGCTATTTTGATAAAAACGAAATAAAAAACATTTAAAGACAAAACTATTGTTTTTATAACATTACAATGTTTTAGAAAACTTTGGTGTCTGTGATTTTGAGTTCACTGGTAAACAAAAGGACAGAATAAAGTGTTAGGGATAGGAAGATATTTGCAAATATCTCCCTATTTTATGTATGTATGTATTTATTTTGTACTTTTTATCATTATCAGTAACACAACAACCTTTTGTAGGTGTTGACCTGTTCAAATATATTCAGGAATTCCGACCTATTATAGGCTTTACGCTTCCAGTTAATTTTTTTTAAGGTTTTTAGGTCTAAATGGATTTGACCGTTACTTGATGGAAATTTATTTTATCTAACAATAAACTTTTTGACAGAATAGAAAACTTTTGTTGTCAACACTTCCATAATATTTATTATTAACTAGCACATACTATTATTAACACTACAGCTCTTTCGGCCAGAGTGCCTTTCTCAAATGATCTATGTTTGATATGTGTTTATACTTATTCAGAAAGTTGGTCATTCAGAATTATGTCTGTATTTTTTAATTTGTTGATTTCCATCGATTCTAATAGAGATAGCTTAAGGTCTTTATTTTAAATGTGAAGAATTTGAAATTCGTCATTAAAAGAATGATTATGGTCTAGAAGATGAAGTGCGTACGTAGAGTCTGTTTTTCTATTATTGAAAACCCTTTTATGTTCTGCTATACGTTTTATAAAAGTTCTACCAGTTTGACCGATGTAGTTTTTGGGCAGTCACCACATTTAAGTTTGTATACACCGCTGTGTAATTGCTTTTTCTTTTGGCTCTTGGTGTTCTTAATATATTTGCCTAAGTTGTTGTTTGTTCTAAAAGCTGGTGTTCCTTTCTTTTTTATGTGTTTGGCTATTTTTGTTGATATCTTGCCTGTATATGTAATCGAGCGGTGGGTACTGGGTTTTTCTCTGGTGGTGAAAATATTAATTTCAGGGCTTTCTTATGTAGTTTTTGATTTAAAATTTTATTTATTGTATGTTCGTTGTACCCATTGTTTCCTGCTATTTGCTTAATGATGCTCATTTCTATCTCGGAAGTTATTTTTTGACATGGCAATTTCTATTAATCTATGTAACATGTTAGGGTAGGCAGCCAATTTATGTTGTGTAGGATGGGATGATGAATTGTGTATGGTCGTGTCAGTATGGGTACGTTTATGAAATACGGAAAACGAATGTTTGTTTTTAAGTCTGATAATTTTTAAATCTAGAAAATTTATGGATTGATTCTGTACTGTTTCTATTGTAAATTCAATATGACTATGAGCCATATCAGGAGTAAGAGTAAGAATTGGTCAAGATGTCTGTTAGTTCCTGTAAAACATACCAGTACATCGTCTACGTATCTCCACCAATACAAAATTTGTTTGAATATGGGATGTTTTGAAATCTTTGTTTCTAGATGGTCCATAAAAATATCTGACAGCAATGGGCTTAGAAGATTACCCATTATAAGTCCTGCACTGTTATTTGTATATTTGCTCTGTTTTTGTCTAGTTCTACCTACTCCATATATCGTCTTCCCGATGGTTCCTCGATTATGATTTTATTAGGTGCTAGATCTTCTTGCATCTGTTTTACGTAGCCCATCCAGCGCAGTCTTCCAATTTTTATAAATGTGGTAATATCTGGTAAAAAGTATCCAATACCACAGGATACTTTAAGTGTAACAAAACACTTCTTAAATAACACATATTTCATCTATAAAGAACAAAGATATAAATAAGTTAAAGGAGCACTGTTGGGTTCACCACTGGCACCGGTAATAGCAAACCTCTTTATGCAAGAAATAAAATAGCGAGCAATAGTAACAGCTAAACACAAATCTAAACTTTGGCTTAGATACGTGGATTACACTATTTTTAGAACATATCAATTTCAACAACAAAATTTATTATATTACGGAACTAGAAGAAAACGAACAACTACCATTTTCAGATGTGTTAATGATAAAGGAGGACGAACACATAGGATATAATACAGTACCGAAAATTCACACATACTGACAGATATTTACAAGCTAATTTACATCATCTCCCTGCATTACATTCAGTCATCAAAACTCCGATTACAAGATCCGAAAGACTGACAGATGAAGATCGTAAAAATAAAGAAATGCATATTGTGAAAACGCCTTTAACATAAAATATGCATCATCGAAAAGGATCAAAATACTCACAAAAGAATTAACGACCCAACATCAGACGTAAAACCGATTGCAAAAACCAACCTACCATATGTAAAGGGAACAACAAAGAAAATAGGAAGAGTGCTAAGAAAACACGAAATAGAAACGATATTTTAATTTAAACAGAAAAATCGCTACTATTTTACCATCGGCAACATCAAAAATATCGTTAGAAAATTAGGGAGTATACCAGATTCCATGTAGGGACTGTGATAAATCGTATATCGGACAGACCAATCGAAGGATCAATGTCAGACGAGAAGAACATAGAAATGCCATCGAAAACACAGAAAAAACGTTGTCCCTTGCACAACATGTCTCAAATACAGAATATACAATATATCTGAACCATTGAAATTAAAAGAAGAGGTGAAATCAGAGAAGCAATAGAAATTGAAACAAATCCTAACAATCTTCAAAATATCCAAAAATATTTAACGTGGAGTCTAACCCGGAAAACCACACACACACACACACATATATATATATATATATATATATATATATATATATATATATATATATATATATATATATATGAAAATTACTGAGTTCTCGGGAAGAACCGCGTTGAGAATTTAAAAAGTTGAGAGTTTTAAATTCTCAACGCGGTTCTTCCCGAGAACTCAGTAATTTTCATTTATCTGACCGCGGAAACTTATCCGAACATATATATATATATATATATATATATATATATATATATATATATATATATATATATATATATATATATATATATATATAATATATATATATATATATATATATATATATATATATATATAATATAATAATTTATTTATTATAAGTAAACGTTAAATATTGGGTTTGCAGCAATTTAACGTTTACTTCCTTACGTTGTCAGCAAGTACTTCTGATTCATTATATATATATATATATATATATATATATATATATATATATATATATATATATATATATATATATATATATAAAATATATATATAATATATATAAATTTAGTTTGTAGCATGTACACTAGCCTTCATCCGCATAATAGTAACCCTGCTTATATTACAGATTACCATTTCATAGAAACAGTTGACCGGGGGCTTTTGGGTATTTGCAAAATACCTCTATCTGTGCCAGGAATCTTAACCCGACTCCGTAGGTTCTACAGCTTAAGCTATTAGATTTTCCCGTTTTCGCTTTTTATTAACAAGTTTAGGGAAGAATAAATCAATGTATTTCATATAAGCTTACTGCTGCTATATTTTGGACGATTTTTAACTTGAAATTGGTTGGATTTAGCGTTTGGATATTTTAAAATTATGCAAATCGAAGTATATGTCTGTACTATCATTTTGAAAAGTATTTTAGCATGAGAAACGATCTACTTTTCTAGTTACATTTCTTCTCTTTCTTTAAGTGAATACGTTTTTGCATTTATATAACTTGTACGTGGATATATTTAAAATTTGATTTAATTATTTTTTCTCTTTTCCAGGTGAGTATCTTTTAAGATGCAAGGACGTATAATAATTTAACTATTTGGTAAGGCTCTTTTATTTAGTAAATTACTAATTATATATACTTTTATAGTTTAGAGCTATGTTTTATGGTTTATGATATGACACAATGATTCATTCTATTTTATCCTATATATTTTTTTCTTTACTTATTCACTCTTTCAGTGTCGAGTAACAGTCGACACTGAGGAGTAGGCAGACTGAGACCTCAGTGCCGTTTGACGGTTCTTGTATTTCTACAGGACAAGATACTGGTACGTTACGAGTAAGGGGAGTAGGCATATTGAGACCGAGTCTCCAAAATGGGTGCCGAAACGTCGAGTTTCAAATTCTCAATGCGGTTCTTCCCGAGAACTTTACCTGACCGCGGAAATTTATCAGTATATATATATATATATATATATATATATATATATATATATATATATATAATCAATAACTCAAAAAAATCACATGTTGTTTACGAGATACCATGTATTAACTGTGAAGGTATCTACATCGGGCAAACCAGTCAACTGCTTCAATCCAGAATTCGTTCTCACAAATATGACAAGAACAACGTCACTGCGCTCAAAAAACCTGAAAATGAGAAGAAGCCATAAATTTAACTTCGAAAACATCAAAATTTTAAAACCAGAACAAAACAAAAAGAAGAGGGAGATATACAAATCAATAGAACTAAAAACAAATACCAACGCAATCAATGACAAAAGAGATACACAGAACCTAAATAAAATATATTTCAATCTGATTTAAATACTAATAAATATAACACCATAAAAATCTCTTAAAGTCATAACATATCTCCAACGATACGCCCATATAAATATAATTACTTATAAATACACTAATGACAGTAAACCATGAGATATCAGATATCAGTTTTTAGTTGTCAATGCATTAATGTCAGTGTCCTATTTTACGTTTTGGTAAGTCTTATATATTTTACAATAACTTTTTGTTCCTAATCTTGTATATTTTAGAATCTTGACAAAGGCAAGGGTTTCCTGCTGAAACGATGATTTCAATGGACAATAAAATCTAGTCCCAAATTTAATATATTTTATTGAACCTAAACCCAAGAAATACTAATTTTTAGAAATATATATATATATATATATATATATATATATATATATATATATATATATATATATATATATATATATATATATAAGAAAAAAGAAGTACTTGTGACTCGTTTGGAAAAAATATATAAATATATTTTTTATGGGTTGGAGTCAATAAAAGGGGCTATTGGTAAACTATTCTTTATGTCAAGCTTTCAATTGTGTTTACAATCTTTATCAAGAGCTTCTAAAAAAATACAAAAAATCTTACAAAGTGAAACTAGAAATAGAAACAAAGCTAATTTTATTTGGTAAGTTAAAATTTATTTTTCTAGTTTCACTTTGTAAGATTTTTTGTATTTTTTAGAAGCTCTTGATAAAGATTGTAAACATAATTGAAAGCTTGACATAAAGAATAGTTTACCAATAGGCCCTTTTATTTACTCCAACCCATAAAAAACATACATATATATATATATATATATATATATATATATATATATATATATATATATATATATATATATATATATAAAAATAAATTAAGGATCACTCGAAGAGTGGTGGGTTTTTCGGTCAAAGGTCAAAAGGTGGAGAGAAAAAAGACAAAGAAGGTGGCTACTTCATCTATTTATTGAAGACGTTTCGCTTTCTAATCAGAAAGCATCATCAGTTCATCTAAAAAGAACAATATGAAAAACCAAACATCCATAGAAAAGTTATTATAAGTGTGTTACCTTAAAAAGACATGTAGCAGTCAATGATATTAAATATATAAAGAAGCTTACTACAATGGAAATAAGATTATGTTGTATAAACAATTAATTGAAACTAAATATAGTTTACAAATTAACCCAAACTTAGCACAGCAAAAGACCATCTGGTAATTGTACATGTATATAAAAATTATGTAAAAAAACTTAAGTAAAAAACATTAATTTGTAGAGAACTAAAAAGATAATAAGATACTTCCAACAATATATTATTAGTAAAATTTAATTTTCACTTTAGGTAACATTATTAAATTGATTAAGATTGAAATATAGTGATATTTAAAAATATAATGAGGTTACCACTCTTAGCTTCTTAGTCGCTGCCGGTTAAATGGAAGCAACCAGTAGAATCCACGCTAAACAACGAGAAAAGACAGTGGCCTTAAGGTCAAAATATGACAGAACAGCAAGGCGAATTACCAACCTCTAGTGCAATAGAGCGGTAAATTTAAAGAATATGATAAATTGGGTGACAAACCTGTCAGTAAAAACCAAAAAATGAAAGAAAAAGGTGGTTAAGATCACCATTTTTCCCCCAGTGATTGGTTAAGAGAGACAATGAACAAACAAGTGAGGTCAATCCAAAATATCATATATTAAAATAGTCTACGTTGTGGCTGGATAGCCAGCCACAGGTGAAGATTGATTCAACTTCCAACAGTCCAAGGTTCATAACATTTGGAACGGAGACTAATAAAGATTCTATGAATCAATTTTAATTATAAAATTTTATTAAACTATTTAATCAGAAACAATTATTTACATATGTAAATGTAACATTGACAAAATAATCAATAAAATGTAAGTTGAATGAATCTAAGTTAAATAAAGTAAGAAAATATATTTTATTTTATTTTTATTTGAAATTATTTAATATGAAAATATGATAAAATATACACCTTAGGGGGCAATTTTAAAGTAAACAACATATTAAGCCTAATTCTGCAATTTAAGCATGATAAATCTGGCTCAAGTTACTAATGTCTGTTCTCATATTAAGAGCGTTAGGGTGTTTAAGTAATGAACACATAAACGTCTTTAATAAATAGATGAAGTAGCCACCTTCTTTGTCCTTTTTCTCTCCACTTTTTGACCGAAAAACCCACCACTCTTCGAGTGATCCTTAATTTATATTTATTTTAATTTATATATATATATATATATATATATATATATATATATATTATATATATATATATATATATATATATTATATATATATATATATATATATATATATATATTATATATATATATATATATATATATATATATATATATATATATATATATATATATATATATATATGTATTTAATATAGTATGCAGTTAACTGGCATTGCACACTGAATATTACATTGCTGTACTAATATCAAACATTCTACCTTATTTAACTAAATATTCTCATAATATATAACATCATAATTGCGTTTTCTGAACCACTGACTGATCATAATAATTTTGCAACCTAATCGTGCGTATACACCTTCTCACCGCACGTATTTAATTATAATAGATCGTAATTTATAATATTAACCTTGCAAAGCCGTCCGTAAAAGGGTATTTCTAATGCATTCTTGCATTTTCTTTTAACATCTAAAGGTGGCAATTTTAAAATTCTGATTTTTATTTTCCAAAATTGTGGGAAAAGCGACTGTTTTCCAAATTGGAGAAAACGACGCTTTGGAATTGAAAATAATTAGAAAAAAGTTAATGGGTTTATATACATGTAAATAGCAGTCAATAGAACAAAAAAAAACATTTAGGTATCTTGGATGTTGAATAACACAAGATCAATATCGACAAATAGAAATTTGAAACAGAGTGTATATGTCAAGAGCAACCTTCAGCAGGATGAAAAATCTACTAATAACCACTTTCCTCTCTCTGTGGACTTACGATACCAATTTATAAGAACTTGTGTTTGGTTCTGCTGTATGGAGTTAAAACATGGACACTGAGATCACATGAAATGATTTTCTTTTCTCAACCAATTATGTAAAGCGCATACTGCCAATACAATTTTGTCGTCTCTACATTGGTTGCAATTGGTTTTTGGAATACACGAAATCGGCTTACCAATATACCAAAGGCATTTTCCCCTATTCGTCTTGCTGTGGATAGTCGATAGTTGTAAGTTGTAAACTTTCTGTTCCAGTGTTAAATTGTCACCAGGGTAAGATTTCATATACATTTTTCAATATATATTTTTATTGGTAATGGGGCATCCGCAACAATCACTCCACCCTCTGTTAAAAGACTTCTCCAGTTTATTATATATGAAACAATTTTTAAATCACTTCCATGTCATACTATTCCACAAGGTAACATTGAAAATACCAAAGAAAATAATATAATGACAATAGTGATAACAGTGAAGACGTTTCAAATTCTGAAAATTGTTCATCACGACCATCTACATCTACAAGAATTATTTAAATAGTACACCTACGGGTGAGCATTATACACCACAAGAAAATGAACATGATATTTTTGGAACTTTTGTGAGTAGCCAACTGAAAATTTTATCTACTGCACGAGCTATTATGGCTCAGAACAAAATCAATGCCATATTATTTCAGTCTAGCATGGAAGATCTGAACGACGCAAACACCACATTTACATACCAGACGTCTAGTAGTTATTGCTCTTTAGATTTACACACAACAATTATTAATACTATACCATTGCCACTTACATCAGGAGAGTCTCCGTGTCAATGACCATAAGCTGTCGAGACACGTTAATTTTAAATAAAAAAAAAAGATATTTGTCAATAATTATAGAAAATAAAGCTAATAATTATCAACGACAAAATTCAATCGACGAGATTAATTTAGATTTTTTAAGCCAGGACAATGATAATTATGATAATAATCATATTGCTTTGACATTACGCAATGCATAATTTTAGTTCCAGGTATTCATCATCTATTTTTTTGTTGTTTACTGCTCAGCCATCTCATATACGCTTGCTTTTTCTCTTCTACGAGTGCTTCTATTTCTTTGTTCCACCATAGTTTTTCACTTTGTCTTTGAGTGTTATAGCCGAGTGCTTCTTCTGCGGCTTTTTTAACGATAACGACTACGTTTTTATATACCCCCTCTACTATTGATGTTTCACTTATATTCGGTAAAAAACGGTAAAAAACGGTGGGTCTCCAGGACCAGGGGATATCCCAGCCGAACTAATAAAATGTGGATCACAAAAATTGTTTGAAACCGTCACTTGGTGCATAAATCAATTTATAAATGGTTCTCCCGTACCCGACGAGTGGAAAATTGCTTATATTTCGTCGATCCATAAGAAAGGAGATAAGCTTAAATGTGAAAACTATAAAGGCATATCAGTCACTAGTACATTCAGCCGTTTGTATGGATGAATAATTAGAGACCGCATTGAGAAGGAATACAAAGACCAAGAGGAAGAAGAACAATCCGGTTTTCGAACAGGAAGAAACTGTACTGATAATATCTTCTGCCTCAAACAACTAATAGAAAAAAAATTAAGCACAAATCAAGAAACCCACCTCATGTTTATTGACTTGCAGAAGGCGTACGATACAGTTCCTGTAAACAAACTCTGGAACGTATTACGACAGACGAATATTAGTGTCACCTAAATAAAAGCCTTAAGAAATTTGTATGAAGGGTCAACATCACAAATAAAAAATGAAAACAGACTATCGCAAAGCTTCCTGGTTAATAAAGGACTACGTCAGGGGTGTTGTGTATCACCGACCTTGTTTAAAATATATGTTGCAAAAGCATTGAAAGAGTGGAAACGAAAATGTAAAGGCATGGGCGTAGACCTTGGAGAGATTTGCTTGTATACATTGCAGTTTGCTGATGATCAGGTTGTTATAGCAAACGATAAAGATGATCTGGAGTACATGGCAAGGAAATTACAAGAAGAATATAGAAAGTGGGGACTAGAAATTAATACAGAAAAAACAAAATACCTACCAATAGGTACCGAACTATCGAACATCACATTAGAAAATAACGAAATCATCATGCCCTGCGATCATTACACATACCTAGGAATCGTTTATGACACAACGGGGAAAGATGATGAAGAAATAAAGAGAAGAATAACACAATCCAGAAAAATTCAATTAGGTTGTCTAAACAGCGTACTGTGGAGTCATGAAATAGGAAAAAGAAGAAAACACAATGTCTACGAATCTCTTATTAAAAGCAGTCTATTGTACGGAGTGGAAACTTGGCGAATAACCGAAAAAATAAAAACAGAAGAAAACTGGAGGCAGTAGAAATGGACGCTTTTAGAAGATCAGTAGGAGTATCACGCAGAGAGAGAATACGTAATGATGAGATAAGACAGAGAATGGGAGTTGACGGCTCTCTAACAACAGACATAGAAAGAAAACAGCTGATATGGTACGGACACGTCCAGAGGATGGATAATTCAAGACTCCCAAAAATAATTATGCAATGGATACCACCAAACCGCAGAAATAAAGGAAGACCTAAGAAATCTTGGAGAGAGGGAGTAACGAAAGCGATGAGCACAAGAGAGAGTGCTAATGGGATGATAGAGTGTCATGGAAATTAGGCATCGGACAACGTCACAAGACGTTTTAAAACCGTTTATATATATATATATATATATATATATATATATATATATATATATATATATATATATATATATATATATATATATGTGATGATGTATTGTTTGTGAATGATTTTTTAATGAGCAATGAGTGTTTTTTAATAATATATATATAATAATATATAATATATATATATATATATATATATATATATATATATATAGGGATTTTATCGTGGTTCTCAAAGAATTAGTTTGTAAGCACTTTTTTTTAAATTATCTTTATTATATCTATTATGAAACACACATATATATCTAACATAGCCAATGTAAATTTAAAATAAACTATCTTTAAATTAAAATTCTTATGAAACTAATTAAATTCTATAGACAATGTAAAATTTAAACAAACTATCTTTAAAATTGAAATTGTTATGACACTAACTAAATTATATTAACAAAATTTTGTACCTTTCTGTCACTGAATGCCTAAATGAAACTGTTCTCCACTATATAGATTTTAATCACCACTCAATGTCTTCGTTCTCAGCTTCGGTTATCCTTGTTTTTGTGAAATTCCTTTTTCCTATTATCAGCGTCCACCAATTTAAAATATTTTTCTTCTTAAAAGCATTTATATTTATTCTTCTTTTCAATTAATATTTTGTTCCATTATCCAATCATTATTTATACATAACATAATTTTTAATCTTCAATAATATTTTCTTTATTCTGTTTCTTAATCTTCATTAAACTTACTATATTGAACATTTCACCAACTGATTGACTGTATTCTATCTTGAACTATATTGAAAATACTGACTGACTTTATACTGTAACTGTCTGACTTCTTACTAACTCTATCTAACTTTCTTACTAACTGACTGGCCATTTTGAATCCAAATCACCGAGTATTTATACCTTTTCAATCTTCCAGAACCATCTGGCAAGAAATCCTATTCGATTTGTTCCATTTCCTACATATCTGAATTTTCTGGAATAATCTATTTCGCAAACAGGCTATTTTCCGTGATCTAGACAATTCCTTACTTTTCTATCGAGAATTTTATCGACATTTAGGCTTTTCAGATCAGAATATAAACTTAAATCAGTAACTATATGTAAACTAAACATTTTAAACTAACATATAACCCTATTTCACATTCGCAATTATTAATTTCTATAACTGTCACTTATTCCGAGTAGGTATATTTGGTTGCCTAATCACATGGCTCACTTAAATATATTTACAATATTATAATTATTAAAATAAAACTTTGTACACTTATTATATGCTAATTTCTTAAGAATACCCTCATATAAATAATTTTTATAAAATTCTCTAGTATATAACTTAAAATATTTAAAATAAAATAAAAAATAAAAAAATAAAATAAAATATTTGGTTATTTTAAAAATTAAAATAACCAAATATTTTTTATATCTAACTTTATCTAGTGTGTAACTTATAAATTATTTTCTTTAAACACCAATCATCTCAATATATATATATATATATATATATATATATATATATATATATATATATATATATATATATATATATTATATATTATTAGTACTAACCTTTATATTTTATTTTAATATCTTGAACATTTCTTCACATACTTCTGGTATGAATTTAGATATGGAACACCTTGAAACCCGATAAAAGTGACTCAATCTTCTGTAACTAATGCCGGATAAAAGGAAATTTAAAGTGATCTCCAACTTTACTGGTGCTAGGAAAGCCTCCCTCATAATGGTATGTTGTCGTTGAATTTTTGGCATTACAAGACTCAACAGAATATCAAACAGATCTGGCATCATTCGTAAAATACTGATATACTCTTTTAAGTTTTTATTGCAAAGTTCTTCTAAAACTAGTGCAGATGATCCACGTTCATTCCTTTTTAAAATCGATGGTCTTGTCCAAACGCGTTTTTCCAATAAAGCTTCTGTTAATTCATCCAATGCAATTTGGCACAGTTTCCGAAGTAACTGTTTTAGTCGAACATTGTTTTTTAGAAATATTTACCATTTTCAGTGGATTTGTTGCTCTATTGATCTCGCAATAGTACTAGCTACTAACTGAAAATTTCCTACCCACATGTAAACCGTTCTAGCATGCGCCAAGCCAAGACAGTAACTCAGGCTAGGATACCGGGATATCTAGCTAGCTATCCTAGCTCGAAAAACTAGCCTCGTGTAATCCGGGCATTAGTTAGAAGCAAACTATTAGCAAGTAATTTTTAAGATTCCAAACTTAACTTCAACAAGATATCTCACTTGATCCACTTAAAAGTAATTTGACCTGTTTAACTTAAACAATGTAATCCGCTTTACTTTATCGAAATTCTTAACATCTCAAACGTACAATAGTTGAGTATTCTATGTGACGACGACAAACCCATCATGTCGACAACTTCAGAAGTTTTGAGGACTTTGAAAAGTTTTGGCCGTTCGCTGCTTTTTAGTTTTGTTTGTAAGTAGATGGAAACTTCTTGTCAGTCTCTGGCTTTTAGAATTTAATGTAAATTTAATCTGAAGGAAATGCATTTTGCCGATTGTTTTTGAGAGGACCAAACTGTGGCAAAGTTAAATATCATAGACAATTTCAATCATGGTATTGTCAAAAAGTCCTAATATTGATAAGTGTTTGTTTTTAAGAAATAATCAGAAGAAGATTATGAAAATTAATCTGAAATCAGGACAAAAATGTCTAAGACTTCGGTTATCAGATTTTAAAAATACATAGGAAAACTTGTAGGTCAAGAAAAACTGTATTTTTGATCTATTTAAAATCTTCAATTTGCTTGATTGATATTATACTACTTGAATCAGGGGTCGGCAACCACACTACAGGAAAGAGCTACTAAAAGAAATCCCAAGCACCAAAGATCAACCTTATTTTAAAAACCTTTATTATAGACGTACACTTAAGAGAACAGGAAGTAAAAACTAAACATGGTGAAAAAAAAAAAATACATACTTATATTGTTTTAATGGGAGGTTTGGCAGTCCATCATGTCTGTTAGTTTTTTAACATCCGGTTGATAGTTTGTTATTCCTAGTCTAATACACGAGTCAAAATGTTCATCCGTTAGTCGGCTTCTGTATTTGTTTTTAATGAACTTCATGTTTGAAAACGTTGATTCACAAAGGTAGGTGGAACAAAACAGAGCACTAATTTTCAAAGCTACATTGACTAGGATTGGGTATTTCTGTTTGGACACTAGACACCAAAAATTTTCTTTTCCGGAAACGCTCTTCAAACACAAATCTTTCTGCAGTGTGACTATTTCTAATTCAGTCTCTGGTCTGCTTTCGCTGAAATGCTGTTCGATGGTTTGGGATAAGCTTTCTGCATCGAGGTGCATGTACGAATAAGATACAAACTGAGCAATCGCTTCAATTTTGTTGAAGTCACTAAATCGGGTATCGAATTCATGCCTCAGTCTGGTCAACATTTCTATATGCCCCTTTCCTGTGTAAGGTTGAACGTTTACTACTTTTTTTTCGATTACTTCTTTTAAACAAGGAAAATGTTTTAAATATCCTTCCAGTAGATTTTTTCCCATAGTTCAAGTTTCGCAATGAATGACTTTACTTCGGAAATCTTTTGAAGAATATTTTTTTTCTTTACCCTGAAGCTGCAAATTTTGTTCATTCAGCTTTCCTGTGACATCGGTCAAGAATCCAAAATCTCTCAACCATGCGGGTTCTTGTAATGTTGAGTAGTCTTCTTTACGCTCCTTAAGAAAAGCGATTAAAGCTGGTAGGAGCTCATAAAAGCACCGAAGAATCTTCCCCTTGCTTAACCAGCGTATCTCTGTATGCAGAAGCAATTCTCCGTATTCTAGATTCATTTCTGCAATTAGAGTTCGGAACTGTCTTCTCTACAAAGCATGAGCTCTTACTTGGTTAACAAGTTTAACAACGACTTTCATAACATTGTCGGCATTTAAAAATTTACCACAAAGTGCTTGCTGATGCACGATGCAGTGGTATGTTAAAAAATTTGGAAACGTGTCATCTTTGCGGCAAAGGGCAATGAATCCGTTATGCACTCCACTAAATGCTGGGGCTCCGTCAGTTGTAATGCCAACCAGTTTCTGAAGTGGAATGTTTTCAGAGATAAAATAATCTTGAACGGAAGAAAATATGTCTTCACCTAGACTCCGCCCTTTTAAAGGAATAATTGTAACAAGTTCTTCCTTAGCAGTAAAGTCATCGAATATCATTCTGACAAATATGGCTAGTTGGGACGTATCCCTAATATCTGTGGACTCATCAAATTGTAAGGAAAAGAAAATACATCGCTGTAAGTCCGTCTTCATCTGGGAAACAACATCTTCTGACATATTTTCCACTCGTCTAGTTACGGTTCGCGCTGAAAGCTGGAGGGAGTTTATAGCCGACATTATTTCGTATTTATTTTTAAAACCTTCAAATAGTCAGTTTGCAGCTTCTACAAAACATTCCTTGATGTACTCGCCATCTTCAAAGGGTTTCTTCTTTTTGGCAATAACTTGAGACACTTTGTAAGAAGCTAGAGTGGTGGCTTTAGGTTTATCGCTGACTTGTAATAATACAGACTGCTGCCTAACTAATTGATTTTTCAACTGTTTCACTTTCTCTTTTCGGATGCTACTATTGGCGGGATATTCTGTGTTTATTTTCGGATGAGTACTATTAAAATGTCTTTCGACGTTACCTTTTTTTCCAACTGCGATACTTGCGTGGCACATAGACATATACACTTGCCTTTCACTTGAGTACAAAAATAATCGTCTTCCCACTTTATATGAAAGTGATAAACTTTTGATTTCTTTGAAGGATTCATTTTTATAAATAATGGGTTCACGTCACGATTAAAACTATGTTCTAGCACTCGTGAAGGGACTAACAAATAATAGTAACTAAGCCGATAAGCACGTTTAGGCGACAACCGCCAGTGAAGACTAAGAATTGCGCAACTGTGGTAAAGGTAAGTATTTTCAGCCCCGGCACGTTTTAGCGATATCGAGACGGCCGGGGATCGAGACGGCCGGGGTCATCGCACGCAGTGTTGTCAATGTCCGGATAATTATCTAATTTTCGGATAATTTCGTGGACAATCGCATAATTTTCGAATTGATCAATTTTTAATTTTTCGGATTAAACAAGTTGATTTCTCTTTTGTCTAGGATGAAGAATTCATAATCTTATGTCCTCATGGTCTGCACTTTGGACTTTTAAAGTTTTTCTCACTTTTAAAGTGTTTGTTAATTCATATTAATCATGTGACCATTCCATGTCAGCTGGACTTCGTAAATTTTCTTTTCGTTGGTTTTCTTACCTCATTTCGAATCCTATTCATTCTGGTTATACCCAGAACTCTTCTTAGGTACTTCACCTCAATATCTTTTAGTTCCTCCTTTAATATATCGGCGGGCGTATAGTTTTCACTTCCAAAAGTTAAGAATTTGTTGTCCATTCTTTTATGAGTCTTTATTCCATTACTTTTTCGTATACTTTGGAAGATATAATCATAAGGGTTATACCTCTATAGTTACAAGAGCTTCTGAAACTATTTTCTTTAGACACGTGTCCACTTCCACTTCGGAAATTACTTTCAAAAAGAATATTTTAAAAAATATGGATTTATTTTAACCTGTAAATGTTTATTAATTTACAGCTACAGGAGGTTTCAAAAACAGTGGAATTTGTAATAAACATCCATACAATAATATATGGCAGTGTACTCCTCAAAGTTAGATGTAAAATTTGACTGTAGATCTTCTTCTAAATGTGCCTATTTTCTAGAGATGTTGGCGACCACATTGACCCATCTTATTCTATTCACAGCAGCTCGAAATAGATTAGTTGACGTTAGACCAGTCCACTTCCTTAAATTGGCCAGGCAGGCTTTACGTCTACGTCCAGGGCCTCTCTTACCCTCAATCTTGCCTTGTACAAACAACTGCAGAAGTCGGTATTGATTATTACGCATGATGTGGCCGAAGTAGGCCAATTTTCTGCTTTTTATGGCGTTAACAATTTCTTTGTCTTTTCTTAGCCTCTGAAGAATAGTTATGTTACTTGTGTGCTGTATATATGAGACACTCAACATACGTCGGTACCACCGCATTTCGAATGCCTTTAATCGTTTTATGACATCTTCTGTAAGGCTTCAGCTTTCTACTCCATAGAGGAGGACACTAAAGACGTAACATCTAAGAATTCCGATGCGTATATTGATACTTCAAGATAAGTTGCAGAGAATCTTCCTAAGGCTGTTGAAAGAGCTCTGGCTTTTTTAATACGAGTTTTTATTTCGCAGCTCTAATCCCAAGCATCCTTAATATTGCAGCTCAAATAGCATTATTTTTCCACTCTTTCTAACGGTGTATCGCTTATTGTAATTTGGGCGTTTATGTTGGTGTTCTTACTAATGATCATTATTTTTGTCTTCTTGCAATTTAGTCCATATTTGTTAAATGCTTCAAATACAACGTTATCCATCATCGCCCCCGCGCACTATCTGCCAGCAACACTGTATCGTCTGCATATCTAATATTGTTTATAAGTTGACCATTTACAGCAATCCCATCTTCTGATTCGTCCAAGGTATCTCTAAAGATGTTTTCAGAGTATATGTTAAATAATGCCGGTGACAATATGCAACCCTGTCTAACTCCTTTTTCGACTGTGAAGATCTCGGACTGTGAAGATCATTTTCTAATCTTACTGTTGCTTTTTGTTGGAGGTATAAGTTTAAGATCAGTCTTATATCCTTACCATCGAGTCCTGATGTTTTTAGGATATCGATTAGTTTCCCATGTGGGACTTTATCAAATGCCTTCTCGAAATCCAGTCCTGCTCTGAATCCAAATTGAATTTCACTCAGGTGTTCTTCTAATTTGGTGTATATGCGTAAGAAGTACTTTAAGTACATGGCTCATCAAACTAATTAATCTATGTTCTTCACATTTTTTAGCGTTGGCTTTTTTTGGAAGTGGAATGAATATCGATAGTAGTCAGTCTTTTGGTAAGTAACCAGTCTCGTAGATGTTGTTAAATAGCTTCGTAAGAGCTGTGATTTGGTGTGCCTCTAATAGCTTTAAAATTTCACCATGCACCTCATCAGGTCCTGTTGATTTCCCATCTTTAATCCGCTTAATGGCCATAGTTACTTATTCGTTTGTTATTTCTGGGTCGTAGGGATTATTTATTTCAGTTGGACTTCGTGCTACATCTTCGAATAATCCTTGCATATATTCTTTCCATCTTCGTAATTTATCTTCAATGGTACTCAAAATCTGGCCTTCAATGTCTACAACTATGCCTGTATTGCATTGTTTTCTGGTATTCTGTACCTCTTTAATTTTTTTATGCATATGGAAATCGTCATGTTTGTGTTGTAGTGTTTCAACTTCCGTACATTTCTTCGTCAGCCATGCTTCTTTTGCTCCTTTTATCTCCTATGGTATAGTCTAACTGTATATAGACAAACCATTAAGGCTGTTCAATAATTTATATATCTTGGTTCTTTATTCGATACAAAAATGGTATGAATAATGAAATCAAAGGACGATCCTCTTTTCTACTAGATGTTACTTTAGCCTGTCAATATAATTACAATCGAAGAATATCTTAAGAACTACAAAAACTAAAATTTATAAACTTCTGATAAGATCAGCTTTAATAAATGGCACAGAGATTTTGACATTTACTCAAAAAAATGAGAATCTCCCGAAAACTTAAAAAGAAAGTCTGGGTTTATAAGTGACAATGGATTATGGAAGAAACTTTAGAGAAACGTATCGTGAAAGCAATTAAAGTCAAAATGTCGGAATAGGTAGCTCATATCTTAGGATGGAAGATAAAGGACCGGTTCGAAAATCGATGTTTGAAGAACCTGTGGGACAAATACTATGCGGAAAATAAAAAGACACTTTCTGGACCATGTGGAAGCAGATCTACAGATTCTGGGAATACATAAATACATTCTGGACATAAAGAATAGTGCAACGTAATATGCGATAAAATCTTTTTTAATCTAGAAGTCTCTCCGCAACTAAAGCAAATCAAAAGGAGTATATGTTACCTTTTTGAAGTGATACTGGGAACGACAGTGATATTCTTCACAGCTGACTTAAATCCGATTAAATATATACCTAAATGTGAGTATAAGCTAGCGATACTTTGAGGTTGTCTGTTAATTATTTCACCAATTTTATTTTTATAAGCCCCTTCCAGTAGGTCATAAAAATGTAAATTTAAAAATTGGGTTATTTTAATTTAGCCGATTTTTAATTAAATTTAAAATTACCAACTGTTCCGTTAATTTCATAATTTTTCATCATTATTGTTTTATTAACTTTTCAACATAAATAATATGACAGCGTAAAATCCATCGCAAAAATAATTACAGTATAGTTAACTGGACATGTTTTATTTATTTTTGTTAATGCGAACCTCCAGCGGCATATTTTATGTGTAAAACCATTATCTCATTCGAAATCCATACATAAATAACATTGTTTCTACCTAGAATTATGAATAGATATATATGTTTTCTGTAAAACGCACGTATGATATAAAATAAACTATTAATCCTGGCCTGGCAGCTTTAACAATCATTCAACACAACAGAGAAAAAGTTTAGATGAAATAAATGGAATTTAATATTTTATTAAATTTCAAATATTATATTTCATTATACTCGTACCTACATGAATTTTTCAGGGATATTTAGTATAATTTTACGCATTAATTATTTACTTTTATATATATATATATATATATATATATATATATATATATATATATATATGCAAATATTAGTCGCTTTTAGCAAAAGCATGCTCTGATGAATTAAAAGCCATATATTATAGATATCGGATTCAACACAACGATATAACGGTCAGCTTCGCAGCAACTTCGTCAGTCGTTGGAGCTGATTTGGATTCAAACCAAAAAGTCCAACTAATGTCTCCGAAATCTTCGCACTTGTAATGATTCGAGTACAGAGGTGCCACCTGCTTTGGTGGCGAAGAACTAAACATAAAAAGACTACTGCAACACACTAAAATACATAAGAAAATATTTTAATACAAAATTATATATTCTAAATTTTGAACTTACTTTTTTTAGATCATTAATAGTAAAAACGTCCCGTCATTATTTCTTGTTCAAAATAATCTATCTTATATGAAAGCTTATCAGCTTTCTACAGACTATTTAGTTGTTTTTGCATAGCACAATCACAATACACAACAATAATTAGTTTTTAAAGATATTAATCTAAATTTAATATGTATTTATAAATATAATATATTATGATCAAATTGTGTAAGAAATCAAAACATAAACAAAATTCCAACTCTAAAAAAGCGGCAACACTTTAACCAATTTTGCCACACGCTGAACTGTCATTAAAATTTGAAGTATTCCCGTATCATTTGCGTACAATTATCTAAGATATTTAATTAAAATTATTATTTTGTGGAATATTAGACTTGTGGAATATTATGGCATTGAAGCACAAATTAGTCGAACGATCCCACTGAAAGTGGGAAGATTTCGAAGATATTAGTTGGGCTTTTTGGTTTGTATCGGCATCAGCTCGAACGGCTGACGAAGTAGAGATACTGAAATAACTGTTATATCGTTCTATTCATTGTTTGGAATAATACCAACAGTTAGTTATGCAATATAATAGAGTTCCTTCTTTCGCAATGTACTGGTCTAATAATAAATCGCTTGGAAACGATTATATTCGTAGTGCAATATCAAGGGATAAGTGCCAACTACTATTATCAAAATTGTATTTTGCCGAACCCAATAAACCTTAACAGCAAATAAAACTTATTATATAGATGATGTTATTTCCTGCTTCAAAACAAGTTTTAAGAGAGCTAGGAGTGATTCTACCTATCAAGCAATTAATGAGTCTATGGCAAAATTCAAAGGGCGATCTACATTGAAACAGTATATGCCCCTCAAACCCATAAAACGTTGCATACAGTTATGGACAAGATGCGATTTGGAAACTGGCTATGTTTACGATATAAATGTGTATGCTGGCAAAAATGATAATAAGATGGCAGGTACTTTGGGAGAACGTGTCGTAAATCAGTTATCTTCAACAATTTCTAATGAAAATGTTGTAATTTGCTTTGACAGATTTTTACAACAGTTCATCTTATTTATACCATTGTTTCCTGCTATCGGTACATGCATGAGTACCCGAAAAAATTTACCCACATGTCATGGCAAACTACATCGAAGAGAATCGCAAGTAAAAGGTAATGAAACTAGAACATTAGTTATACGATGGCAGTACACAAAAGATTTTATTGTACTAACTGCCATAAGCCAGAAGAAATAACTGTGTGTAGAAAACTGAAAGATGGTACAAAAGCCAACATTTGTTGTCCTGTATTGATTGAATTCTATAATTGTTACATGGGAGGTGTAGATAGAAGTGATCAAATGACATCTGTGTACGATCTCAGTAGAAAATCTCAAAAATGGTGGAAGAAGGTTTACTACAAAGTTCTAATGATGACAGTATCCAATTCATATATTCTATATACTGAGTTACATACCAGAAATAAGAAAATACCTTTTCTAAATTATCTGGTTGACTTAGCTGAAATTCTAATCAATATTGGCCGACAAGGACTCCAAAGAAGAAAAAAACCAAACATGTTGGCCGTCGAAGCCTGTCAGCCATAGTGATGAGTAATGTTGGCCACCATTTACATATATTAGGAAAATCCAGTCGCTTGAGGTGTATAAGGTGTACACAACATAAGAAAGATAAACGTACCAAATTTATTTCTAAAATGTGTGATGTTCCGTTATGTAGCGATTGTTTTACAACATATTGTTACGATAAATATACTGGCCTAAATTTTATGACTAACTATTCTGTTTTGTTGTAGAAATTTGGCGAAGGATCTAGATTCAAATTATGGTGAATCCTCCAACTAGATGTTCTCGACTATTCTAGTATATCAGGATTTCGTATATAAATACAACATTTTTATATGGAGGGACAGTTAATAAAGAAGATTCGCGCTCGCGATATTGTTGTTACGCTCGCCTACTAATAAATTATGTATATTTAGTGATAAATAAACTTATATAAATTATCGTGCCTTTTAATAAATTAAAGTAGGAACAATATAATAAATTAGTAAAGACATTATAAATTAAAGACATAACAATTAATAAATTCACAACAAATGGTGTCAGAAGTGGGATCGAACATAAATTAGACTTATGATAATAATAAATTTGAATATAAAATAAATTGTGAAAATGGCTACGATTTATGAGCTCACAGTGACGAATTTAAGAAGACATCTCGAAGACAGAGAATTAGCTTCTACCGGAAAAAAGGCTGAGTTAGTCCAACGACTAAAGAACGCTTTGCTAGAAGAAGGTCTAGATCCAGAGACTTATATATTTGAAGATGCTGTCCTCTCGTCGATTTCGAAAGTTTCTTCTGATGTAGCCAAAGTTTCTGGTGACATCGCATCATTAGAGAACAAAGTTTCTGACGATATTTCGAAAGTTTCTTCTGATGTAGCCAAAGTTTCCGGCGACATCGCTTCGTTGGAAGACAAAGTTTCTAACGAGATTTCTTCGCTGGAAAGCAAAGTCTCTGCTAACATCTCTTCGGAAATCTCTAAAGTCACTTCTGAGATGTCTGCCCTGGACGATAGAATATCTTCGTTAAAAAACCAAGTTGCTGCCGATATGTTGGCCTTCGAAGAAAAGATATGGAAAGAGATGGAAAAGAAGCTGGAGGAAACAGGGACGGCAGAGAGAGGAAACAATCCAATTACAGTGGAGATAAAAGAAGACGAGACGAAATGTAAGTTGGAGACACGGCCGGAATTTGAAGGAAGTGGAGGTTCTATTCATGTTAAAGTCCCAACTTTCGACGGAAAATCATCATGGAACAACTACATGAAACAGTTCGAATCAGCCGCAAGAGCGAATGGATGGTCTGAAAAAGAAAAGGCTGTAAACCTGACTATCGCCCTTCGAGGAGATGCCTTAGATGTGCTTCAGACCATAGCCGTAGAGGAGACCGATGATTTCGAACAACTGAAGAAGAGGTTAAATATGCGATATGGCCACGAACATTTGGAGCATGTATATCAGTCGCAGCTTAAAAATCGTAGACAGAAGAAAGATGAGGCTCTTCAAGAATATGAGGTAGATATTGCCAGATTAGTACGATATGCTTATCCAACAGCTCCCGAAGACATGATGGAAAAATTGGCCGTTCAAACGTTTATTGATGGTCTTCGTGATCATGAAATGCAGAGAACACTACGATTAGCTCGTCACAAGACGCTGGTTGATGTCTTATCCGCCGCCCTCGAATACGAGTCAGCTGCGCAGGCCTCTGGCGGGTACAGTAAAGTTAGGACTGTAAAAGAGAAAGGAGATGAAGATAAACTTGACCAGCTCGTTAATATGATGAAAAGCATGACATATAAGAAAACGAAGACCATAAAATCAAGAAACTCACCATCAGGAAAACCAGAACGAGTCGGCTTTAGGGGAGCAGCTTCGACCCGGAACTTTTCCAAAGACCCTCTTATACTAATAGCTTCTTTGAAATGTCGTGAAGATAGTGTATATGTAGATGGAGACATAAATGGTAAAAAGCATACGTTGTTGGTGGATACCGGAGCGACCAGAACCATTATACGCCCGACAGTTATAAACAGCCGAAAGAAACTGTTACCAACGAGGTTGCGACTTCGGACCGCTACAGGTGAAAATGCCAACATTCATGGAGAAATCCAGGTACAATTGGGAATTGGAGCAGAAAAGTTTGTCCATACTGTTATAGTTGCTGACATCGAAGAGGATGTTATATTAGGAATGGACGTAATGAATATGCATGGATTCCAATTGGATTTTAAGAATAAGGTAATCAAAGTTGGCAACGAGGAAGTATTTCTCCATCCACATAATGACAACACTGTGCAAGCAGCCATTACAGAAGATACAGTCGTGCCTGCGAGAAGCGAAACGATCATAGTAGCGCGACTACAGGGAATTGTAGACGAAGGGACACCTGTTATGATGGAGCCTTGGAACCACGACGATGAGGTTGGCCGTGGAATCATAATTGGAAAGGAATTGGTGACTTCGGCCAAAGAAATTCCTGTGAGACTTATCAATGTCAACGACTACCCAGTGACCATCAAGAAAGAGACAAAGGTAGGAACTTGTGTACCTGTGACATCCATAATCCGTCAGGCGACAACATCTGATAATTCCAACGACAAATTCGACCAAATGGTTGCAGTTGCAGGACAGTCTCTAAATCAGATGGAGAAAAGGAAATTAAGGGAATTTCTTCGGCAGTATCGTGATATTTTCGTACCGAAAGGAGGAAAGACGGGAAGAACTACCGTTGTTAAGCATAAAATTGATACTGGTAATGCTAAGCCAATTCGTCAAACAGCTCGACGATTACCACAGGCGAAGAGAGAGGAAGCTGAAACGATTGTTCAAGAAATGAAGAAAGACGGGGTGATAGAACCTTCTACGAGCCCATGGGTCTCTCCGGTGGTCCTGGTTAAGAAGAAAGACGGAACGACGAGGTTCTGTGTGGATTACCGTTTGCTGAACAACGTTACCAAGAAAGATAGTTATCCTCTGCCTCGGATCGATGACACATTGGACACATTGGCTGGAAGTAAATTGTTTTCTACTTTAGATTTGAAGTCTGGATACTGGCAGGTAGAAATGGACCCAGTCGATAAAGAAAAGACAGCCTTCACCACATGATCTGGATTGTGGCAATTCAACGTTATGCCATTTGGACTTTGTAATGCTCCTGCGACATTTGAGAGGCTTATGGAAAATGTGTTGAGAGGGTTATCTTGGAAAACATGCCTGGTTTATTTAGATGACATAATCGCCTTGGGGGAGACATTCGAAGATCATTTGAGGAATTTAGAAAACGTTTTTAATCGACTTAAAGCTGCCCAATTGATGCTAAACCCCAAGAAGTGCCAGCTATTTCAAGGTAAAGTCAATTATCTGGGTCATATAGTCAGTAAAGAAGGAGTGGCCGTGGATAAGGGAAAAATCGATTCCATTAAGGAATGGCCAAAACCAACTGACAAACATCAAGTGAGAAGTTTTCTTGGACTATGTACTTACTACCGGAGGTTTATTAAGAAGTTTGCAGATATTGCTAAGCCATTAACGCGACTTACGGAGGAAGCAAGAGATTACCGCTGGGATATAGACTGCCAAAATGCCTTTGAAACGTTGAAAAAGCATTTAATAACAGCACCAATTTTAGGGTATCCACTGCCAGAAGGAGAGTTCATCTTAGATACGGATGCAAGTAATGTGGGAATTGGAGGAGTGCTGTCTCAGATTCAAGGAGGACAGGAACGAGTCCTCGGATATTTTAGTAAAGTTCTTTCAAAACCTGAGCGGAATTATTGCGTCACGAGAAGAGAACTTCTGGCAGTAGTGAAATCAGTAGAGCACTTCTATCAATATCTCTATGGCAGAAAGTTTCTAATCCGAACCGACCATGCCGCCCTTAAGTGGTTGATGCAGTTTAAGAATCCAGAGGGTCAGATAGCCAGGTGGATCGAACGACTCCAAGAATACGATTTTAAGATTGAGCACCGGGCCGGAGTTAGCCATAGAAACGCTGATTCTCTTTCCAGAAGGCCATGCCCAGCAGAGTGTTCCCACTGCAACAAAACGGAATCCAAGGAAGCAGCAGTGCTAAGAACGACGATTGTCAACGACGACTGGACGCCTACTAAGATAAGGGAAGAACAAGAGAGAGATCCAGTTATACAGAAAATCCGAAAATGGAAAGAGGAAAACCGTCGACCACCTTGGCAGGAAATATCAAACCTATGCTCAGTAGTTAAGACGTATTGGGCCCAGTGGGACTCCTTTATCATCGAAGATGGCTTGCTCAAACGAGTCCTGGAAAATGATGACGGTTCAGAGAAGAGAAGACAGTTGGTGATCCCAAAGAGCAGAATAGCCGAAGTACTTCGTCAGTTACACGACAGTCCATCGGGAGGTCATTTTGGTGTAAAGAAAACCCTTCAGCGAATTCGGGAACCGTTTTATTGGATGAACAGTTCCGACGATGTAAAAGACTGGTGTAAGAAATGTACTATTTGTGCCACGAGTAACGGGCCTTACCGAAAAAGGAGAGCTCCTATGAGACAATATAATGTTGGAAGCCCGTTTGAAAGAATAGCTTTGGACATCGCTGGGCCATTTCCAGAAAGTGAAAATGGAGGCAAGTACATGCTGGTAGTAATGGATTACTTCACTAAGTGGGTCGAGATTTACGCACTTCCAGACCAGAAGGCCGCCACCGTTGCAGATAAGTTGATCCAAGAATATATCAGCCGATTTGGAGTGCCTTTGGAGATCCATAGTGACCAAGGCAGGAACTTCGAAAGCGATCTATTCCAAGGAATATGTGATAGACTAGGCATGAAGAAAACAAGAACTACCGCGTATCATCCGCAATCGGATGGTATGGTAGAACGAATGAATAGGACAGTTGGCAAGTATTTGACAAAGATGGTGTCCGATCATCAGCGAGACTGGGACCAATACCTTCCGTTCTTCACCATGGCCTACAGATCTGCTGTTAACGAATCAACAGGCCAGACACCAGCCAGAGTCCTATTCGGACGCGAAATGCGACTACCTTGTGATCTAGAGTTTGGGTGTCGACCTGGAGAAGATGTAGCAGGTGAAGATTATGTGATCGAATTACGAAGAAGAATGGACGATGTACATGAGTTGGTCCGTTCCCACCTTCAGATCGCTAGCGACCGAATGAAGAAACGGTACGATACACAAGCCGAAAAGGGTTGCTTTAAGAAGAACGACAAAGTATGGCTGTATAATCCCAAGAAGCGAAAAGGTTGTTCTCCCAAATTGCAGCAGTTTTGGGAAGGTCCATACCTCATCATGGAGAAGATCAACGATGTCATCTATCGAATAAGCAAGATTCCGAGGGGAAAGCCGATGATAGTACACCATAACCGGCTGGCATCTTTCGAAGGTGACCACGACGTAGATGAAGAAGTGGAGGTAAACCAAGTCCAAGACGTGTCTGACCTCACGTTTGAGGAATTCATGGGTGCCTATGGAGGTACCGGTAAAGCAAGACATGGTGTTACCACTGAAGAAAAGCAAGATCTACTCGCGCTCCCCGATGACTACTCGCTGGCCCTTACCATCCCGGCCAGTATCAAAGACGCACCAGGGTTGGCGTTCGTCTTTCGAAGGAAGTTTGGTCGAGTTGCAGAACTTCAATGCCAAGTGCCAGCTCCCGGTAAAACCTTGAAACTCCAAGATGCATCACGTTACCTTTTCTACCTGGTAACAAAAGACACTGCCCGTGACCAACCTACCTACCGAGATGTATGGGAAGCCTTACTTCAATTGAGAGAGCACGTACTAGAGTCCGACGTGCAAAAGTTAGCCATGCCAAAGTTGGAGTGCCGCCAATTAGATTGGAGGGTTATCCGAAATATGGTGGAGGAGATCTTCAAAGACACCGAAGTCCAGGTGTTAGTCTGTTGCAATCCGCTAAGTACCTTGTGCGGAGAGAAAACCGTCCCTTATCATTTTTATACAACTGGAAGTTGTAAAAGAGGGTCCAGTTGCCGATACCAGCATACAGTTCCGGTTCCAGTCCCGACAAGGTTCCAGGAGGAACCATCTTTTAAGAGGGGGGCAATGTTACGATAAATATACTGGCCTAAATTTTATGACTAACTATTCTGTTTTGTTGTAGAAATTTGGCGAAGGATCTAGATTCAAATTATGATGAATCCTCCAACTAGATGTTCTCGACTATTCTAGTATATCAGGATTTCGTATATAAATACAACATTTTTATATGGAGGGACAGTTAATAAAGAAGATTCGCGCTCGCGATATTGTTGTTACGCTCGCCTACTAATAAATTATGTATATTTAGTGATAAATAAACTTATATAAATTATCGTGCCTTTTAATAAATTAAAGTAGGAACAATATAATAAATTAGTAAAGACATTATAAATTAAAGACATAACAATTAATAAATTCACAACAATATCATGTATAAACATTTATCGTTCATGTATACTGTTGGGATTATATATCCCATACAAAAATACTGTTGGTATATTCTTATCAAAAAAAAAATAAATTTTTTTAAATACATTCTTAGTTCTTTTAAATGCTCTAGAACAACAAACTACAGACAAATATAACAAATTTTAAAATAAACAAATCAGGAGTGAAAGGGTTAAATTGTCAGATCCTGAATGGTAACTCTCTGCTTTGATCATATTCCTGGTATCAACTATAAAACCGCCGCTGTGTTGTCATCGTCTTGTTGTGTTCCATTGGAATGTATCCAATCCAGGCATAAGAGTTTTCCATCTAGGTGGGTATTGCACATTCTTATTAGTATACAACAATAATAATTATTGTATAGCAATAATCTACAATATTCTTTTCCAGATTTACGGTACGTCTCCAACTCGCTCCAAGTGGAAAATTACTTATCCCAGGTATCTAGTGTATCAAAAGGATTCTCTTTAGTACTAATATTATTATTTATAGAGGTCACAGACTATTTTAATGCCTCACACCATATAAAAAGTAAAAGATACTTTTACTGGCCCTTGTACGATGTGTATAAAGTTGCCTTCTAATAACTCTACATTTCATGTCTGGTCCTGGCTCTATTTATTGCAGCACGACTAACATTTAACATTTCTGCTGTCTACGGCGTCTTCAGTAACCTTCTTGAATTAAATTATTGCCCCAGCAATTTGAATCTCTGTGAGATACATTATGCATCTTCGGGGCCGTCCAACCACATCAAAATTCACCATTATTTCTTAACAACATAAATATCGACAGAAATTCAATAACGGAATAAATGTGATTCCAAAATTTTATCAATTTTTGCTTTTTTATTTAATACAAGAAAAACGAAGATAAGAAACTTGTTCTTTTTTTTTTCATTTATAAAAACGATATGTGTACTTGGTGGACGTACATATTAAGTTCCTACCTAATGCAATAAACAATTTACATTAAATTAAGTTAGTGGCTCCTTTTTTGTCTTGATCAGTGTATTAACAATTTAAACTATTTTTGAGTAAATGTGAGTGTGTTAATTGAATTTTGGTTTTATAGCCCATGATAACAATAAGTATCTTTATTTTCTTATTGCATTCATCTCATCTAAAATCGCAATCTGGTTTAGTAGAGATGCACAAATTTAGCCTGAGGACGTACACTGTAACGGTTAACGATACCATCGATTACTTCTCGAATATTACAGTTAAATTCTGCGATGGTACTCCGAGCACTGTAGAATTTATTCGTGGGATATAGTTAACCGTCTGGTTAAGCAAACAGTTATTGTTAATAATAATAATAATCAATATTGTTCAAAAACTATCTCAATATAATTAAGGAATCAAATCGTTAAGATAACCTTTGCTACAGGGACCAAAATGCTTCTTTAACTTAGTGTTCCAAATACGAGGATATTTAGGATGCTTTTGGATTTAGTTTTAAATAATTTAAGAAAAAGTAGGAATATTTTATTCAGATCCTGAAATGATGCAAGCAGGCAATATCAAATTTTTACTATTTATTATATTTTTTTGTTAATTTTATACTCTATTAGATAAAAAGGTTAGATGATTATTCCATTATTTGTGTTTTTAAAGTCTACTGAAATTTCATATTTGTTATACACATATATCGAAATAGCAACAAAAAAAGTAGGATTTAAAAACTATATTCATTCACACTTCGTTCTTCTCCGTCTAGGAATTAGTGTCGAATAAATTATTTAAATGGCAAATCTAATTGGATACGTGACTTAGATGTTATGTTTTGTAAGAGGTACTAACAGAACCCATAAGATACATCGACTAATTAGGTTTAGGATAAATATTATTATTTAATATTATAAGAAAAAAATGAGGTATTGAACTGTATGTAAGACGCTTATCTAGATGTCCCCATCGTTTCTAAAGGTATGAGAAATTTTACCACAATATTGGTTCTACATATAGTCCTAATATCATTTTGAATATAGGATACTAAAAACCACTATTTAGTTTGTATCTTAAAAATTAAATTGTTAGTTCTTCATCCACTAGTTCTTCTACACAGCCAACAAAGTGAACAACCGTTTTCTTTGTTGCAAATTTTACCAACAAGAAGTCGCCTGCAAGAACTTTTTCATCATCTAAAGGGTCCTTTATTTCCTCCTAATCACTGTGCAGATCTATGCCAGAATCTTAATTACAATCAGAGATCGTAGCACCTATGTCAAATTCTAAGGAAGTAGAGTAAGATGATTTTTTCTGTGGTCTTTTTTTAGCCTTTTTTGTGAAGATTTTAATTTTTTACTACCGTTAATTTTCCTTTTTACAACTTTGACTCATTTGTTATTCCTTTACTTCTCTTCATCTTCTACTCTATTCTTTTCTGCTGTACTAGTATATATGCATGACTTTCCCTTTTTTCTACCACGCCTGTTCTGCTTTCGTTGCAATGCAAATGATTGTGTTACTCTCAGGTAAGAAGCTTAGCTGAAAATATTTGTCAGCACCTCTTCCATTAAGTCCGTAATAAATCAGCTCCCTTTAGAGACATTTCGGGAGTATGAGTAAGAGCTGAGTAGTTCGTAGCATTTATTTCAAAATCCCCAGAAGATATTATTGGTGCACGGTTATTTTCGACTTGTAAACTTGTGGAAGGTCCATAGGCGAGCACTCTAGCAAAATCAAAATCGTCAAAATTAAGGCTGTTTACTGGCCAGATTCCAGCTTTTTCGAAAACCTTTGTTATATTAATGGGAGTAACTGATAGCATATATGACTGGGCTGTCAAATTTGCAATGTCGTATTGTTATTGCTTTGCTAGGGTTCGATAAAATGAAGTCATTAAAGAGGCTGACTTTAGTACTGACGGAGTTCTGATCACTTATATTTCCTGAATCTAACCCATAGACCAACCTCTTTTTCTTGACATGGAAGTGAAGCGTAGATTTGTTTATATCGAACATTGCTGCTGCATTCCGAATTTTTCGATCATGGACGATTACTTAATTTACGGCGTTAGCTAAGTCTGCTGGTGAAATGTTGGTTCTATCTGTTTTGCATTTATAATTACGTACTATTCTGTAAAAATCTAAGTTAGCATGCGCATAGCTGAGCAGTTTTGTGAATCTATGGTTCTCATTTACATTGATGCTCCATTCCAACAATTAGTTTTGGTTTAAATCTATTAAATATATAACAATATTCAGCAAATAATACATTCTCTTGTAGTGGGGCACAATTGGACTAGTCCAAATCTGCCCCACCTGACTTGTCTAAATGTGCATAACAGTCGTTATATTTCTACATCAGTTGTTATAAAGTCTAACGGATCGTAAAGAAACATTAGTTTTAAGGTCATGGTTACCAACACACTACACTCTACCAGACACAGACAACAAAACTTGGCTATTTATGATAGAAAAATATACACACTCTTATGAACACAAAGCGTGAATACTTACATTAGTCCTTCAGTAACTTTTCAGAATGTTTTTACAAATTAAGATGACGTTTTACTTGAATTTCTACAGTGACGCGATAACGACTTAAATATGTACGCCCTTGGACGCAACTAACTTCACAACGCTTTTTAAAGGGTAAAATTGAATTGTCCAAATGTGCCTTATGTCCAAATCTACCCCATTCTAATCTTGATTAGACAGTAGTGATACCCAAGTATCCGGCACATTAAAAGACCTAGGCTTTCCTACTATTTCAGTACTGCTGCTCTTTTTATGTCATTAAAAATTCTGTAAGATATGGAAACAATTTATTAGTAACTATTCTGTTATTGAGTTTTATTGGAAATAGGCGTTTTGATATTACTCATTATGAAATTGATGTATAAAAGGACCGAGTATCTCATTGCGATTTGTATCTTAAAATACCTTAAAAAATGGTCATCTACAAATTTTACTATACTTTATTTCACCTTAAGAACGGAACGTTTGGCTTATACAGATCAGTGTTGCCAAAACTCTCAGTATAGCTACTATAACTATTCTATACTATTTTGCTATAACTATATACTACTCTAGACTGCTGATATACGAGTCGTTCTAATCAGAGCAGTTTTCAGCCCTGTGTAGATGTAGTTAACTTAATTTCACTAATAAACGGATACGTATAATTGAATACAGAATAATGCATTATAAATACTTGTTTCCTTTATAGACAGGTATAGGTATGTAATTGTTTAAGGTCTGATAGGTCTGATAAAAATAGTTAAATTTTACTATTGTTTAACATTACGTGTTTATTAACGCTTTAGATAAATAAGATTTAACTAAAATATAAAAACAAGTTTCATTTCATTAGCGTGTACATAATAACAACAATTACTTACATAATAAATTTTCCTTCTATATAACATGCATTCCCCTTAAAAACGATGTTATATTATTTGAAATTCTTTGTGCCAATACCTAATTTTCACTTTTTGCCGGACTATCACTTACATACTTTTCGAATTTGGCACTTTGTGTCCGCCGATTTTTACACTATCACATAATTTACTCACTGTATATTAACATTATCCTGATTCCTCATCTTCTCTATCATCGCTATTACTGTCATCGCTATTACTGTTATCGCTATTACTATCATCGCTATCACTTTCATCGCTATCACTATCAACCGTCACATTTATTACCACAGGATCAATATCGTCAGCACTAGCAAGTTTACAATAGTTGTTCCAGTTGTCTACTGTTACAATACCAAATACATTTCTTATTAATTGTTCCATTTTGGAGATCTTAAATTCCAACTCGGTGTGTTGTGTGAGGTAATATATCTTTTGGTTTGACTCCATACCTTTTTAATTGGATGTAACTCACAACGGTATGGAGGTAGTCCCAGAATGGCAACATTTTTCTCTTTACACATCTCGTATATTTTATAGTTTATGTATTCTTCTTTGAATGTATTTACGACTTCCACAAGCTCTGTTTTTAAATAATTTTCCCAAGTTTCATCCAAATAAACGACGGTGTATCCTTAAGAACGAATTTTTTTTTATCTCATGCAAATACTGATGCCTCATTTTAGAATATCAGGCCATCCCATTATGGTCGACTTTACTCCTTGTATGCAAAAAACATGTTCATTTCATGGAGTATTCTCCACATTGTTGTGTGTGACATGTTTGGTAAATATTTGTCTTTTTTAACCAGTGCAAAAACTTTGTTCAGTGTCGGCGGTAAATTTTTAATGAAAAATCTATGCACGATGGTTCGGAGCGGTATGAACTACTGCGTCGTATGTGAACTTTATGCGGTTCTCTCTACTTTTGGTACGTTTTCTTGTTTGTTTTACGGGCTTTAGTCCTAATTCCGCAGGTTAGGTAAAACCTATTCCCGTCATAGCACGTACTTTATCGATTAAACTTCTAAACACTTTGACCACTCTTTAAATTTAGATGATAATTAAACACATTTAAAATAATTTCTTTTACACGGATGTCCAAGATATTCCCTTAGCTTCATTTTTGAATTTCCATTTTCAATGAACATTAAACTGTGAAGTCAGAATAACTACAAAACAACCACAAAGCCTTGTTATCATTATAGGTACGAGGTACGAAGATAATTAGATTATAATGACTATGATTCCAATGGCATGTTTTACTCTAATTGAAACACAATTCACCTGTCGGTAATATAATTAAAATAATATAAAATAAAATTTTTTGGTAAATAATATTTATTTAATTAAAATCATTTTACTTACTTTGCGTCTCTTGTGCCCGATAGGCACTTCTGGTCAGTTAGGCCTGAATTTTAATTCATTTTTGTGGAAAAGAAATTACAAATACAACCCTGAATCGTGCTTGTGCTCGGGGTGCTTCTATCGTCCATAAGAAATATCTACACAACATTCCGTTCTTAACGTGAAACGCTCTGTAGGTAGTCGGATAAGTAACCTTCTTTGAAATCAATTTTTTTTTTCCAGAAAATTCATTTTATTTCATATAGTCGCGTTTTAGTCAAATACAACGATTCCAGCATTTTTGCAACTTTTTTATGTCATCCGAATAATACGATTGTTAAAGTTTTGCAAAATAGACGTTCATTTCATCAATTATCTCTTGGTTCGAGCTGAATTTTTATATTTACGAGCCATGTCTTGATATTTGGGAATACATAATCAGACGACATCAAGCGCATCCGCACAACTGGATTCATTGAGCTCAAGATCGGACGGAATGGAATTATTTACGACAGACCTACGTTCAGTAGTGGACGCAAAACGGCTAATGTTGATGATGAATCGATGTGGAACAAATCAGAAGAATACACAAGATGAGAAAGCAAATCGATGTTCAACTCATGAATTTTTGCCATTGTCACAACGCTTTTGTGAATAGGTGGATTGTCTTGCAGAAACTATACTTTTTTCTTCTACATATAGAGCAATCTCTGCTTCAATTTGTCCAATAATGTACAATAATAGTGGCTATTGATATTTTCTTTTTCAAAATAGTCAACTAACATCCTTCTTCTTAAAGTGCCTATCCGTTCCGGATGTTGGCGATCATCATGGCTATCTTTACTTTGTTTATTGCAGCGCGGAACAGTTCAGTGGTAGTCGTGTTATACCACTTTCTTAAATTTTGAAGCCAGGAAATGCGTCTTCTTCCCGGTCCTCTCTTACCATTTACTTTACCTTGGAGAATCAGCTGGAGAAGGCCGTAACGTTCTTGATTTCTCATTACATGTCCTAGATATTCCAACTTTTTAGTTTTGACGGTCATGAGAATTTCACATTCTTTCCCCATTCTACGCAGGACCTCCACATTAGTAACTCTGTCAACCCAGGATATACGTAAGATGCGCCTATAACACCACATTTCGAAAGCTTCGAGCCGATTCATAGATGCAACAGTCAGTGTCCATGCTTCCATTCCGTAGAGCAGAACTGTGAATATGTAGCAGTTCAATAGACGGCATTTTGTTTTTAATGATATGTCTCGACTGTTGAAAATAGTTCTCATTCTAACGAATGCTGCTTTTGCTTTTATTATTCGCTGTTTAATTTCTGTTGAGTGGTCCCATTGGCTATTTAAATTGGTGCCTAGATATGTATATTGCTCGACTCTTTCGATATTCTGTTGGTTTATTGTAAGTTGAGCGTTTAGTATTGGTTTTTTACTAATTGTCATAAATTTGGTTTTCTTTATGTTAAGAGCTAGTCCGTATCTGTTGCTGACATCTGTTATGCGATTTGTTAATATCTGTAAGTCATTCAGATTATCGGCAAAAACTATAGTGTTATCTGCATATCTAATGTTATTCAACCATTCACCATTTATTAGTATTCCTTTCGCACAACCGTCTAAAGCTTCCTTAAATACCCATTCAGAATAAATATTGAACAACAATGGAGACAAAATACAGCCCTGTCGTACTCCACGTTCTATTGCAATTTTATCAGTTAACTGGTCTTCTATTTTGTTTTTGGCCGTTTGATTGTAGTAAATGTTTCTGATAATTCTAAGATCTTTGTTGTCAATTCCAATTTCTTGCATTAGAGTCAATAATTTGTCATGTTTTACTCAGTCAAATGCCTTCTGGTAATCTATAAAGCATACGTATATGTCACAATTCACATCCCTGCATCTCTGAAATAGCACCTGTACAGCAAAAAGGGCCTCCCGTGTTCCCAGAGCATCACGAAATCCGAATTGTGTTCTTGTTAGTTGTTCCTCACATTTTGTATATATTCTTTTGTGGATGACCTTTAGAAATGTTTTAAGTAAATGGCTCATAAGGCTTATAATTCTATAGTCTTCGCACTTTCTCGCATTGGGTTTTTTTGGAAGATTTATAAAAGTTGACACTAACCACTCTTGGGGAACCACGCCCGTATCATATATACTGTTAAATATATTTGTCAACCATTTTATGCCATCATAGTCCATAAGTTTTAAGAATTCTGAGTGAAAATTATCAGGGCCTACTGCTTTACCATCTTTGGTGCTTTTGATGGCATATTTTACTTCTTCGACTGTAAATGGTGGTCCAGATTCGCAATTGGTGTTTGTTGTAATACCAGTGTTACTTCGTATATCTTCAAAAGTTTTTTCCACGTATTTAATCCAAATATCTCTTTTATGCTCTATTTCCAGTACTATGTTTCCCTGATTATCTGTCAGGAATCCAGTGTTCTTGTGTTTATATAAGCCTGCCGCTTCTTTAATCTTTTTATGGAGGTTAAATGAATCATGTTTTTGTTGTAATGACTTTATCTCTGTACACTTCGAGCTAAACCAATTTTCTTTTGCTATTTTAATAGCCCTCGTTATTTATGTTGTTGTAGTAATTCTTATTATCTTTAGCGTTTCTTTTGTCTTCCATCATACATAGAATCTCCTCCGTCATCCATTCCTTTTTATTTGTTCTTTCAGGTTTTAAGTATTTCTCTGTTATTTCTTGACTTACTTTGTGCAAATTTTCTAGTTCTACATCTGTGTTATCTGTTTCTGTACAGGCCCATGGTTTTTCTGTACGAGCCCACGTTTTTTCTTTTAGGCGTTTTTGTACCTTTTCCTTTACTGTTTTATTTTTTCAGTTGGTTAATATCGTACTTCATCATTTTTGGTCTTTGAACTTTCTTTAAACTAAGTTTCATTTTGGCGATAAGTGGATTGTGGTCCGAATTTATGTCGGATCCCGGGTACGCTTTAACAGATGTTATAGAGTTTCTAAATCGTTTGTTAATAAGAATATAGTCTATTTGATTTCGTACTGTGTGATCTGGAGTATCCTGGGGAGATTTCCACGTATATAGTCGTCTTGGAGGAAGATCATAAAAGGTGTTTGTCACTACGAGCTGTTCTTCAGTTGCAAATTCAATCAAACGGTCTCCGCGTTCATTACGTTCCCCTAGACCAAAGGATCCCACTAAATTTCCACTTTGTCCTTTGCCAACTTTGGCATTAAAGTCTCCCATTATTAGTATTATTTCGTTTTTCCGAATCCTTTTGATAATATTAGTAAGGTCATTGTAAAATTCTTCTATGATTTCTTCTGGGGCGTCCGGTGTAGGAGCGTATACTTGAATAATGTTTGTTTTTATGGGAGTTGTGTTTAGCTGAACTAAGAGCGTCCTTTCTGATACAGGTACAAAGTGACTGACACAGTTGGCGATTTTATTATTCATTAGGCCCACTCCATTTATATGTTCGTTCTTAAGATTTCCTGAGTAAAATATTTTGTGATCTTTGATAACTCGGTATCCCGTATCTGTCCAGCGCATTTCGCTTATTCCCAACTAACATTAAGTTTTTATAATCCGAAAATACTGGCCAGAAACTTTCCGACCTATTGAGCCACTATTGGCTGCTTGTAGAACTTTTGCCAGCTTTGATCAACGGTTACCAATCAACGCCAAAAGTCGGATGGATTGCACTTCATAAGGTCTACACACTGCTGAGAAGTGGTCAGACGATTATTTTTTCGGTCAGTGATAAGCAAACGCGGCACCCAACAGCAGGATTATTTTTTCATATTCAAATTTTTTTTCAAAATATGACTATTGCGCTCTATACTAATTATGATGACCTCTGACAATTCACGCACCTTCACTTTACAATCAGCTAAAATCATTTCATGTACTTTTTTTACATTTCTCGGTGTAACTGCATCGGAGGACCATCCAGTACGTGGTACATCTAATGTAGGTATACGGTTGTTACGAAATCTCCGTAACCAAAATTTGACAGTGTAGTCTGAAGGAGCATTAGTCACATAATATTTATCCAGCTTATCTTTTTTTTCCTTCGCCGTTGTATGTCTCAAATTCTTCTTCTTTTGGTGCCTATTCGTTTCGAATATTGGCGATCATTCTGGCTATAATTATTTTATTAACGAATGCTTTAAATAGATTAGTTGTTGTTGTGGAGATCCATTTCCTCAGATTTTTTAACCATGATATTCTTCTTCTCCCAATTCCTCGCATTCCGAATACTTTTCCTTGAAGGATTATTTTCAGTAATAATAAAAAATAAAAATTTCAAATAGTAATGTTTAATGAGAGATCGAAAATCGTTATTCTCCATAGGCGTCATTTTATCAAACACGTCAAGTTTATGCAGCTGTCAAAAATATACTAATGGATGATGCATCGCGTTAGAAGTTCGCATATGGTATGTCTAAAAAAGGTTAGACTTACTAGAACATAGTTAAAAAAGAATAATAATTTCTAAAATTAAATTCAAATTCCGGGGTGTTACCTACCTGTTCGAGTTACCTAATTTTATGCTCAGCAGTATATGTAGCAGTAGAAATAAAAAAATCAATACTAACTTTAAGTTACACATGTTTCCTCAAATTCTAGTAAATTGTTCTCTATATAGATAATAAATGGAATATAGAATACTACCTCGTAACGACTGCCAATACTGCAGATAGCGAATAAATGTATAAATGCATGCCCAGTGCAACGCCACAGGGGTTACCGATTCTTGCGGTTACGACCTGTACACCGTGATATCTGATCGTCAACTAATTTTCATACAATGTCTTTAATGTTACTCATTGTGCGAACAGCTTTTTATCGATAAAGGTGGATTTCTACTAAAGACATAAAAAATGGCACGATTATTTTTTATTTCTTTTGTTTTCGATAACTGTTTAACCTTATTTATTATAATGGATGGTGATATAATTTTATTATTATTTTTTATTTGGAATGAAGTTCATTTTTCTAATGGTCCTAACATAAGACACTGAGAATGAGCTGTAGGCTACCAGCGGGGTCACCGGTAACGGATACTGGAATGCCTTCAAATATGAAGGTTATTTGCGAATATATTAAATAAGCAACCTCTGTCCAAGTAGCGGCAATACTTGAGGGTGTAGTGTGTATGACTTAGGAAAGCATACTTTAAAAATGCTACAATAGGCCAAGGATAGTATTATGACATAATGAGTATTGCCACCATTAAATAAACATAGCCTAACTCGCCCTTACTTTACCGACAGACTGCTGGTATACACAATCCCTCTCTTGTTAGTCACCAACTTCGGATGGACGAACTAAGAAGAGAATAAGGGCACCCCTTTGTCTCTGAAATAACAAATTGTCTCAAAAGTCGAATCAGCCGATACACTTCTAACGACATGGAGATCTGGGAGGCAACGGAAAACCATTATGTTAAAAAGTCCTAAGGATATTGCAAGAACAATCGTCATACCAAGCAATATCGACGAAATAGCAGTTACTTATCATGGATTCGGATCTCAAGATCCGGCAGAGAAAGATCATAGGACTTAACCGGTCGCAACAAGCTAAATCCGTATAAAAATTTGCGAAAGTTAAATAAACATACAAGAAATAAAATATGCACGTGGAATGTTAAAACGTTATATTAAGCAGGAAAACTTAGAAGCTTAGATGGCTACAAGAATCCTGTTTAGAAATTGAGAAACTGGAGCTACGACACGACAGCTTCTATTTGCCTAAAAAACTAAACACTGGTTCACCGGTTCTAATCTCACAAGTTCAGAAGGCCATCTACCAAGCGAAATGGAGGAAGGCTTCTGGTCCTAACGAAATACCTGCAGAATTGTTACAACTATTAGATGATCAGGGTACTAAGATTATCACCTCATTCTTTAACAAGATATAAGGCAGCGGTAAATTATCAGACAGTTATATAAACGTTGTGAGGAGATAACTGGTGATGAGCAATTTGGTTTCCGAAACGGTATGGATACTCGGGAGGCTCTTTTTTGCATGCGAATACTCTTACAAAAGAGCGTTGAGTTTAAAAAAATATTTTCGTACTATAGATTTCGAAAAAGACTTTAATAGAGTACCACATATACTACTATTGCATTGTTTGGACTCATTTAGTCTGGACACGTATGACAAGATTGCTCAAAAATCTTTACTATAATCAGACCGTTTAAGGTAACTTAAGAGATTTCAGCTTAAGTTTCCATTAAGCGTGGTGTCAGACAAGGATGTGTTATGTCACCGATTTTGTTTAATTCCTACACTGAACCAGTTTTTGAGATAGCGTCAACTAATCGTCAAGATGGTGTTAAAATCGGTGGTGAAATTATCAATAACATCATATACTCAGATGATGCCGCCATAATGGCAGAGAGTCTAGAAGACCATCGAATACTCAGTACTAAAATTAGATAACAAAACGCTTTAAAATAAGGACAACGCACATAGAAGAAGAACATAAGAGAAAGAGTACATATGTACATTAAAGTTCAGCCTGTTCAGCTTTTGAGGAGTTTCTGCTGGGTTTTAAACACACAGTTTAAACAACTTTAGAAATTCAGTTTATTACATAATTTATACTTTATATATATTTTAGGTCCAGGATCCATGTTATTTTTAATTAAATTTTTTACATTAAGCTAGATGCATCTTTTATTGCGGTTGGAATATATAACTAGGATAGTTTGGAGCTTTATTTATTTTCTCGTTTGAATAGACCTCGTCTACCATTCTTTATTATTCTGTAGCATACACCAAAGACTTCTTCTTCAAGTGTCATCTCCGCGGAGGAGGTTGGCAATCATCATAGCTGTTCGGACTTTCGCAGGTTGCCAGTCATGATATTCTACGTCTAGTTCGTGTTCTACGATTTTTTCAGAATTCGTCTATACACCCACAACTCGAACGATTTCAGTTTTTTCATTGATGTCTCATTCAAGGTACAAGTTTTCATTCCTTAAAACAAAATTTAGAAATCGTAGCACCTCGCAAACCTAACCCTTAGCTCCAACTTGAAATCTCTTGTGCAGGGCCCTCTTCTCATTTTGCTAGCCTTTTCTATTATGATCATACCAAATACTGGCAACGTTTAAACAAAGATCATTTTTACGCGACTTCGCAAGTCCTTCGACCTCTGGTTGGTTTAGATAGGTCAAGTAGTTTAGTCAAGTGGTCGAGCAATGTAGAACTTGACTCGTTTGAACACATTCATTTTAAGTTGAGTTCATTGAGTCTTGTTCGATGCTATTCTGCAAGTTCACACTGTAAGTACTGGCTTCCCTGATACGGCTGGTATAAACAAGCTGTCATTGGAAATAATGTGCTTATGTTGACATAGCTAGAGTTGCTAGACTGTTTCGTCACTTATTAGAGTTCACCGAAAACTTTTTTTTATATCTTTCAACCTTTTAATTTCATTTTTGATGGAGAAAAACGTAAGTGACTAATCGTTGAGCCTAAAAATCTATAAATCGTTCCAGCATGTAGAAAGTGACATTCCACCTAGTTTTTTTACACCCTGGGTCATTTTTTTTTAATTATCCCTCAAAAATGCCATAGTTCAATATTTTCTGAATTTGATCACTCGCCTTCACACTGTTTTTAAAATAAACACCGATATTTCTATCGTTGTCAATTAGTATGTCCAAACGCTATGCAAAATTTTTCATTGAGATATCATATATTAAGTTGAGCTATGGGCAAAGCATGACACATGTTTTGTACTTCTTCTAAGTCTATCTTACATAATTTGAACTTGGATTTGACCTTGACAGCGACAGCTGAGCATACACACAGCTGACAGTTATCTAAATGAAGTACATTGCATTTTTATGTGTTGATTATTTTCTTGTCAGAGCTTTACAACATTAGAAAACATCAATATATTTCTTTGTTTATATATTTTGTTTTATATTATTTTACATTTTACCCGCTACGTTACCTTCAACTGGATTCGCTCCATGCTTTCTCTTATAGTTAGATGTCCAAAATATCTTAGTATATTTTGGTTGATTGTTGTGATGATTCCAGTTTTTATGTTAAGTTCTGCTAGAATTGAGTTGTTTTTACGATGGGCGGTCCATGGTATGCGCAACATTCTACGCTAGATCCACATTTTAAATGCCATTATACGTTTTGAATCGGCATTTTTTATTGTCCAAGTTTTTGAGGCATAGGTGGTGATAGGAAATATCAATGCTCGAACAAGACGTAATTTTGTGTTTTTGTAATTTCTGTTTTTTTTTTTTAATTTTTGTGTTCTGTTGCCGATCTGGCCATTGTGATACGTCGACGGATCTCGTCTTCGCATCCTCCACTTTTAGTAATAACGGAGCCTAAGTAATTAAATTGCCTGACCACTTCGGAACCTGCCATGTTTCTTATCTCTACCTGGTTGTTTCCGATTTTATCGATGATCATCACTTTGGTTTTCTGCATATTTATTTTCAAATCATATTCCGTACTCACCGAGCCTAGCCTATTCATAATTTGTTCCAGTTCTTCTGGTGAGGACATCAATATAACAGTGTCATCAGCATACCGTAGTTTTTTGATTTTTCTTCCTCGTATCGTTGCTTCACCTTGACATTTCTCAAAAACTTGACGCATAATATGTTCACTATATATTGAATAGAATAGGGGATATTATGCATCCCTGTCGAACTCCAGATTTTAATTTGAAGTTTTTCGAAACCACATTATTAACTCTTATAGTAGCAGTATTATTTACATATAGTTTTTGTAATAAATAGATTAGATGTTCTGATCACACTTTATTCCATATTACGGTATCGAAGGCCTTGGAATAGTCAACAAAGCATAATTATGTTTCTATGTTAAACTCTCGAGATTTTTCGATAATTTGACGAATATGTTCTCTTGTTCCTCTACCTGGAACGAATCCGTATTGTTCTTTGTTTTTCGCGAATTTGTGGTAAGAGAATTGATTTTAGTCTTTCATTGATGATGGTTAGAAGTACTTTGCTCGCGTGTGATATCAATGCTACTGTACGGTAATTACTGCAATCTGTCGGTGAACCTTTTTTATATATGGAAATAAACGGTGTTCCAGATCTCATTGCAAATTCTAAGCAATACTATATATATATATATATATATATATACCCGGTATTTAGGCGTTCGACGCCCTTCCGGTAGGGATCTATGGAGGAGTATCACCTAGCCGCAAGCCCTTATCTCTTGCCGTACTGCTCCACCATAGGCCGATCAGACACCAGCATATTCTAGACTAAGCCGCAGATTCATTTTAGAATTTTAAACTGCTGCGTTAGCCTTTTTGTTTTCTGTACACCGAGCCGGGGATTGGACTGACATCTCTCGCATTGAAGCGAAGGAGAAGCCAGCCGCCCAGCCCGCTTGGCTAATCCGATCGACTCTAAGCAATACTTCCGTCCCTAATTCTCCCGTTTCTTTGAGTGTTTCAGCTGCTATTCCATATTGTTCTGCTTTTCTAAATTTTAGTTTTTTAAATGCCGCCTCAATTTCTGATTTCAATATTTGAGGTTCTTTGTCATAACTTCTTTTTCTGTATTGTCTGGGTCTTTGTTATAGTTATAGAATAGTATTTCGCAATATTGTTTTCATACCTCTGCTATACCGTTTGGGTTTGTTATGGTATTTCCACTATTATCTTTGATGATCTCTGTCTGCGGTTTGAATTCTCTCGCTAGATACTTGACTTTTGAGAAAAGTTCCCTAGATTCTTGGCTGTCAGCATGTTCCTCTAGTTGTACACATATGGTTTTAATACAATTATTTTTGTCCCTTCTGCACAAGTGTTTTATAGTTGTATTTATGGTGCATATCTCTATTTCATTTCATGCATGAATTTGATGTGCCGTTTCTAAGTTTTCGTCTTTCTTCTACAAGATTGAGGGTCTCTTCAGTCATCCAATGTTTTTTTCTAGCTGTTATGTCCTTGGGATTAGTATTGTTGATGGCTTCAGTAATCCATTTCTTTGTGTATTCCCAGGCTTTGTCGGGGTCTCCGGTATTTACTGGTAGGTCAGCTTATGCTAATGTTTCTCTAAACTTTTCCGGGTGTTTTAGAATCAATTTTTGTATTTTATTTGGGATTGTTTTACTGTGTAACTTAATGCGAAATTCTGCTTGTAAAATTTTGTGGTTGGAATCACAGTCTGCAGCTGGTTTTGTCTTCACGTTGATTATTGAGCTCCTCCGTCGTTTAGTGACAAGAATATACGCTATATATAAGCTGTCTGCCAATACCGGATAAACCCTCATTTTGCCCGTTGTTATCAAACATTAACCATCAACATCGACCGACAGTAATTTCAGCTATACTGCCCTGAAGGTTCACCTGCAGAACACTGATTTGATTCATTCATATCTCTTTGCGACAGAGACAGGATCTGCCTTTCTTCTGAGTCCTAGAAAAATACATCAAAGATAGATAATATAATCTCAGGAAAACCGTATCATAATTAAAGTAACAGCAACATTGTAAAATTCAGATATCTAAATATATTTTTTCATTAATAAAACGGTGTAATGGCTTGTATTGTCTATCTCTTATTGACGCTAAATAAGCCTTTAAATAATTTATCTTGTTTATCCCGCATGATAGAGAAGTTACGTTCAAAATAAAAGAAACATTCGCTTGTAAAATTTAACATTAACCTATGCTACCTGCATCGACCACGCTGACGTTGAATTAGTTAGGTATCTGCTTAAGTCTACTAAAGTTTAACTTGCGGAAAACGGGCCCCTATCGGTAAGTTGTTCAAACATGTCGTTCGCCGTTAAGAGTCATAAAGTAAAAAAACCTACCTCAAACAAATCGTTTGTAAGACCACTGGGAACATCCGGGAACTGGCTACGTATCTTAACTTATCTCTTGAGCTAAGTTTGGAGCCGTGTTCACGGTATACACCGACAAAGTAATGATTTACTGTTTGCTTAAACTCGGAACAAAACAAATAGAAATAAGATGACGATATTAAGAAATGTTGACTTGCCAAGTTCCCACATAAATTACACGATTTATAAGTAGTGTGTACCTAAAAAGTATTTAGAAAAAATAAAATATATTGACAAACTAATTCTTTTATTTCAGGAAAATTTATCTAATTTATGCAAAACAAATTAAATTTCTACTGGCTTATGTATCATGAACCTTCAGACATTTACGAAATATCTTTAGACCAATATATAATATATATATATATATATATATATATATATATATATATATATATATATATATAAATGAGTATTTCTTGGGTGTAGGTTCAATAAGTAATACTAAATTTGGAACTAGATTTTATTGTCCATTGAAATCAACGTTTCAGCAGAATACCCTTGCCTTTGTCAAGATTCAAAACGTATAACGGTACACTGACATTAATGAATTTTCTTCCAGTTGCATTAAGTGTATACTGTATGTGTATTAACTTACATAAGATATTTTAAACAACGAAATATCAGAAAAAGAAGCGTTTACTATACAAATGTATTTTGTGATGTTTATAAAAACAAGAATTTTTCCCGAAGTTTTAGTTAACTACAAATTTAATATTCGTAAAAGAGCCTCTTTTCACTCAGAGAGAAAATGATCATTTAAATCTTATTTCTCAAAAACATACTTCTTTATAATTGGAATTCTGTGTTTTTTTTCAAATCTAACTCTGAATGTTTCTTTTAATTTTAAATCAACGTTATGAACGCTTGTGATAGAAGGTAAATTTAAACCGTCGCATGTAATGTTTGCTTTGTGTTTCTCTCCTTAGCTTCTTGCTTTGCAAAGTATCGATTTCTTCCAAGATATTTATATTTTATGCAATTGTCTGACTTGATTCATGCGATAGTGTAATCAATAAGAAAGTATTCCCAAGTTTTGCAATGTATTTCATGTGAAACATTTTATTTATTATATGCATTTTATTTTATTAGTTTATTACATTACATGCATTAAAATTAGAAACTTAAGTTAAAGTAAATTAAATTTAGGATGAGATTATTTTGTAAAAATTCATGTTTAAAAATCCAAAACACTCTTTTTCAATTTCCACGATCATCACTACAGACAGTTACACTAAGATTGAACGAGTGCATTTAATTATATAGTTACCTTTGTGAAAAATTTGTGAATAAGACAAATTATCACCCAATTAAAAATGTAGAAATTTAACTTAATATGAGCTGCAGGAACTAAAGGTTATTATTAAGAAATTTTAGATAGTATACCTAGTAAAATACATCTGTAGACTTTAAGGGTGAGCCAGCAACTATATTTATCTTGACATACACACCTTAATCGTAAATTTTGTAGCCTAAGTTGTAAATCGCCCATTTACAACTTAGGCTGCAAAAAATGATAATTGCGTAATTCACTTATTTCCCGCTGACGCATTTTTTAGTATATCTAGTCATTCTCGTATTAATTTTCGAACAGGGAGCTGCGAATCAGACCGATGGTTTCCACGTTTGCTGACCATTGACCAAAAACATGATTGTATGACACACTTAGGTCCAAATACCAGCAGTATTTGAACCTAATGAAACGCAATTTTCACTACTACACATCAGAGAACAGAATTAACGCATGGCAGTGGAGAGGGAAGCCTGCAAAAGGGCTACGAAGAGACCAAGAGTGGCTCAATGGGTCGGATAGTTTATGACCACTGGACTTTGTGATTTCAAAGGTATAATTTTAATTGACTATCTTGATAAAAGTAAAACTGGAAGTAGTTAATATTAATGTGCTTTATTGGATAAATTGAAGCAGGAGCCCCGTGAGAATATATGGGGCTCCATATGCAAAAGAAAAAAGTGTTGCTTCTTCACCATAATGTACCGACTCACAAAAGCGTATGACAATGGAGTTGAATTTTGAATTGATTTTTCATCCGGCTTATTCTCCTGATTTGGCCCTCTCCGATTACTATATGTTTCCAAATCTAAAGAGTTAGCTCGTAAATAAGAAAGTCAGTTCGAACAAAGAGGTAATTGACGAGACAAACCTATTTCGCAAAGATTTTGTAATCGTGTTATTTGGACGGCATAAAAAAAGTTTGAAAATCGCTGTATTCGTTGTAGTCAAATATGATTAGGCAATTAAACCATAGGTTCGCAGTCATTATCCCAACCACAAACAAACACGTATACAATCCGTCGTATCAATTTATGTCAGTAAAATTTTCTTGTTGGTAATTCCATTTTAAATCATAAAGAAAAACCAGGAAATAGGAAGTATTCGTTCAGTTTTTATTTTACTCTCTTGATCAAAATGAAATTCTTATGTTGATATGTTCATTCTTGTCAATTATTATCGCAATAATGTTGGCTGCTTTTTTAATAATATATTCTTTTAATTTTTGGAATTTACTACGCAATATCATTACATATAACGTATCCCAAATATGTCATATTCCCTATTTTTATCATAAGCTTTATGTTATAATAATTCATTGTAATATTTATTGATAATAATGTTGTACCCGAAAAAGAGTATGAGTATTTTCAAGGTATTCACACAATAGATCTTAATGTATTTAATTAAACACCTAGTTTCATTGTTACCATTAACAAAAAACATCAAACTGCCAAGTGTTTGAGACTGGTTTCAAGATATATTCCTCGTTTGTAAACTTATTTTATAAAAATTAATGTAAAAGTTTTAATCAATTATAAAAGTATTTCTCGAGGCTAAACTCTTAATAATGAACCATATAGTGATGACTAAAATGGGTTGGCCCATTAGTACACTGCCCACACACGGAGAAGAAAGAACCAAAACAACTAAGTATGTGAAAGTGAAAAACTTCATTGGTGTATACAGGTTTTTTGTCACCGAAGCATATTTTGTTGTTACAAGTGGATGCAATTTTTAATTTAATTAAAGAGTTTAAATAAATATAAATATTTATATTCAGATTCATTTTTACTTTTTGTGTTTGCTACTTTCTCGATTTCTTCCAGGATTAAGCTGGAAGCCTGGAAGATAAATTCGATAAACGAGATAATTCGATAATTATGCTTCCCTTCTTCCAATATTTTCCGTAACTCTGAAAATATGGACCGCACGAAAAAAATTGTAGAAAACAAATTGTTTGAAATCGCATTTGCAACAATTTGGTCCGCTATTTTTGAAAATGGCGGAGATATTGAGCAAAAACGGTTGTCCTTTAAAATCAAGATGGCAGCTGACGCAATTGCGGAATACAGTCGTCGATTTTAAATTTACACTAATATTGACCCGTCTAAAGGTTAAAATAATAAAATTTGCTCTCAATTAGTTGAAATGGTTTTGGCTACTAGAAGATTGGTCCATTTATTGCATTTTGGAAAAGTTAATTTTAAATCCAACTCGTGTAAAAAAGGGTTAAGATCATAATAAAGTACAAAATACGAGGCAACATCGTACAAGAATACAATTTACCAAAAGTCGAAAAAAGTTGAGATAACATACAGAATGTATCATCATCTACAGCAAAAGCTTAAAAATGGAAATAATCCAGATTATATACGAAAGCATAATTTAATTCAAAGGAAAATCAGTGAAACGAAAGAATTATTGTTAGCGCGAGAAAGATGTGGGGAACTACAAGAATTGCAACGAAAACATAACGAATTTATTTAACACGAAGAAAATAAAAGAAGTTACTGAGTTGCACAAGACGAATACACCCATCACGTTTACTAATAATGAAGGTGATGATTTCTCTTTGAAAAAGCTGAAGTGGAAAAAGCCATAAGCCGAGCCAAAAACAATAAAGCCAGTGGACCAGATCAAATATACAGTGAGTGGTTTAAATTACTCTCAAATGTCATATTATAGAACTGACTGAATGATTAATACGACTAATAATATATGATACCAGTTAAATTTCATCAGACTGATTTCATGGACATATAAATTAGACTATTTTGGACATATAATCAGATAATCAGAGGACAAAAATATAAGTTCCTTCGGGTAATTCTGAATTTGTAACGATCCGAAGAATATATATATATATATATATATATATATATATATATATATATATATATATATATATATATATATATATATATATATATGTATATATATATATATATATATATATATATATGTATATATATAATGATAATGATGTATATAATGATAATTTATATTATTTTCACTTAGTTCAGAACGCAGTAAGTCTTATGAACTCCCATTAAACTTATTTTAGTTTCAAATAATGTGTTTTGTATAAAACTTAATGAGGTCGCTGGTTAAATGATATTCGATAAATAATAATAACGAAAAAATGAAATAATTTGTTTATAAATCAATTAGCGAAAAATAGCAAATGTAACTGTCAATAAATTAGGAAAATAACTGGTCTTACTCATTATTGATGTTTGTACAAAGAACGACTTACCCTTTGAAATACTGGAATCGTAGCCAAGGAAATCTCGTTGGTACCGTCGGGGCGCCGGCCGACGCTTGATGGCGAAGAACCTATCACGCACTAGGTCTGTCTCGTTTGCTGTCTGGGGATGAAGTCGAGATTGCAGGTCAGAAAAGAATCTTTTGGCCGTTGGGTGAAATAGGGTACATCAATAAATCACCCTATTGTATTGTGATTTAGAATGCAATAATTTAAGTTAATTGAGACCGTAATACGAAACCGTACACTTGTGTGCATATTTGTGACACAGAATACAAAGGAGTCAAATTCTCCGTACTTCAAACATAATACATGAGACAACCAGTTTAGCAATTTTACGAAATAACCGGAAACAATATGTTTTACCAAAGTCGTTAGAATACATAGCATTATATTAGATCACATTACAGTACCGTAACAGAAATATTAATAGTAAAAATATAAAAAGAAATAGTATATACTTTCCCAAACATAATGTAAACATTAAAATTGTTTTCGTGAAACGATCCTTGAGGGATGACGCAAACTTGCTCTGGAGCTTCTTTTCTATTCCCGTTCAGATTTAATCATACCATTTAAAACTGACATAATTTTGATGAGAAAAGAACGCTGATCGCGCAATGGAGTACGTCATTCTGTTTCTGACTACACGAATCACATGTGTTGGTTTTCCCGAAGGTGTCGGTCAGGTGAGTCGTTATAATTTTGCTCTAAGGTATGTTCTGCCGGTTTTGATGTAGATAGGGTATAAACAATTTTATTGTAAAAATTGTAATCTTTCGTTTCAAATATTGGACTATTCTGTCTATCTTCAGCATTATTGGTATTGCAATTTTATTTTTGTCTTTCCTGGAATGGAAATAAGCAGTGACTTCTAGTTGATGTTTGTCTGGTTGTCGGAGTAGGACTTATGGGTGACTAAGTAGGACTAAGGGGGCCTTTGAATAACTAAGGTCGATTATGGATGATCAGAATCCTTTACTGAATCATGGATTACCTTTAACAGATTTGATAATACAATAATACATAACTGTAATATTTTATTTCATAGACATGCTTCTTTGGGCCAATGCCTACCTACTTCATGAAGAGAAAATTCAAAATGAATAATATTCCTTCAATTTAAATTAACTTTTGTAATTTTGTTTATATATATTTTTTTATTTTATTATACTATGTAAATATGTTTTGATTGCGTAGGTGACTGCATTAAAACTCAAAATTAATCGTGTGCGTTTATTTAAGATTCTGTAATTGACACTAAAATAGATAATTTGTTTTGAACCTGTTGTATGTTGCACGAACCTGAATGCAAATTTATTTATGAATTTTGGTTAATAATAATTTTTATTATTGTAGGAATATGTTCTATATTTAATAATTTTCTCTTTTACATATCTCGTGTTCTTTTCTTCAATTCTAAGAAGCTGTAAAAAAAGATTTTGGTGTCACCCTTTCTGGATGTTTATAAGATTTTGTTGCTTCATTTATTCATTTATTTCTTTATTTTTTTTTGGGTAGTAAGAATGTCGTAAGAACCATCCTTAAATCTCCTCCAACTCTGAGCAACGCGTCCTCGCTTGCTTTCTTTGTACCTCCAAAAACTGTCGATCGTTTGTTGTGTTACAAATTGAAGGAAATAAATTGATACGGTTGAAGACACTCTTTTGGTTCAGAAATCTGAGACAGTGGACAGGTTTAAGAGCAGCTAATTGCTTCACGTAGCTCAAGGCCGAGATGAATATAAGAATATTATAAGCATGGTAGACGACGATGTTCCCTACAAATATGTGACCATACGAAGAAAAAGGACAAATTTTTAATTATACTTGGTAAACACTGTTCATCACGATCATGAGTGCATTTGTGTTGCCAAAAAAATGTTGTGCAATTTCCATAGGATTCTTAATTTTGGTATTGTTTATTTTGGCGAATATTATACACTGTGATTTTTTCCTTAATACTAACCAGTGCTATTCTCGGACTAGATTTAATAATCCACCCTACACTTTTTCTAATACTGTTACCCCATCAACCTTTTTTTTCTCAATTTTCGCGTACACTACGTATATTCTACTAATCAGTGCCTACTAAATATTCTCTCAGGCTGCTATATCATATACAAGATCTTTTAATAAATATAATAATAAGAATATTCAAAAGAATTTAAAATAAATTATATAATCATCTTTCTCGTACAGAAATTAATGGATTTGAATGGTATGTCTTAGTAAATTCATAATTTAATATCTGAATATGCATGAAATTTCCTATTATCTAAATAGATCGTTTATCATAATCATAAATACGACGAACTGCTTTTGTGGAATCTACCCAACGATATTTTAATAGTTTCTGATGTTTCAACATTTAGGATAGTTCAAAAGGATTTATTGTCGAACTTTTCAGAATTAAATTCTTTATTCTATGTACGAAGCTCAAACTTTGCATTGGAACATCTGCTTTCTTTATGTAAAATACATTGTAGTAGCAAGACGAACTTATTTTAGAAAATGGAATTCTTTGTCGTCATTTTGATATGATTTATAATATGGACTGTTCGAAAGTTGGTTTTATTGATTCATATCGTCTTATTGTTTCGAAGAATCTTATTTGATTTCCAGTCTCTAATTTTATACTTTGTGTTCCTACATTTCCATTGATGTTTGCACCGACTGATAGTATATCTGACATTTTGTTATATTAAAGTCAATAGATTTATATGTTATAGCGGAAAAATGATACACACAATACTTCATATTAGCAATAAAAATAGACTTTCGATCAATTTAACTATTATATTCGACCAATAGGATCAAAGTCCCGTCCACAACAAAGTCACAAAGGCCCTAGCACCAAGATGTTTGCATGCAGCAAACAGAAGTCTCTTCTGTTTTCGGTTTGTCAATTCTTCTTTGTATCAGCAACCGTCAGCTGTCATTTCAACTGCCAAATCTTCTTCTTTGCGTCGAGCTATCTGTCAAGTCTTCCATTTATCAAACGAGATTGGGCACTATGGATGATAATAATAATAATAGATGTAGGTGTTAAGGTGTTAAAGAAGAAGGCCCTACAACATATGAAACATCAAATTAATCGACGCGGGCCATATGACACAAGCATGAAAGATATATTTCGCTGTTTAACGATTTGAGATTCTGACATGTGTAGAAACTTAGTCAAAGACGGTTCTTCGATAGCAATCAGGCAATCCTGATTCCCCTGATCATGTTTATAAAACATACGGAATGCACTGTATCTACTAATTCAAACTGACCAAATTTTTTGCAGATATGAATTACAACCAGCTTATACGTTTATGTACAACTTCCTTCGTAAAGGTAAACAGTCGTGCATCCGGCGGGATAAAAGTCGACCATCCTTTTTATACTCCGAATCAAATATTCAACGTTAAAATCGATTGGAGCGCGTGAGGGGACGACAAATACAAAGACAAAGAAAAATTAAACATGACAACATTTCGAAAGGCCATGTCGTCATATCTTCGTATTTATTGGTCCGATGTCAGCCTTTGTAATCGTGATCGTCGTAGATAAAATGTAATATGCAGCTTGTTACGGTTTCCGCACGTGTCAGTCTTAATTTGTTAAACAGCGAAGTATGTCTGTCATACTTTTGTCATATGCCCCGCGCCGTTTCATTTGATGTTTCATATGTTGTAAGGCCTTTTTCACTACCTTGTACATCTTTTATTATTGTTGGAAGACTTCACAGATAACTCGACGTATAAAAGAAGATTTGACAGTTGAAATGACCCCTGCTCAACCGACCCATATTCTGCTCCTGAATGATTTTCTTGTTTTAATGTTTTAGAATAGTGGTATATGAATATTGGGATCATTTTTTCTGCTTCTCTTAAGTCTTTTTTTACCGTTGCATTTGATGTGATCCACCATATTTAAAAGTTTACTATTCCACTTTTCTTCATAGTCTTTCTATTTTTCAGTTGCATTAGGAGGACAAAAGGGGATTGGCAAAACACTAACATTTTTTATCAAAAGAAATTATATTTAGTGCCCTTGAAAGATTCAAGGATTTTTATACCCCTCTACGTCTTTATGACAAAATATAAATCCGAAATTTATTTGAACCGGTATCTCTTTTTCATTTCTGGAAACATTATTTAGTTTAGCGGTAGTGATACGGCCCCGTGGCCCTTCTTATCTACGTCCGTGGAAAACAACATTTGGTTTAACGTAGGTCATCGACTTCGGTAGATATCTGCCCGAAACATCAAGCAATATTCTAAAATATTCAGCACAGGAGACATAACTTTTTTATTTCTTGCGATCTTTTATGGATGGGACCAAAAAGTTGGCCGGTTAAGTTTTTATTGTATCAATTAAACGTTACTTGAATGACTATGGGCCATCTTTCAGATGTTTGAAGCTCCCAGCTCCCGTGGTTTGCTTAATAAATAAAGAAGTTTTTTTTGTGTATAGTAATTTTTTGTTCAAATTGGAAAGAATTGTTTCATAGGGATTAAATTATGTTAAATATCTGTATTACATTGTATCACTTTAATTTAAATTATTATTTAAATAATATATATATATATATATATATATATATATATATATATATATATATATATATATATTACAAGCAGTTGTTTAATTATAATATTGTTACCTCACAACCCATACCAAAATTTGGTAAAACTTTCTCTATATATATATCGAGAAAAGGAGTACGACCGTCAATCCAATATAAACTAAGGAACACTCGAAGAGTGGTGGGTTTTCGGTCAAAGTGGAGAAATAAAAGACAAAGAAGGTGGCTACTTCATCTATTTATTGAAGACGTTTCGCTTCTTAATCAATAAGCATCATCAGTTCATCTAAAAAGAACAATATGAAAAACCAAACATCCATGGAAAAGTTATTATAAGTGGGTTACCTTAAAAAGATATGTAGCAGTCAAAGATATAAAATGTGTAAAGAAGCTTATGATCATCATCAACCAGCCAATCCCGTCCACTGCTGGACATAGGCCTCCCTCAGTTCTTTCCAGTGTTCTCTACACTGGGCCGCTTGTAGCCAGTTTCCCGCTACTCTTTTTATGTCGTCGGTCCATCTAGTCGGTGGTCGTCCTCGGCTTCTTTTATAATTTCTGGGCCTCCATTCCATAATTCGTCTTGTCCATCGTCCATCTTGTGTTCTGGCTAAGTGTCCTGCCCAGTTCCACTTAAGTCTCGTGGTTCTTTCGATGACGTCTTGAACTCCTGATCTTTGCCTGATTTGTCGGTTTGTTATGTGGTCTCGGAGGCTCACATTCAGCATTGCACGTTCCATGGCTCGTTGTGTAACTCTTAGTTTATTCGCAGATTTCTGCGTGAGTGTTAAAGTCTCTGCTCCATAAGTTTGTACAGGCAAAACACATTGGTTATAAACTTTTCGCCTGAGACACATGGGAATTGAACTTTTTAGAATATGGCTTAGTTTGCCAAATGCTGCCCATGTCAGGCCTATTCGCCTCTCTATTTCATTTGTTTGATTGTCTCTGTTTATTTTGATCTCGTGTCCCAGATATTTGTAAGTGTCTGTTTGTTGTATGGTATTATTGTCGATAGTTATATTTCCACTCATTACGAGATTTGTCATAAGTTTAGTTTTCTCAAAGTTTATCTTTAATCCTGCTCTTTCAGACAGACTTTTAAGCGAATGTAGCATAGAAACTGTATCCTGTAAGTTATCTGCGATTAATACGACATCATCTGCAAACCTCAAATGATTTAATCTTTCTCCATCTATATTGATGCCCATATCTTGCCATTGGGTGTTCTTAAATATTGACTCTAGAGCTGCCGTGAACAATTTTGGTGAAATATTGTCTCCTTGTCTTACTCCTCGACCTAAGCTGAATTTTTCTGTGTCTTCGTGTAGTCGTATACTTGATGTAGCGTTCTCGTAGATGTTTTTGATTAGTGTACCTGTAATCTATTCGGCTTTGATTTAGGGCTTCCAGTACGGTTTCAAACTCTACAGTATCAAAAGCCTTCTCGTAATCGACAAATGCAAGAACCAGTGGTATGTTGTACTCGATGCATTTTTCAATTAAGATCTTTATGGTGTGCAAATGGTCATTTGTGCCATATCCTCTCCTAAAGCCTGCCTGTTCTTTGGGCTGATAGAAATCAAGTTTAGGTGTTAATCTCTTTGTTTAGATTTTCATAAAGAGTTTATACATATGTGTCAAGAGGCTGATGGGTCTATAATTTTCTAATTTAGTAATATCACCTTTTTTGTGTAACAAGACTATCACTGCATTGTTCCAGTCTTTAGGAATCGTACCCGCATGTAAGCATTTATTAAACAGTTCGCTTACTGATTTTAATAGAATTTCTCCTCCTGCTTTTATTGCCTCAATAACGAGTCCATCGTCACCAGGCGATCGATGGTTCTTCATTTCCTTTAAAGCTGATCTTACTTCTGACACAGTAATGGGTAAAAGTATTTCCGATCCCTGATTTATGAGAGTCTTTACTCGTGTCGGTAAATTTTCTTGTGGTCTTTGGCTGGTATAGAGGTCTTTATAAAACTCTCTAGTTATTTTCAGAATGTTTTGTTTATCTGTTGTTGCCTTTCCGTCTTTATCTTCTAGCTTGTATATTTCTTTTTTACTTTGTGTGAGTTCTCTTTTCATTATCTTTAAACCATTTTCTACTCTGTTTCTTCTTAAAAAAGGTGTTCATTGCATACAGTTTGTGTTGCAGTAGAAAGTTAGTAAGTATTTCGCCTCTTTCGTTTCTTACTCCGATTCCAAAATCTCCGATTGCTACTTCTTGTTCGTCCTTTTTCCTTCCGAGTTTCCCGTTAAAATCTCCCATTATCAGATTGTAATGGGCCGGTTCCTGCTTTTTTGCTCTTTCGATTTCCTCATAGAAGGCTTCAACAATCTCATCTTCGTAATCGCTGGTGGGGGCGTATACCTGGATTATTTTCAGATTGTATCTCTTATTTAGTCTTAGATTTATATACATAACTCTTGGGGAAATGCAGCCAATGCTCTGTATCATTTTCTGTAATTTTTTGTGTACTAATAAACCTACTATTGGCAACACGGTAACCAAAACGTAAACAAATATTTTATTTGTCGTCTGCAATAAACTCAATTTCTGAGAGTTGTAACGGAAAATAAATTATTGAAAATATCCAGTGAACAATATAAGACATTAAGTGAAGGAGAGTGCTAAGAAAAAACTTTAAAATCGGTGAAATTACATCTGAAAACACCAAGGCCCTATAAAAAGTAAGATCGCTGTAATTGATAAGCCTAATTAACATCAAAGCATAGAAACGAAACTCTGACCTTTGAAATTGCGACGTTGCCGTTGTGAGTAGACTTTCGGGGTAGACACAGAAAAATAACAACGGTTAATAAACATAAAATAAATACGGTAAACGCTGTCTTCTCTGAACTGTTGAGGTGGAAGACAGTGTTTGGCGCCGGAAAATGGAAAAATATATGAAAAATTTAGACAGTGATGATACACTTTCAGAAGGAGGGGCAAAAAGGAAGGACAGATATAAAGACAGCGAGGAAGAAGATAACATTTTCAGAAAGAGCAAGAAGTTTTCGAGAACACCAACAAAAACTCCAGAGAAAAAAAATGAGGCAACAAAAATTGATCAATTACTAATAATGGTGAGCCACCTCACCGATGATATTAAGGAAATAAAAAGAAATCAACAAGAATGCAAGGAAACGATAGAAAAGCTCATAATGGAAAACAGAGAGCTGAGAAAAGAAAATTCAGAACTAAAACAAGAAAATATAGAGATCAAGGAGGAACTCAGAGAAATAACAAAAAACATGGAAGTTATGGAAAAACACCGACGAATAAATAACATAGTTATGTACGGCCTAAAGATAGACACATATGAACAAGCAGGGTTAAAAGGAACAATCAATAATTTCATCAAACAACATATAGGAGTAGAGGTTAAAATAAGGAATGCTCACAAGTTAGGCGAAAAAACATGCCTAATTGAATTGGAAAACCAGGAAGAAAAAAGAAAAATAATGGAAAAAAAGCACAAGTTAAAAGAAATTAAAGAGTACAAAATATATATCAACGAAGATGCAACCACAAAAGAACGAGAAATACAGAAAACAATTAGAAACATTGCTCAAGAAGAAAGAAATAAAGGAAATGAAGTCAAGATTGGAGTAAAAAAAATATGGGTAAATAACAGCGAATGGAAGTGGAATGACAAAGAAGGCGCAATATGTAAAAAAACATCAAAAAACTAGCAACTAAATGTACTACTGGAATAAAGTTGACGAAACAAGCACAGAACAAGGTTAACGATAATACGAAAAAAGGAAAAAAGAGGAAAAAAATGATAACGGGACCAAAACACAAGAAAACATTACGAAAAGAACACTTACTTTTGGGAACATGGAATGTAAGAGGCACATATGGAGAAGGCAAACTTAAACACTTAGCGAGAGAAATCGAAAAGTTCCATTTTGACATAGTAGCTTTACAGGAGACGAAACAACTGGGAAATGATATATTAGAAATAGAAGATACAATGTTTTTTAACAGCGGTGGAAAGAATCGAACGTTAGGCACAGGTTTTATGATAAGAAAAGAGCTAAAAGAAGCACTAGTAGAGTTTAAACCAGTATCAGACCGCATATGTAGTATCAGGTTCAAGGGAAAATACCAAAAAATCACCCTCATAAATATTCACGCGCCTTCAGAAGAAAAAGATAATGATGTCAAAGAATGTTTCTACAATGAATTAAACAGAACAATCGAAAATATACCCAGATATGATATGAAAATTATTCTAGGCGACGCAAATGCCAAAATAGGGAAGGAAGAAGTATTTAGACCGACAATAGGAAAATATAGTAAACACAATGAAACTAATGAGAACGGACAATTCCTGATAGATTTCGCGAGAGAAAAAAATATGATCATAATGAGCACATATTTCGAACGAAAAGAAATACAGAAGGAAACTTGGATATCGCCAGACAGAAAGACTAAAAACCAAATAGACCACGTGCTCATCGAAAAAGAAGAACAGCAATGTATAAAGAAGATAAGAACATACAGAGGACCAGACGCCGACTCAGATCATTACATGGTGGGCATCAAAATTAAGCAACTGATACCAGAAAACAAAAACAAAATAAAAAAAAAGAAATGTATACATAACCCAATTCGATTAGCAACAAAGAAAGAGCAAGAAATATACGAGGAAACAATGGAAAGAGAACTAAAAAAGATACAAATAGAAGAGCAAACTGAGAACAAATGGGAAAACATAAAGCAAATAATGAACAAAGCAGCAAAAGAATGTAACAAACAAGAGAATAAAAAGAGGAAAGACTGGTTCGACATAGAGTGCCAAAAAGAAATAGAAATAAGAAAATCATTAAGGATTGAAATGATCACGAAAGAAACAACAGAGACAAAGAATAGATATAGGGAGCAAAGACAAAAAGTAAAGAGAGTGCTGAGAGAAAAGAAGAGAAAACACATAGAAAATAAGCTAAAAGAAATAGAAGAGAATTACAGAAATAAAAAAATAAAAAACCTATATCAAGGTGCTAGAAATGAAAAAAAAGGTTTCCAACAAAAACCCATATTCGTCAAAAACAAAGCAGGAGATAATATAAGCGGGGAAACAGAAATTGCCGATAGATGGAAAGAGTATTTTGATGAATTACTAAATGGCAATAATAAGTCAAACCAAAGAGAATGCGTGGAAACAGAAGCAAGAATCGAACACTTAGAAGACATAGAAGATAATTCACCCAGCAAAGAACAAATCGAGGAAATCATAAAAAATCTGAAAAACAACAAATCCCCTGGAAGCGATAACATAACAGCAGAGATGATGAAATATGGTGGAAAACTGCTAAATAATTGGATATACAAGATCATAAAGGAGATATGGATAAAAGAACGAATACCCGAAGATTGGAAGGAAGCCATTATTTGCCCATTACACAAAAAAGGAGACAAAACAGAATGCAGTAATTACAGAGGAGTAGCGTTACTAAATACCGTATATAAAATCCTATCAAAATCCATAAAAGATAAGCTAGAAAAAGAAGTTGAAAATATAATAGGCGAATACCAGTGCGGATTTAGACGAGGGAGAAGCACAACGGACCAAGTATTCATAATCAGAGAATTACAAGCAGAAAGCTATGAACACAACTTACCAACGATAGCGCTATTCATCGACTTCCAGCAAGCATACGATAGAATAAAAAGGAAGGAATTAAAAGAGACCCTTGAGGAACTGGGAGTTAGCAGAAAGTTGCGTAACATGATACATCTTACTTTAGAAAATACAGAAAACAGAGTCAAAGTAAACAATCATGTATCGGACAAATTTATAGTAAACGAAGGATTAAGGCAGGGCGATCCTTTGTCATCATTACTCTTCAATTTATGCCTAGAAAAAATAATGCGAGAAGCGAAAATCAATAGAGAAGGACTACTATATCATAAAAGACACCAAGTTTTGGCATTTGCGGATGATATAGTGTTGCTGGCAAGAGGAAAAAAAGAGCTACAGGAGATAGTACAGAGAATAGTAAAAGCAGCAAAGAAAATGGGACTTTACATAAATGAAACTAAAACAAAATGTATGCAGTGGACAGATGATCAGTTCAGGGATGGACAAAAGTTTAAAGTAGAAGTAGAAGAAAGATTATCATACGAATTCGAAATGGTAGAAAGATTTACATACCTAGGTACAATAATATCACGCAAACCTAACATTAAAGAAGAAATACAAGCTAGAATAATGGCAGGCAATAGAAGTGTACATGCTCTTAGTGGAATGTTGAAAAGCAAGTTTTTATCAAGAAAGGCAAAAATACAGTTATACAAAACAACTATACAACCAATAGTAACGTACTGCAGTGAGACATGGACAATGACAAAAAATGAACAAAATTTACTGGAGATATGGGAAAGGAAAATCCTGAGGAAGATATATGGAGGAATAATAAGGGACGGTTTATGGATAAGAAGATCAAATGATGAGTTAAAGAAATTATATAATCAACCTAACATAATAGGAGTCATAAAGGCACAGAGACTAAGATGGCGAGGTCACCTAGAAAGGATGCCGAACACGAGGACTTCAAAAAGGGTAATGAACTACACTATAACTTTAAAAAAGAGAAAAGGAAGACCAAAAAATAGATGGAATCAGGAGGTAGAAAAAGATATGGAAGAAATTGGACTACAAGGCCAGAAAAGAAAAATGAATAACAAGAAGGAATGGAGAAAAATCACATATCGAGCCAGAGAAGATCTCAGTACATAAAGAAAAGCGAAAATGAAGAAAGAACAAACTTTTTAAGCCATGGGCCTCTAAGGCCTTTAGTGCTATTGTATATATATATATATATAATAAACCTACTCCTCCAGTTGTCGATTCTGTTTCCCCATTATAGTGGAATATGTTGCCTGATTTTAGTTTGACCTGATCTTCACCTCTTCTTTTGACTTCGCTAATTCCTATAATATCCCATTTCACATGTCTGAGTTCTTCCTCCAGTTCCGTCATTTTTTCATCTTTGGATAAGGTTCTTACATTATACGTAATTATGTGCAGCGTTCGTCGTTCTTGGTAGCCTCTTACATCCCGGAGATTCTTTGCACCCTCTGCCCGCTGTCCGTGAATCCTACCGCTACCTTGGTTGGGAACTAGCGAGCTGCCGGGGACTGAGAGCCCTTTTCTTGAATGTCTATTCATGCTGAGGGGTTTTGGCATTTAAACACCACGCTTGCCAGGCGGGTTGGTGAGTTGGTTTGGGAAATTGGTAGGATAGTAGGTATTGGGTAGGAATGGGTTTAGGACATGATTTCTCTCCATAGGAGTTGAGAGACAATCAAGGCTCGCGTAGGGAAGGGTCGCATCCCTGAAGTAAGTCTATCCTCCACTGGGATTGTGGAGGAGTACTTACCCGCTACGACTTATGATAGCGAAGCTTATGATAATGGACATTAAATATTAAATGTTGTATAGACAATTTATTGAACTGAATACAGTTTACAGATTAACTCAACTTAGCACAGCAAAAGACATGTGGTAATGGTACATGTATATAAAAAAAATATATGTGAAAAAACTTAAGTAAAAAACATTAATTTATAGAGAACCAAAAAGATCATATGATGCACTTCCAACAGTATATAATTATTTAAATTTGATTTTAACTTTAGGTAACATTATTAAAATTGAATTGTAGATATTTAAAAAATATATATAATGAAGTTACCACTCTTAAGCTTCTCAGTCGCTGTCGGTGAAATGCGACCAGAAATTTAGGTACCACGACGAACGAGAAAAGACAGCGGCCTTGAGGTCAAAAATGTGACAGAACAACAAGGCATTTTTTAAAAAGTTAATGTTGTGGCAGAATAGCCAGCAACCGGTGAAGATTGATTCAACCTTCATCAGTCCAAGGTTCATACATTTGGAACTGAGAATAATATAGATTTTATAAATCTATTTTATTATAAAATTTTACTAAATTATTTGAGCAGAAACAATTATTTAAATATGTACAAGTAACATTGACAAAATAATCAATAAAATGTAAGTTGAATAAATCTAAGTAAGTAAAATAAGAAACTATTTTATTTTAAAATATATTTTATTTTATCTTATTTAGCACAATTCATTAGTTTAGGTAAAAGCAACGATAAGGCTCGACCATTTACCATAACCCCTTCTTCGACTGAACCTGCTGTTAACATATTAAAGATCGTTATCATGCTCATTCTATCCAAATTTATCGATTAAATCAGACCTACTCCCAATCAAAGGCAACATTTAACTGATCTCTGTCTGGAGCTCGAAGATAGGAAGAAAAGTGAGAAACAAGTCACAATAAAGTATATTAAAGACATACCTCGTATTATACCGATTGCTTAAAATAAACGGGCACGAGAAGATGAAAATTCTCCAGTACGTGAATCTGGCCTCGAAATTATTCTCTAAGTCCTTAATTTGAAATCGACTATATCTGTACACACATATCCCCTGGGTGCTCGTTACTCCATAGAATTATGGAGCTTCTTCCATATGAGCCGATATGGCCTTAACAAATGTGTTCTTTTGTTTACTGTGTAAGGTATTATTATTTGGGGTGTGTTTTCCCCTTTGCAATAAATTGAGTTTGATGAATAAAATTCCAGAGATTTGAAGGTAACATCAGCTACAGAATTGTTTAAGTGTGTTTCATTATGCCTGTAAGGGCCGGGGACTTCCAGCATGGTAGCCCCAGCAGGTCGCTAAGGACCGAGACCGGACCAAGGTCTGAGAATCAACAGTCGTCGGGCTAGTACTTATTTGTTCCATATGCCAAATTCTCATTTTGAGATATTTACATTTAAATATTTTGGTAATATTTACTCGTTTATTTTAAAACTCAGGAAAATGATGTTAATTCTAAAAAAAATATTTAAAATGGTGTGTTGGATTATGCCTTCAAATTTTTACTGACTCTTTTTAAATTTGAAAAAAAAATAAAAACCTTTGCTTATGGAACAAAAAGTAAAATTAGTACAGGAATTTGCACATTTGTTCCATATGCAATGAAGTACAAAACTGAATTATTTTATAACGTTTTAAGTAAAATATTTTAGTTTGCGTTTCTATATAATATCTTATATGTATCATTCTACAGTTAGATCACAGTTTATTACATTATTTCTAATCTTATATCTTATATTACTGCAACTTGAAAAAAATACAAGGGTAGGTACATCAAAAAGAAAACTCCTTTTTGCTTTTAAAATTTATTAATAATTAAAACATGTGTATGTGAAACAAACAGTAAATAAAAGATAAATATTCTTCGTAGGTACCTACTCATAACGTAATTGAAACAAATAATTGCAGTTGGAAGAAATAAAATCATTTATTTAGTGAAGAAAATATTGTTCTGTACAATATTTTGTCAAACTCAGGCATGTAGGCAAACATAGACACGATATGCTTTATTTTTTTAGCGTCGACTGTAGGTTTTTCGGTAATAACCTTTACCATGGAAAAGTTAATAATATGATCGTTTTTGCCCTGTTTTTTAGCAGAGCCGCGTGTCTTATGTTTATTAATTCTAATAAAAGTAACATCTTTTTAGACCCTTTACTTAATATACATTAAGTAAGGGGTCATCTTTTTTATAGTTAATTTGTTTAACTTTAGTAAAAGGCAGATCTTTCAAATTTAGAGTTTGGCTTACTGTTTGAAAATTTAAAAAATCTTCTTTTTTTAGTTGCAGCACCTTGAGAGGTGCTTTACCGGGGGGTATATTTACGAGGTGTCTTAAGAGTGAAACAGGGCTGTATATTGTCCTATGTTTTAAATACTTTTCTATTTTACTGTGAACAGAGTCGATTTCTTGAATTAAACTATGTCCGGGCTCTGAAAATTTTTGTTCAACTGTATTAATGCGATTATTGATATGTAAGAAATACTTTATAGCTAAGGCCATGTGTAAATTGCGGTTTTGGGGTCACAAGAATCCGATCATAATATAATCTTATTTACATTAGGATTGATTTCGGAAATTGTATTTAACAGTTTTATAAGAGCACTGGCAATGTGATTACCATTACGGCCTGAAATGGCTTCATCCAATAGAGCACAGTAGGTAATTTTACCTGTGGAGCAGTGAACAGTTAAATTATATACTGAAAACTTTTTTTTATAAAAATAATTTGACACTTCAGCTTTTGGTAGAGCAAAAACATTTTGCATATCAAAGCATAAAACAGCAGTAGACTGGTCAAATTTGTAGGCGTTTCTATCAAAGTCTCTTTCTATTTTTCCTTCGATTTTATTTTTTATGTGAAAATCATATTGTTTTTTATTTTCTTTAGTTTTATTTTCAATTAATTTGTATTTCTCGCAGATATCACATCTATCCTTTTTTGGTAGAAAAAACCAAATTATATTCTCTTGTAAAAATTTCTCTATACTTATGTGATTTAATAGGAAAATTACTGAAGTCACTTTCTAGGTATAGTCGATACATTTTTTCAACAGAGAGACATGGATCTAAATACAATCTAACACGATCTGATCGACAGTAATGAATCTCTATATGGGCGAATGGCTCAATATGTTTTTGTACCCTATCTACAGCTTCCAATGGTAAGACTTCCTTTACGTATTTTCCTTTCAAAGGAGTCCGAGCAATCCCTGAGTTATCCTTATAGTGTTTTTTTAAGAAATAATAAATTCTTTGTTTACTAATGTTTAAAGTAGTTAAAAAAAATCCCTTCATACTCTAATTTGCTTATTTAAAACCTCAAGGTAATATTGAAACGTATTTTGTTTCTGGCAGTCCGAAATATTTTCTGTTTTCACATACCTTCGTTTTGGTGAATTTTTTTTACAAATTTTGAATAAAATGCGTCTTTTTGGCTATCACTTAGTTGCCAAAAGTTTTTAAATATAACTTCCTATCCATTGATAGGTACAAGTTTTCAAACACTTGGATTGACATTGCCTTGGAGTATGGTCAACTTCTTTTTCTTGCTTATATTGAAGCACATGTTCTCGCTGAACTTTTTTCACATTTCTAGTCCAGTTCTCAGGATTTCTCAATCGCTTTCTTGTTTTTTTAGAAGTTTTCTTGTTGCTTGCTTGGACATCTGGATTTTCCATGTTATTTTCTGCTGAGCTTTCTTCTGTACATTTTTCGGCACATTCTGATATCATTTTTGTAGAACTCTCTGTATTTTGTCTGTTTCCATCAAAAGAAGTTGAACTTGAATCACTGTTATACTTTTATTTTATGTTATCCGTTTTATACTTTTAATTATCACATCACATCAAGAAGTAAGACACGTTAACCTCAACTCACTGCATATAACACTGGCATGGCACAAACAAGCACCGAGGCATCGAATGCGCGTGTGAAATACTGGCTTCCTATTGGCCTTTGCATATGGAACACTTAAGCACTGAAATAACCCATAAAATAATCATATGGCACAAAGTTACAAAGGTATTACGGAACAGTCTTGGCTGTTAGAGTTATCAGGGATAAATTACATACATTATTATGTTGGCAATGTTTCACTACAACTTCTAACCCGAAAAAGTAGAAAATGTGGTATGGAACAAATAAGCACTAACCCGACGAGATGCCGATTGCTTAAAAATCACCCGTATTTATACACTTGAGTTGTGAATGACACCCGAAAGTTATGGCTGGTTATTAAGTTTAAATAATTTTGTTCTGTCTCTTGACAATTCAACACCTGATTCCGCTAAAGCAATTTTTACTTTTATCTCGAATGTGCTTAAACTCATTTTTAATCAATGAATAATGATATAGGTACTTTATTCTGTATTCTAAATATTGTTATTGTATAGTTTTGTTCTTAACTTTTTTGGATTTACGATATTTGTACGTTTGGTGTTTAACTGTACTACTCTTGCTATGTAACTATTAAAAACAATATTTATTGCTACTTTAAAGTAAAAAAAAATTAAAAAAAAATCTGTCTCTTTTCATTGCCCATGACGTAGCATCCTAAACAATTATTAAACTATTTGTCCTTTTGAAGTTAGTTTCTTGTGGCATTTTAAAAAAATTACTAATTTAATGGGAATAAGCAGTTGAAGGTTAAAATAAGTTGATTCACGTTTCAATTTGTCTGGTGTTTTAATATTTGTCCTTTTGTCTGGTGTTCTTTCGTGTTATTTGTATTAAGTGTATTTAAATGTTTATGATATTCCCAAATGTGTTGTATATCCAATTTTTTGACAAAATGTCCCTGAAGATGCTGTTGCAGTTTCGCAGCTCTATATAAACATTGTTAACTTATTGACATACTTTTTGTTAATTTTGATTCTCCCGTATATTTAGCCAAGATTCCGCGTACAAAAATACAGACGCTATAGAACAATAAACGGTTTTAATACATTGTTGCAGACAAAAGACTGTTCTCTCATACATTGTATGTTAACAAAGAACAATAGAAAAATGAATGGATTTCGTTAAAAGTGCATATCACTGGGTAATTATCGACCACACGTAGCGTCAGCTTGTACAAATCAACTCTTGGCCCAACGGCATTATCACTCAGTCACCATCAATCACTTAGTCATTATCAGTCAATTACAGAGAGTCGTTCCATTCAGTAGGGGTGGAGGCTGCTCAGTGAGTTAGAGACAGTCGTTCCAGCCAATAGGGGTGATAGCTGCTCAGGGAACAAAGACGTGTGTTGGAGTTCTGGGGTAGCGCTCCCTGCCTCGAGATACTTTTGTTCGTAATCGTCCAAGCAGACAGGGTCTTCGCTACCTTTACTGCACGTGGTAAAGTACTAATTTTATTATACACCAATTACATTGTTTACTGTTTCATGACAAGAGCGGGTTACTTGTATAATGGCTAGTTACATTTGTTGCGAAATCGTATAGTTGTGCTGAACTATTTAATATTGTGTCGCGTTAAACTTTAATCAGAACATTTTACGTTAGTTTCGAAGTTATAAAAATAGCTGGATTTTTTTCGGAAATTCGTTTACTTTTTGTAAACTTATTTCAATTATAAATAAAATATTGGTGGTCTTATCGGTTTCGTATCACATAATATTTAAATTTGTATCTTTTTGTATTTCGTTATATTTGAATGTGTGTATGTTCTAAATTGCGAGTTCTAAATTGAACATATATATTCTTCTCCCTTTCTGATGGCTTATATGTTATATAAAAGTCATCGTATTTGCAGAAAACAACAGATGCTCTAAGAGCGAAAGTACTTGGACACGATTTAATAAAAGAATTGTACTCGATATCTGCCTTATTTTATTGGTGAAATTCATATATAATATAAACCAAACATAACACAAATGTATTATTTATCTATTTTAGTTTTGTAGGTAAAAATACCTTCTAAATAAATATTGAAAACTAAACTATATAATAGACAGCTTTACTTAATTCTTTTTACAATATGTTGATTTCAGTATGATTGAGATATTGATAATCTATTTTCTATTGATGTTTATGTATATGAAAAACTAATTTAGTGTATAGAGATTTACGATATTGCTTTTATATCTAACACAGAACTTGGACTGCTATTCTATATTCTCTGATTTATATAGAAAAATGTAGTTGGTTTATTTACTATCGCAATATTTCCTTTTCTAATGTTACTGTTGTTTTCGTACATGGAATACATGTATAATAATGCTTACAGTGAGACATTAATGGTTCTGAAAACTTTTAGATATCGATTTTGCTCAAGTTTTGAGTACAAATTACAATGTGTACTGAATACTTACATGACTGAATAGATTTTTATGTGCATAGTAAAGTTTGGATGCATTTACAAACAAAAAAAACTAAGAAAAGATCCCTAAAAGTTTAAGAATGATGACAGAAACGATTACTCTCTGATTAAAATTAACGATACTTTTTTTTGGTTATTCTAACACAGAAATAATAAAAATAACACTGTTGTGCTGCCCCTAATATTCTGCGCGGCATAAGTTAGGGATATTGCCAATACAGTGTGTTTCAAAAAGGTATGTCATAAATTAAATCACGCATTCCGGTAACAAAAATAAATTGATTGAATCCAACTTACCTTAGTACAAAAGTGTACACAAAAAAAGTAACAGCTCTTTAAAGTTACAAAATAAAAATGTTTTTTGCATTATCTGCTAAACTACTTGACATTTTGTAATAAAAATGGACACGTTACTTTCTTGTTCTGAAAGCATTTTTCATATAAAAGAAACAACAAAATCTAAGCGCACAGAAAAATTTTAAGGGTATGTGCAGCCTTAAATCCTCCCAAACTTTTGAGTACGTTCAAATCAAATGAATTTTGTGGCATCATTAGTTTAACACATTATTTTTAAAACTTTTTTGCTTCTTATCACTTTTTCGAAAAACTAGTGTTTTCCTAGTTGGCCATAAAATTACAATTAGTTTCTACGGATACAATAATTACAAACAGTTCCATCAATAATAGTCAATAATTTGAAGCTATCATTTATTGTGTGAATAAGATTAATATTAAAATTTTTGATATTACAATGGCCTACACATTTCAGGAAATGGCAGATATGCATTTAACTTTGGGTAAGTTGGATCAGATTAAATTATGATTCCAATAAACTATCGGGAATATCGTAGGTGAATGTCAAGGAAATAGTGCAGCAGCCGCAAGGCGTTATGCAGTAAAATACCCCAATCGAAATACACGCCATAGACGATTATTTCTAACCATTGATCGTCGTTTACGGGAAACGGGAAAGTTGCTGGCAATAGTGGTCGTCCAATAATGGATGCAACTGATGAAGACATTTTAGAAATCACTGAAGAAGTCCCTGAAACAAGTACAAGGGTAATAGCTACTCAACTAAATGTTCCTCACGTAAGGGTTTGTAGGGGGTTGAAGGATTAGCTGCTTGCCAATATGCAACATAATTTTATTTTTCTGAATTAGAATTTATTTAACTATTATAAATTAAACAGATTTGATTAAGCTTATTTGATACTTGTGGTTTTACTAATTAATGAACAAAATCTAATACTTTTATTAATTACAATAATTATAAAATAAACAAAAAGAATAAGTAATGTTTGACGCAAATCAATTAGACCATCACCCTGTCCCTCTCTCTTCCTCTAATGGCGTTACAGCCCAAATCGAGCCTTGGCCTCTTTAAAACTATGCCTCCAATCTTGCGGTCCCACGCCGACCTTCTCCAGGTTCTTATAAGTTTTTTGATAAACATGATTTTTTATTATTGTTATAATATAATTTTAGATAGTACACAATGAGTAGAGGACGAATGCTTGTAAAGTTAGGGCAAATTAAATCTGAAGATATTCAAAGAGAAGAGATGATGACTATCAAGAACTAATGGAAGATGACGGACGAGCAGACATCGAAGACGACGCTCCCAGTGAAAAAGTAAACATAATACGAAATCCGAACAATCCAATGAAGATGTTAAAAATTTTCATAATGAAGTTGACGTCAATCGTGTGTATGCGTCTTGATACCATTTTATTGGTAAAGACAGAAAAACTTATTGGATGGGCTCATCCTCTACGACCAAGTCTACGAATACCTAGAAAGAATATTGTTAGTCATATTCCCGGAGTAAAAAATGTTGCAAAAAATGCAAATACTGCGGAAACTTGCTGAGGATTATATATTACAGAAGCAATCATGAAGAAAATCATGTATTACACAAATGTCTATATAACCAAAATACGAGAAAATTATACCAGACAAAGAGATTGCCAGAACACTGACACTACAGAGATATAAGTTGGAGAGTATTGTATGGTAGATGTAAATTTCGGAAATATATTGCTAACAAATCTGCTAAATATGGCGTTAAAATATATGCCTTAATAGATTCTAGAACGCTTTATACCTGCAATATGGAAATATATACAGGAAACAGCTGGATGGTCCTTTTCAACTAGACAGCTCTTCATCTGCTGTTGCTAAGCGTATAGCATATCCTATTTAGATACAGCTGAAAACATCACACTTGACAATTATTTCACGTCAGTGTCGTTAGCAAAATAATTACTTGCTAGAAAAAACTACACTCGTGAGGACCCTGAGTAAAAACAAGAGAGAAATTCCACCAGTATTCATACAAGAGAAACGACATGCACCTAGTAGCATGTTTGGTTTCCACAAGGATATTGTGTTACTATCGTATAAACCAAAGCTTCAAAAAACATACTGATATTGTCTACATTTCATTTCAGTGACTACAACGATTTGGAGTCTGGTGAGCAGGTAAAACCTGCGATTATTAGGTTCTACAACCTAACAAAAGGAGGAGTCGATGTAGTTGACGAATTAAAATAAACGTATTTTGTTTCCAGATTTTCTTGCTGCTGGCCACTTAAAATTTTTTGTACGGTTTTGGATATTACTGCTATTAATTCAAATATAGTATATAAAACTAATTCTGGAATTATTGAAGAACGTAGAATTTATCTGAATAATCTGGCCAAAAATTTTATTAAACCGCTGTTGGTTTGTCGTTCATCGATCAGGTCTTTGCCAATTAATATAAAAAGCATGTTACGGGAACATTTAAATATGCCCTTGATTTTACAAAATAGATAAGCTTTTCCAGAATTTTGTTACTTTGTTCAAGTCAAAAAACCGATGTGTTAGCTGCAATGTTGCTATTTGTACAGAGCATACCACCTTCACATGCTTTTTGCATTTGATCATAATATTCATCTAAAGATAGATTTAAAGTAAAATATATAGGGTATTTATCTTTGTTGGTAACAACATGGTAAAAAATTTTTTTATGTTTATAATGTACTTAAATAAATATTTTTTTTAACTTGTTTTATACAATAAATTCTTTATTATTATCAGTGCCTTAGTTTTATTTATAATAAAAAAAGAAAACTATTACACTAGGATCCTAGTGTGAGTGAAACTCTCACACGCGTTAAGCGCTTGTGATCCAGGGTTAATTGTGAATATATTTCTGCCTCTTCTTTCGTCCTGCGAGACATAATACAGATGTCATCGGCATAGGCGGCAATCTGCATTGATTTGTTTGTTAGGAAGTTAGCTCTTTCTATATTCAGCTGTCTTATCACATATTCGAGTCAGGTTGAATAGTGTCGGTGCCAGTCCGTCTCCTTGTTTTTATCCTTTAACTATTAAAAAGTTCTCAGTGAGCTCATTTTGTTTTCCGACAGTTGCTGTTGATGAGTCCATTGTTGCTTTTACTAGCTCGTTATATTTTTGGGGTTAAAGCTATGCAATATTTGATATAACTTATCTGACTCATAACTAACTAAGTGATACGTCAATGTCGTATTCCCGATATTATACGATTAGTTTAGAATTTGGTTCACATTGAATAGCTGGTCAGTTCTAGATCTTCCTTGTTCGGTTGCATATTCCGTATTCCGTGACAATATTTTTAATTAGTTATTGGAGTCGTTTGTTTAAAACAAAAGAAAAACTTTAAAACCATCACCCAATTGGTGATAAATATGTTAATTGGTGACAAACTACATTTAAGTGACAACTTTTATAACGCAAACATTTATGAAGCAAATTAGAGAAGAAGTTTGAACCAATGGAATGCAAATTATTATGTATGCTTGTATATTTATTTTGATAGTTTGTATCACTGTATTACATATTGTATCACTGTTTTAACTATATTTTTTGTGATATGGTTGATCCGGTAAAAATAAATAAATAAATAGATCTATTCTAAAGATGTTTGTAATAAACCGATGTTACATTTAAAAAAGTTCCATATAACTCCAGATTTATTACTTTCAATAAAATATTTTGTTGGATAATGTAGTCTTACACTAAATTAATATAAATTAAGTTGTATAATTTAGCACCCTAATGTCATAAAAGACATAGCAGAAGTATTTATTATGACTGTTAAACATTTTTGTGTCAGACTATACAAGAAAACTAACCTATAATAATTTGTAACCCATTTTTCTACCTTATTAATCATAAAGAAGACCTTATGTTGAATAAATATTTAAATTATGTTTCTTTGTTTTTCAGATCACGTCTCAGAGCTGGCTCGGCAGTCGGAAAACAAAACTCTGCTCCTGTTTTTACAGGTTTACAGAAAATTGGCGAGTGTATCGCGCCAACCAATTGAGACTCTCTACACAGATATTAGAAATTATATCTGGATAAACACGACTGATGCAAAACCGACAGTCAGTCCCGAAGAAATCGTTAATAGCGTGAATGTTTTCTTTGAAGAATTGTTTCCATTAGCATACCGTCACTCTGCTGACATATCCGATAAAGACTTGACACCGAATTATAAAGACTGTCTTAAAAAGTCAATTGAAAACATATCACCATTCGGAGATATCCCCAAACAAATCGGATTGTCTTTGTCGAAAAGCCTAGAAGCAACTAGGTTACTTTTGCAAGCTTTCAGGATAGGTTCCGAAGTATTAAACACAACTGACACGTTGCTCATTGATGAACACAGCAGTGACAATTCAGAATGTCATGATGCTTTACTCAAAATGACGTACTGTCCCAAATGCTTGGGTCTTTGGAAACACACCAAACCTTGTAGTGGGTATTGCCTCAACGTTTTAAGAGGTTGCATTACGAAATACGTGGCTGAGCTGGATTTGCCTTGGAACGGATTCGTGGAAGGAATCGAAAGTTTAGTTAACGCTATGAAACGGAGTAGCAATGACGCTGATGCTAACATAGATGCTGTTATTCGGAATCTGGATTATAAAATATCGACAGCTATCATGAGGTATATGGAGAAGGTCAAGGATATTGATGTTAGGGTAAGTTTTTTTCTGTTTCAACTGCCTAGACACAGGTTATTAAAGATTTTTGTTAAACAAAACTGTGCATAAATAATACATAGTATAAAAAGTAAAAATTTATCCACAAGGAAAATAAAATTCCTGTAGTTGGCTGTATACCATTAATCACAAAAGTTTTATTTAAAAATGCTTTATAAAAGGTATATAATTAAAAATACCCTTCCGAGCTACATCGCGGAACGTTTTGGAACTAAAAAGTTCATAATCAGTGTAATATTACCTGGAAATAAGTATAACTACTTTAGAGAAAGCAAACATAAAGGATAAATTTTGACTAAGGTTGAAAAATCAATGTGGTTAATTACTTACCAGGTATATATGATTCAAGCCACTAAATATCTAGGTAGAAGTCCTGAAAAAGTCAAAAAATTTGTTTTGTGTTCCATTATTGTTAAAAATATGTTGTAGAATACAAATCCCAGCTCTTGCCCATTTCCGTTAAAAACATTTAGGGTGATTCTTATTCTGGCTTAGGGCTCAAAGTAAAATAATCTAAAATACCGGAAAAATGTGTCCCCCATTAATCAAAAATTGACCTTTCGCTGTATAAAAATTAGAGAAAGAAATTGCTTTCGCCTTTCTTTTTATACCAACTTCATACAATACTAACTGTATTTACCAAACTTCATTAATACTATACACGAAATAATTGAGACATTTCATGCAGTATCTTCACCCTGTATCTCTAAAATGTCATGAAAGTCTCGTTATCTCCAAAAACCTGTTAATAAGCAATCTTGTTTACTAGATACAACCCTCCCACTAGTCGCAGTTTCAAGATTCCATAACAACCGACTAACATCGTTGTTGTTCTCAGAATTTTCATCAAATAACGTGAACTAACATTTCCGCGAAGAACCAGCGATTTTCTAGGATCCATTACCGTCTGCACGTTTAACCGTTAACCGTTACAACTAGTGCATACACATCATCATAGTTATATTATGTCACTAAAGCGTTGTCGCGATAGCGACGGGTAATAGTCTAAGAAGTCTTAAACAACTATACATTGGCGGATTTTTACAGAGGATTAATATTTGATTAAACGTTTAATTAATTATTAGTATATATATATATATATATATATATATATATATATATATATATATATATATATATATATATATATATATATATATATATATATATATATATATATATATATATATATATATATATATATATATATATATATATATATATATATATATATATATATATATATATATATATATATATATATATATATATATATATATATATATATATATATATATATATATATATATATAGCTGTTTTGGATGGGTTGGAGTCAATAATAGGGCTATTGGTTAACTATTTTTTTATTCTCGAGCTTTCAATTGTGTTTACAATTATTATCAAGAGCTAAAAAAGACAAACTACTTACAAGGTTGAACTAAAAAGAAAAAACAATTTTTGTTAACTTACCAAATAAAAATTAGTTTGGTAAGTAAAAATCACTGCTTACATCTTCAAAATATTTAATACAAAAATGTTTTTATCTAATAAATGTTTCTCTGAAAAATTTTTATAATTTTGAAAACATTTTTTTAATATAAGAATAATTGAATTTATAAATAAGTTCAAATAGCAACCAATTACAAATAGCCTCAATGTCATAAATGCCAACATAAAATTTTTATTTTTGACAATTATATTGCCAAAAGTAAAACTTCGTTTAAACATTCTTTTTTGTTTAGTAACAAAAAGAAGAAGATTTATTCACCGTTGACAGATGTCTGAAAGAATGTGACAGATATATGGAGAATTAAATATGACATTTTACAAGTTTTATACATAAATCATAAAGAAAGAATATAATTATAAATTTTGCTTAAATTTTGAATTTCAGATCTTTTGTTTAAACTCTTATCATTTTTGCTAATACAAACCATTTCCAAAAAAGTCCTTTTAAATTTATTACTTTCAGTACATAAAATTTTAATGTTATCAAAATCCATAATATGGTCTTTATCGATTACATGTTCTGCCAAAGCACAAGATGGTTTTTTAATTCTGCAATCACTTTTGTGAGAAATAATGCGATTTGAAAGATTTCTTCCGGTCTCTTCTCCGACATCCTCTCTGATGTCTTCTTCAGGGTCTGAAGCCCTGAAGAAGACATCAGAGAGGATGTCGAAAGCTCGGCAAAATGGATATCGACGCGGTTTAACCCGGAAGACTGGTGAGTTTAATATTAATTTTTATAATAATATTAATCTTAGCTCTAAGTTTAATTGTACTAACCGCGGAAATCTTTCCGAATATATATATATATATATATATATATATATATATATATATATATATATATATATATATATATATAATATATATATATATATAAATATATATATATATATATAAATATATATATATATATATATATATATATATATATATATATATATATATATATATATATATATATATATATATATATATATTAAGGATCACTCGAAGAGTGGTGGGTTTTTCGTTCAAAAGGTGGAGAAAAAGACGAAGAAATTGGCTACTTCATCTATTTATTTGAATACGTTTCGCTCTCTAATCAGAAAGTATCATCAGTTCATCTAAAAAAACAATATGAAAACCAACATCCGTATAAAAGTCAATATAAAAGTGTTACCTTAAAAAGACATGTAGCAGTCAATGTTATAACATGTAAAGAAGCTTAAGAAGCCTACATATTATAACATTGACTTTTCTATGGATGTTGGTTTTTCATATTGTTCTTTTTAGATGAACTGATGATGCTTTCTGATTAGAGAGCGAAACGTATTCAAATAAATAGATGAAGTAGCCAACTTCTTTGTCTTTTTTCTCCACCTTTTGACCGAAAAACCCACCTCTCTTCGAGTGATCCTTAATTTATATTGGATTAACGGTCGTACTCTTTTCTCGATATATATATGTATGTATATATATATATATATATATATATATATATATATATATATATATATATATATATATATATATATATATATATATTGATATGATTGGTGTTTAAAGAAAATAATTTATAAATTATATACTACATAATATTAGATATGAAAAGTATTTGGTTATTTTAATAAGTTATATACTAGAGAATTATATAAAAATTATTTATGTGAGGGCATTTTTAAGAAATTAGCATATAAAAAGTATTTTTTTTTATATAATTATAATGTTGTAAAATATATTTAAGTGAGCCATGTGACTAGGCAACCAGATATACATACTCTCCAAGTGACATTTTAAATAATTAGGAATATAAAGTGGGGTTATAATAATAATGTTAGTTTAAAATGTTTAATTTATATATATATATATATTTACTGATTTAAGTGTTTATTCTGATCTGAAAAACCTAAATGTCAACAAAATTATTAATAGAAAAGTATGGAATTCTCTAGATCACCGGAGATGGCCTTGTTTGCGAAATGATTTGTTCCAGAAAATTCAGACATGTATTTAATAGAACAAATGGAACATGATTTCTTACCAGATGGTTCTGGATTATCCAAAAAGATATAAATACCCGGTGATTTGGATTCAGAAGTCAGTCAGTCAGAAAGTTATAGTAAGAGGTGCATTCAGTTAGTCAATCAGTTACAAATAGTCCAATTGTTTAATATAGTGAGTTAAATGAAGATTAAAAATTATACATATATTTTTAATGCACATTTATAATTATACACAAATAATTATTGAAGATTAAAAAAAAGTATATTAGAAGAATATTGGTTGGATATTGGAAGAAATTAAAATTATATTATGATTGGAGATTAGTATAAATCAACTTATAATAATTATATGGTGATTGGATATTGGTATCTTGAAAAGAAGAATAAATATAAATGCTGTTTGCTGTTTTGCTTGGTGGTTTATAAATGCTGTGAAGAAAAATATCTTAAATTGGTCGAAGCTGATAATTGGAAAAAGTAATTTCACAAAAACAAGGATAACCGAAGCTGAGAAGAAGACATTTGAGTGGTGATTATAATCTATATAGTGGAAAACAGTTCATTTAGGCATTCAGTGACAGAAAGGTACAAAATTTTGTTAATATAATTTAGTTAGTGTCATAACAATTTCAATTTTGTAGATAGTTTGTTTAAATTTTACATTGTCTATAGAATTTAATTAGTTTCATAAGAATTTCAATTTAAAGATAGTTTATTTTAAATTTACATTGGCTAGGTTAGATATATATTTATTTGTGTTTCATAGTAGATCTAATAAAGATAATTTAAAAAAGTACTTACAAACTACAGTATCGTTTGAACCTTCGAAGAGAGAAGTCAAACAACAATAACCGGCTTACCAATTTGTTATTAATTAGTGTTCAAGTTTTTGTTTTTTCGTGTTGCTAAATTTATCAAAACAATTTAAATAAGTTAGATTTTAAAAACTTCGCCCCCGCCATGGGGAGCGTAAAAAATAAGACGCCAGATGGTGATAGTGGAGTTATTTGTGAAAGTGACAGTTTTTCCAATATGGAAAGTACTGCTGCCGTCATGGAAACGGGAACAATAGGTGCTAAGGAGGACGAACCAAAACTATTTGACTCGATAAATCCAGATAAGTACTTGTTAAATAATTATTGCGTATATGTTGAAAAAACTAATCAGCAAAGTTTGGGTCGTTTGCATCCTATGTTTGTAGGACATATTTTACACAAAAATCTAAAAGTACAAAACATTCAGGAAATTAAGGGAATAGGTAGAAATCGCGTTAAAGTAATATTAAATTCAATAGCAGAAGCTAATAAGTTGGTCACAAATAAAAATTTAAAAGAATTAAACTTAAAAGCTTTCATACCTAATCACCTTTTAGAGGTCAAGGGTCTGATCCGAGACGTTGACACAAGTTACGACGTTGATTATTTAAAACAAAACATAAATTCAAACTCAAGGGTTCTAGACATCAGACGAATGCACAGGAAAATTGAAAAAGATGGTAAAGCTGAGTATGTACCTAAGAAGACCATTGTAGTCAGCTTTGAAGGAAACATATTACCCAGCCATATATCCGTTAATTTTGTTTATTTTAATGTGGAAAAGTTTATAGGCAGGGTCACACAATGCTATAGATGTTTGAGATTCGGACACATATCAAAACAGTGCAAAAGCAGCCAAGAACATTGTATTTTATGTGGATCTGTCAAAACCGAAGAACATAACTGTTCTGAATTTAATAAATCATGTATACATTGCAAGAGTACACAGCATACATCGATTTCCAAACTATGCCCAATTTACGAGGAACAGAAACGTATTAAAAATTTGATGATAGAACAGAAAGTATCCTTTTTAGAAGCCAAAAAGCTTTCTCAATCTTCATATTCAGAAATAACAACGAACAATCGCTTTTCTGCCTTAACAAATTACGAGGCAGATTTCCCGAAACTACCTCAAAGTTCTGGTAATAAACATGCTTTCCAGCAGCCACAACCTACAAATTCTCAACGTTCGGATAGTAGCAGACCTATGGCACTAACCCATAACAACAAAAAACGTAAAGCCACTACTTCTCCCTCATCCCCAAACTTACAGAACCCTCCCATGTTTAACTTCCGTTTTGAACCATCACATCCTCTTCCCCAGTATCCAAAGCAATCTACCTTTCAACCCACAGAAGGTGATAATAAAGATATTGCTCAGGCAGTGACGGAGTGTGTCATTAATTTTTTAAAAAATATTCACACACTTGAGGATTTAAAATCTGTAGATAATGAGAGCATAAATCAAAAAATATTTTCAGTATTGGAGGGTACTAAAACATTGAAATAAAATTCTTAGCATATATCAAAATCAAAATTATTTATCTAAATTATGTAATTCAAATGGAACTTTTTTCTGGCAGTATTTCTTATTTAAACATTAATCCAAGATCAAAATACACTATTAAAAAAACAAATATGAATGTTTTCACTTATTTTATTATACAACTTTTTACTTATTCGTTAGAATCAGATGTTGGAGGACATCTTCAGTAAATAAGGTTTTCCAAGGACAAACAACTCTGAGAATTTTACAATGGAACGGAAGGTCCGTTGCATCCAATAAAAATAGTTTAGTTCATTTTTTAACAGCTGAAAACATTGATATAGCGTTGTTAAGTGAAACATGGTTCAAACCAAATCAAAACTATATATTTAAAGGTTATAATATAATCCGCCAGGATAGATACGATGGATATGCCGGTGTAGCAATTTTGATTAAAACTTCTATCTCATTCTGTCAAGTGAATATTACTAAAAATTTCAATGATAAAATTTTAGTTTGTGGCATCTCCGTTAAATTTAACAATTTAGAATTAAGTTTCTTGTCTGTGTATAGGCCTCCTAAAGTCCATGCTTCTAAAGATGATTGGAAAAATATCTTCTCTCAAGTTACATCACCTTGTATAATTGGAGGGGATATGAATGCACATAACTCTTTATGGGGCTCACTGCACAATGATGCTGCAGGTCATCAAATCGTCAGCAGTGTCGAGGACCTAGATCTTATTATTTTGAATAATGGGGAACCCACATATCTTTCCAAATATGGTACTCAGAAATCTATGATTGACATTTCTCTCTGTACAGCTAATCTAGCCAGTAAAGTTTCCTGGTCCGTATCTTCAGATACCTTAGGGTCAAATCATTTTGCTATAACCATGAACCTTTCCAAAACTCACACATCACATGAAACAATTTATCCAAAAAGCAAATGGAATATCAATAAAGCCAATTGGTCACTTTATACATCCTTAATAGAAAACATGTTTGTCAACTATAGTATCTCTTTAAACACTTACGAAAATTATAATTTTCTTATTAATTGTATTAATGAATCTGCTTCAAAATATATCCCTCAATATAAAATTCTTAAACTCAAAAATCGTCCCCCACCACCATGGTGGGACCCTGAATGTGATATTATAATTAATGAAAGAAAAAAGGCTTTAAAAGCTTACAAACTTTCATCGAGTTTTGATAACTACTTAAAATGTCAGGAAGTTACTGCTCGAACAAAAAAGCAGTTGAAGCAAAAAGCTAAATCCAGTTGGATCAAATGGTGCTCCAATTTAAACAAAAATACCTCTGCTAAGCAAATATGGTCACAGGCCAACAAAATGAATCGAAAACCGCAGAATAGTATAAAACCTTTCAGCAATGAAGTTTTAGATGACTTCTTTAATAAAGTTTCTCCTCCCTGGGTTCAATATTTCTCTAACCAATCCGAACAAAGTCACCAATCCAATCACTTTTTGTTGAAACCTTTTACTAAATCTGAATTAGATTTCGCTCTCAAAAATTGCAATAATACCTCCCCAGGGATTGATCAAATCAAATACCCTATGTTAATCAACCTACCAAGAGCCGCTAAAGATCTGCTGTTACAGGTATTTAATGACATCATTCAAAATAACATCGTTATTGATTCATTTAAAAACGCCATTGTGGTTCCTATCCTAAAGTCTGGTAAAGATCCAAATATTGCAAATTCATACAGACCAATATCGTTACTTTCCTGTGTTTTTAAAACTCTAGAGAGACTCATAAAATTTAAACTGGATTGGTGGTTACAAAAAAATAATTTGCTACCAGAAAATCAGTTTGGTTATAAAAGAAGCTTTGGAACACTAGATGCTCTAACAACCATTGTGGTAGATGTACAAAATACCTTAACCAGAAACAACTATTTAACAGGACTATTCTTGGATATTGAGGGAGCATACGAATCAGTTTGCCTGTCAACTTTAAGAAATAAAATGGTTAATTTATTCCATATGCCAATCGCATTCGTGGATACAATAATTGGATTTTACACAAAGAGGATCATCTATGTAAGAGATCATAATAACAAGCTAATTGGACCGCGATATAATTATCAAGGTATACCACAAGGCTCAGTTTTATCTCCAATCTTATTCAATATATACAGCTCTGACATACATAACATCCAAATAAATAACAGTTCATTCAAAATCGTACAGTATGCCAACGATTTCTGCATCTATACAGAAAACAAAAAATATGAAACCTGTATACAAAGCCTTAGCAAAGTATGTGAATCCCTTTTTTCATGGTTCTTAGAGAATGGTCTCAATTTATCTATAGAAAAATGAGTAGTATCTATCTTCACAAGACACAACATTCCTACAAATGAAAATATCATTCTGAACGATCAATGTTTTAAGCTTCAAAATCATGTCAAATATCTAGGCCTTATTTTGGATAAGAAGTTAACTTGGAGACAACACATAGAGTACATGCTTGATAGATGTAACAAAGGCAGCAATTTCCTCAGAATGACAACTAAAACGTGGTGGGGTTGCGATGTAGAAACATCCTTGTTGTTTTATCGCGCATATATACGATCTATTCTAGATTACGGTGCTACTCTTTATGGTTCCGCCTCTAAGAACCTTTTAAGAAAAATCGACACGTTTCAAAATTCTATTATGAGGATATGTTTGGGTGCTATGAGATCAACCCCTATACAACCCTTATATGTTGAAGCCGCTGAGCTACCCCTGGAAAATAGAAGAAATTTTTTAAGTGAAAAAAGCCTTCTTAAAATTCTATTAACTAACTCCCAGTTATTTTCAAGCGTCCGTCAACTTAACGAGTCAGATCTTACAAACAAATATTGGGATAAAAAACCTTCCCCGCCTTTATGCATGGCATTACAGAATAATCCTATTTTTTTCAAGAAATTGGACACGGTTGACAGAAGCTTAGACTACTATTCTTTATTCCACAGAACTCAGGTTATAATACCCACTTATAGTGAGAACACCATTATGAGTAGCAATCTTCTAATATCTCTATTGCAGGATTATAGGGAAGCCACAGTAATATACACGGACGCATCAAAAACAACAGAAGGGACGGGATGCGCATACTTTTTACCTGCTACAAACGTAGATTTCAAGTATAAACTACCATATGAATTTTCAATCTTTTCAGCGGAATCAATAGCTATACTTGAAGCTCTAAAATATGTTAAAAACACCTGTAATAGACATATCTTAATTCTGTCAGATTGCCTTTCAGTTTTGCAGAGCATAAAAAACATTGAATTACCCTCAACATTTAGCAACCCCTACATATTTGAAATAAAAGACCGATTGTATCATTTATCATCGACTGGAGTCAACATAAAATTTATTTGGGTCAAAGCACATATTGGTCTCAAACACAATGAATATGTAGATCACTTGGCTAAAATGAGTGTAACAACTGGCTCTACGTTGAAATATATGCTTAACACATCAGATGTTACTACGATTTTCAAAAAAAATCAGCAACTTAGATGGAAAGAGCAATGGAAACATTACTGTTCTACAAACTCTAAAAGGTATACCTCTTTACAACCAACTCTACCTCAAACAACCTGGTTTCAGAATTTCAAAGCTCCTCGTAAATATATTACTACTATAAATCGAATACGCTTTGGACATGCATGCTACCCATGCCATTTATTTAAAATTAAAGTCATCGATGATGATAGTTGCAAACATTGCGGCAAGCTAGGTGACCTCGATCACATCTTCTTTGAATGTCCTAAATTTATTCAGCATTCAAACTCCCTGTATACAAAATTAACTAAATGCAATACATACGCTCCATATAATATACAGTCTTTGTTAGACATAGGTTCTGTAACAATATATAATTTAATTATAGAATTTTTGTCAGACACATGCATAGCTTTATAAATCTGGTACTCGTTCATGAAAATTTTCATGAGCGTGTATAGGATTAGACTTGTACCCTTTGTTTATCCTATATGTAACAATACCTTATCCGTGGTCCAGTATTGTTTGTCTGTTAAAATAAATGTCTTGACGGACCCCTAGACGAGAAGCGAGTGTCCTTGTATTTTCCTTCGTGTTCTTCTATTAATTATTCGTCTATTTCGTTTTAGGGATATCGCTGTGCATTTGTCTGAGAGAAATAATCTGTACTTATCTGTCTATACTTTTTTAAGGAATATATTATAACCTTTCGAGACTGGCTGAATGACGAAAGTCAATGCCACAAAAAAAAAAAAAAAAAAAAAAATACAAACTAATTCTTTGAGAACCGCGATAAAAACCCTATATATTATATTATTAAAAATACTCATTGCTCATCATTCAAACAAACAATATATTATAACAATTTGGCGCCCACCGCGGGGCTCTCTATTTAAAAGAATTAGTTTGGGAAGATAAGTGCTCTCATATAATTAAATTAATTTTCATTAGAAAGAAAAAATTATAGATTTTATTTTTAATTATATTTGAACAAGTAAAGTCTCAAAATGTCTCAAGGAAAGAAAGGTACAAGAAGCAAAAAGAATGAAGAAGATGTGGAAGTAGAAACACAACCTATACAAGAGGAGAGTTTAGTTCAAGTTCCACAAGATACTGCAGAAATGAATCCAGAAAGAGAGGAAAATGTCAATATGGCAGCTTTGATGTCATTAATGATGCAGATGAACAAGACAATGGAAGAGAATACGAAAAAAATGGAAGATAATACAAAAAAAAATAGAACAGAAAATGGAAGAGAATATGAAAAAAATGGAAGAGAATTCAAAAGAAGTCAAAGAGGACATGAAAAAAATGGAACAGAAATTGGAAGAGAATTATAGAAAATTAGAAAAGAAAATAGAAGATAATAATAATAAAATTGTAAAGCAAATAGAAAAACAAATGGATAAAAAACTTGAAACTGCAGAGAAAAAAGTAGCAAATGAAATAAAAAATATACGGAATGACTACAAGAAAAGGATAGAAAATGAGAGGACAGAAGTAAAGAGGATTATTCAAGATAATAAGATAGATATAGAACAGAAAATAGAGTTGCAGAAATGTAACTTAGAAGTAAAAATTAACGAAGACAGGAGAAACACAGAAGAAAAATTAGACGATATACAACAAAATATCCAAATAAATAGTAATCAAATAAGAAATGTGGAACATAGAATAGATGATATTTCACAAATGAGAGACATAGGGAGACCTTACTTAAATTTAACAAATGAGACTGGGATTAAATTCACTGGTAATATAAAAAATTTGCATCCTAGGGTATACATAAATAGTTTAAAACATAAATTAAGATTTGTGAATAATATTAATGATAAAAGATTATATTAGAATGACATTAAATGACAATGCAGCAACTTGGTTTGCTAGTATTGAAAATGATTTAGATAATTTTCAAACATTTGAAAATAAATTTTTAAATTATTATTGGGGTGAATTAGAGCAAGCAAAGTTTAGAGAAATTCTATATTTTGGAAAGTATAATCACAATTTAAAATCAAATATGGTAGATTATGCATTGAAACTGATAACGGTTGCAAAATATTTGGAACCACCACTTAGAGAGGATGAAACAGTCTTAAATGTATCTAGATATTTTGATGCTGATGTTGTGCAAACAGTAACTGTACAAAATATTCAAACAATAGATAGTTTTATTAATTTTATTCAAAGAATACAAAAAAGCAATATGACAAGTAATAATAACAACAGAAAAAAAAATAATAACTTTCAATATAATAAAAATGATAATCAACAATATAGACAATCATATAACAATAACACTAGGTATGGTGATAGTTTACAAAATTTTAATAATAGTAACAGTAATCAAAATAGACAGAATTTTAATAACAATACTAGTTATAATAGACAACATTTTAATAACAGTACTAATAATAATAGACAAGATTTTAACAATAGAAGAAATACAGAGCGACCTAACTATAACAGACAGGTAAATTGTGTTCGAAGGAATAGAAGCTGCGAAGACAGGGAACGAAATAGTACAAGGCAAGAAAATGTGAGTAGAAGTCATAGTAGGGAAAGACATAGGACATCAGATCCAAGTGGTCAGATACAATCTGACAATTCTAATAATCAAAATTTTGTTCAGTAAACTTTCTGAATTACAAGTTAGGCCATTGCTATTATGAAAAACCTTCTGAATTTATTTCTTTAGATGAAGATAAAATTATTGAATCTATTAATTTAATTTATATAAATGCTTTGGCCAAAAATAAAATGATTAAAATTATGATAGATACTGGTTCAGAAAGTACTTTAGTCTCGGAGAATTTTATTTTTAATACATTAAAACTATCAGATATAATAAAGATTCCAAAAATTAAAATTGTTGTTGCAAATAATAAGAAGTTGGGTGAAATTGATAAACTAGCCAATTTTAAAATTAATATTCTTAATAAAGAAATTAATATGCAAGGATTTATTGTCAAGGATTTATGTGTTGATATATTAATGGGAAATGATGAATTGGAAAAGAAGAAAGTAAAGATAGATTTTGAAGAAAAAATGGTAACTTTGGAAGGGCAAATAATTAAATTTATGCAGAAAGATGAGGTGGAAGAAGGAATAAGAGTGGATAGGATATTATTAAAAGAAAATAATGATGTTTATGAAGAAGAAATGTATTTTGATGATAGGGATATGTCCCAAAAGAATGTAAAGAATAACTATTGTAGTGAATATTTAAGGAATGGAAATTTTAAGCAGATGGATGCCTACGAGGTGGAGTGCGTAAAATTGGAAGCAAGGAATAATGAGTACATAATGAAGAATAATTTTATTTGTAAAGAAGAAGATATGATAAAAGTTTTAAATTGCCCTGAAGAATATAAATCAATAGTCGTTTCCATATTGCAGCAACACAAGGGACTTGTCAATAAAGAAAATAAAATTGCACAAAATTATATCCATAGTATAAAAGTTAAAGAAGAAAAAGATTTTAAAACAAAATCATACCCAATACCATATAAATACAGAGAAGAAGTAAACAGAACGATTAATAATATGTTAGAAGATGGAATCATTGAGAAGGCAGATACACGTTTTATCAACCCTATAGTAGTAGTACGTAAAAGATCAGGTGAAATCAGGTTATGTTTGGATGCAAGGAATATTAACAAGATCACTGAAAAGCAATTTGAAGCACCAATGAGTATAGATGGAATACTAGGAAGAATTACAGGAATGTCATTTTTCACTAAAATCGATTTACAGCATAGTTTCTGGTTAATACCTCTAGAAAGAAAAAGTAGACAGTATACAGGATTTCAGATAGGTGGAGTAGTATATCAATTCAAAGTAGTACCATTTGGACTTCAATCATCTTGCAGTGCTCTATGTAGATGTCTTCATGATATTTTGGATCAATATGAACATTTTGTAATTCACTACATTGATGATATATTAATTTTTTCTAAAACGGCTGAAGATGATGAGAAACACCTAAAAATTATAATAAATAGATTAGACAAAGTTGGACTAAAAATAAATCAAGAAAAATGTACATTTTTTCAAAAAGAAGTAATATATCTAGGTTGTAAACTTAACACTAAGGGAATCGAAATGGATCCAGAACGGACACAAGTCATTCAGGAATATAAAACACCACACAATTTAAGAACTTTAAGAGGGTTTATTGGAATAATTAATTATTATAAAAGGATGATACCAGATCTAAGTATAAAAGAAATTCCATTACTTGAACTACTGAGAAAAGGTGTAAAATGGAGATGGGATCAGAGAAGAGAACTAGCATTCCAAGAAATTAAAAACATTTTTCTGTCAAATTTAAAAATATACTATCCTGACTACACACAGCCATTCATATTAAGAACAGATGCATCCATAGAGAGATTATCAGGGGTATTATTACAAATACATGATGGGGTCGAATACCCAATACAATTCATTTCAAGAATTACAAAGCCACATGAAAAGGGTTACTCAGTTTCAGAATTAGAACTAGCAAGTATTATACATTGTGTCACAAAATTAAGATTTTATTTGTTGGGTAATAAATTTACAATAGAAACAGATCACCAAGCTTTAACATCTATATTAAATAACAAATATGGAAACAGTAGAATACATCGGTGGAGTCTAATATTGAGTGAATACTCCTTTGAAATCAAATACATTTCTGGAAAATCCAATATAGTGGCAGATGCTTTATCAAGGTTAGAAAATATATCACAAAAAGGGCAGCGAACAATAAAAATTGGATTAAATCAATTAGTAGAAAGTACAGGATTATATTCTAAAGAAGAAATTATAAGAGATCAGATCAATTTGAGTGAAAAACAAAAAGTCCTTAGGAAAGATGGGGTATATTATAAAATAATAAATGGCATAGAAGTATATGTAATAACTAGAACTTTAGCAAAGAAAATATTGAAAAATTTACATAACAATTACATGCATATTGGTTCAAGAAAGCTATGGATGCTATTTAGGGACAATTATTTTGCAAAGAATGACATAAGTATAGCAAAAGAAATTACTACCCAATGCCAAATATGTCAAATAAACAAAGAAAAGAATTTCAAAAACCAGAACACATATAGATCTAATGTTGTATATGAAAAACTAAATACAGTGTCCATGGATTTTATCTCAAATTTGAGTATATGAATGTTATAGTTTATTCGTCTTCCGGGTTTGGACCGTGTCATTTGTGAGTGACCCAAAAGTGGGTTCATCTCGACGTTTCGCTACAATTGTATGTAGCTCCTTCAGGAGAACAAAAAAGAAACAAAAGACAGGAAGATGGGTAGTTAGCAACGGTAACTCAACGCAACCAGAGGCGAATACTAACTACCAAGATGGGCATTTGGTCACAGTAACTCAACTACTCAACGCAGCCAGAGGTGAAAACCAAATGCCAGGACAGGGATTCACGTCCAACAGCTCAGAACACTAACGCGTCGAGAGGCAGGGAGTGAATCCGACGATTACTCCGCTACCGCTCTATTTATAGTCGCGGTGACCTGTCGTGTCGGGACGTATCGGCACACTCCGTGGCGCGAACGTCAAGAAGCGCGCGCTGGCCAATCATGTGGCTGCATTGTGGTAGCGGGACCGGACGGCGGCTCTAGACTGGGATTCCAGATGGGAGACAAGTAGTATCCTTCCTCTCGATTGATATTATGTGGATTTTTTCGGATCTCTAGAGATTCGCGGATTTTCCTGGAATAAAAGAAGGGGCTCTTAGAAATAATATGGGTTTTTTCGAACAATATGGAATGACCGGTTTCTTGGCAGTGTTCTGCAACTGCAGAATGGGAGAAAAGATCTGATCGAATGCATCTTTGATGCTCTTGAATCCGAGTTTTGACGGAACGACCAGTTTCGCCAATATACACTTGTCCACATGAACAAGGAATAGAATAGACACCACAGGAAGATAGGGGCGGTAATGGGTCCTTAGGAGAGGGTAGATATTGTGAGATTTTCTTGGGTGGTCGAAAAGTAGTCCTGATACCTTCTTTGCGAAGAATTTTGCCAATCCTATCAGTGACACTTCGAATATACGGAAGAAAAGCCACAGGAGTATTACCCGAAGATTCTGAATTTGTCGTCCTAGGGTGTAAAGGGGGATGTAGATGTCGGTGTGTAATATTTTGAATTGTGGACTTGGAGTAACCGTTGGCGACAAGGGTTTTTTGCAGATGGCCAAGTTCTTCTCTAAGGTTGTCAGGTTCAGAAATCGAAATGGCCCGATGGATGAGAGAGTTGATCACAGAATTCTTTTGGGCAGGATGGTGGTGTGATGAAGCATGTAGGTAACGATTCGTGTGGGTCTTTTTTCTATAAACAGAGTGACCCAATCGGCCATTGGGCTTGGAGGTGACTAACACATCGAGAAAGGGAAGGGACCGATTATTTTCTACTTCCATTGTGAATTTTATACTCGGATGTTGTGAGTTAAGATGATCTAGGAAGATGATCTATCTCTACTTCGTGAACGGATTCAACATATTCGAAAAACCCTTAATTTTCAATCCCAAAAACTTTTTAAGCTGCATCTTGAACTCTCCAGTATTCTTAGTTGTATTCTTCTTATTTTTTTTTGTGGACTTCCTTGGTGCTTCGGGACTATAAAATGCCTGGGCAAAAATTCTTTCCTTTTTTTTCTTAATCCTATTTGTGTGCGTGTATTGGGGTGTGCATTCCCAAGTGTATAATGCTCTCACACACCCCGGTGTATATTGGACTTATAATTACCTAAAAACCTAAAAAGAAAAGCGTACCCTCTCGCCAGAGTTTTTTTGGTGTGTTTTCTGATTGACTGCATTTCTTTGTTTGTTCTTCTTGCAACCATCTCATTCTTTATTTATTCGTTCGGGTTCTCCCTATATCGAGCTATCTGTTGTTTTGGTCTTCTGTGTACCGTCCTTATATTTTCATTGTAGTTAGTCAGCTCTCTTAACATTCTGCTTGGGTGGTTTCTTAGTCCGTTGAAAATTTCATATGCTCTCTCGTCTAGCGTGCGTAGGATTCTTGTTTGTCCTGAGTCTCTATATACGTATCTCAAGGGTACGTACCTTGGTATCTTAAGGGCATCTCTGACTATTTGATTCTGAGTGGTCTGTATCTTTTTCCTGTTTGTTTTACAGGTGTGTCCCCACGCTGCGGATGCATATGTTAGGACTGGCAGGATAATACTATTCGCAACCCTGATTTTGGTTTTAAATCGTAGTTTACTTTTCCTTCCAATAAGTGTTGAGAGCTGACTTTTCAACGCTTTGGCTTTGCGTATTTGCTGATTGATGTGCTCAGTGAACGTTAGCTTCTTGTCTAGATGTACCCCTAGGTATTTAGCCTGGTTGGTCCAGTCTACTGGGGTGTTTTCAATTGTAATTTCGCGATTTGGTACACTTCTTCTGTGGCTAAACATTACAGCCTGTGTTTTGTCTGGATTTAGGGCTATTTTCCATTTTATGCACCATCTTTGGAATCTGTTTAGTGCTCTTTGCAGATGATTAGCTGCATGATCCGGGTTTCTCCAGCTAACAGCTATTGCTGTGTCGTCAGCGTAAAGACTCAACAGAGAGCCTGGCTCTTTTGGCGTGTCGGCCGTATAGATGGTGTACAGGTAAGGAGACAGCACCGCTCCCTGAGGCACACCCGCCTCCAGGGTCCCGACTTCGGATAGGGTTGCCCCTATTCGAACTCTGAACCTTCTGTTGGCAAGATATGACGCAAGAAGGCATGTCATCGCCTCACTGTAACCAAATTCATTCATTTTATAGATGAGTCCATGGTGCCAGACTCTGTCGAAGGCTTTGCTGACGTCCAGAAAAGCTGTAGCTGTGTACATTTTTTCATTAAATCCTTTGGTGATAAATTCTGTAAGTCGTAGTACCTGTAATTCACAGGAGTGTTCGCTTCTGAACCCGAATTGAGCCTCTGGTATGGTTCCTAGCATTTGTGATTCTTCATTGAGTCTTCTTAGTATGACTCTTTCCGCTATCTTGCTTATAGATGATAATAAGCTGATAGGTCTGTAATTTTGCGGAAATGTGCCGTTTTTACCAGGTTTTGCAATCATTATTACGTGTGCCTCTTTCCACCTATCTGGGAAATATCGTAGTTTTAGCATGCTGTTTATTATGTTAGTGATATAAACAATAGCTTTTGTTGGTAGATTTTTCAGCGCCCTGTTTGTGATGTTGTCGGGTCCTGGGGCTTTTTTGGCATTTGTCATTTTTATAAGTTCCTTTATTTCTTCGGGAGATGTATGTGTAATACCTATTCTGCCCTTTTTCCTTCTAAGTCTTCTCGCTGCTCTTTCTACCTCTTCTTCAAAGTCTATGTCATCGTCGGGGTGTTCGTTGTTTCTACACGCCCTTTCTAATTCGTCCTTCATGACTTCGGCTTTGTCGATTTCCGTATGGACAATCCCGTTTACTCCGTGTAGGGGAGGTATGGGTTTCTTGTCCTTTCGGAGGATTTTAGATAACTTCCAGAAGGCGGATTTGTTAGGATTTAGCTCATCGATATAGGAGTCCCAGCTTTCATTTCTATGATTTTGAAGTTGTTTTTTCACTTCCCTGTCTAGCTCATTTGCAATCCTTTTGTCTTCTACCGTTCTTGTGCGGTAGGCTCTTCTTCTTTTCCGGTTTTTCTCTTTGATTAGGTTTTGAAGTTCTATACTTATATCCCTGAATCTTCCTTTTTGTCTTGTGATTGTTTCGGTTTTGGAGCTGGCATCGATAGCATTGTTTATTGCTTGTTCTAGTTTTATTACACTATCTTCTAGTTCTGTAATATTATTAATTGTTGGGATGTTACCGATGTTCTCGCTCACAATTCTTCTGAAGTTTGGCCAACTTGTCTTCTTTCTGTTGTGGGGCTGCAAATAGTTCAATTCTAATGCACCCAGGGTCAGGACGATTAGGTTATGTGTCGAATCGCCTTCATTTAGAAAGTGTATCTCGTATTGTTGACCCACGTTGTGTAGGATTGCAATGTCAAGATACGTAGGGAGTTCTCCGTGGAAACATGTCGGTTCTGTTGGTCCGATGACATGTGTGTTCGGTCTGTTCTCGAGATGGTTGCAGAGATATCTTCCGTTTCGGTTGGTCGTCCTGTCAAACCAATTGGGAGATCTAGCATTTAGGTCTCCAATAATTATAGTTGGCTCTTCTGAGTTCAGTATTAGGCTCAAATCTTCGTTAAAAATCGGATCATGTGGTCTGACGTAAGCTGACACTATTTTTAGTGTTTCGTTGTTGGCCTTAAGTCGAATAATTGTGGCTTCCATTGTCACCAGTCCGTCTGGTGTTGGGATGTGCTCGTGTTCGAGTCCCTTTTTGACTAATATAGCTGTTCCTCCTGATAATGCTCTATGATCCGTTCTATAGATATCGTAGCCTGGAAATTTTGTTTTTTTCCTTTCCACTAGTTTGGTTTCTTGAAGGGCTACAATATCGAGCTCTAATCTGTTTATTATTTCATCCAGAAGGTTGATCTTTTTGAATATTCCGCCGGAATTCCATGACCCAATGCGTAGATCTTCGTTTTGGTTTGCTAACATTTTCGGACGGCTTCTCCAAATGCAGTCATCATTTTTGTTGCTTTGTCCATCATGGACATCATTTCCATCATTTTGTTATTATACTCTGAATGGAAGTTTGCGATGAGGGTAGCTGCGTCCTGTACCGACACTTCTTGTGGTTGTGCTGGAGCTTCTGTGGTGGTTTCAGCGGATTTTTTCGCTGCCTGTGCGTAGCTGACTCCTTTGTTGATTGGAGCGCTGTTTATGGGTCTTCCTACCGGTCTTGTTGGGGCAGGCGTTTTCTTTTTAGGGGCCTTAGAGCATCCTCTATAATTTGCTGTGTGCGCTTCACCACAGTTTGCACATTTGGGGTCGGTTTCCCGGCTTTTCTCACAGTCGTTACTGATGTGGTTTTCTCCGCATTTTACACATCTGGATCCGCAATGGCAAGCCTTTGAGCTGTGATAGAACCCTTGACAGTTATAACACTGTAGGGTGTCGTTTGTGATTTTGAATTCATCCTCCACATAGATGCGCATGTAGCATATATCAGATATTTTTTTAATTTTTGCAACGTCTTCCTCTTTAAGGGTGACGATGAAATGTGGCAGTACTTTTTTATCAGCTTTTTTGGAGATCATATTGATCACCCTTGTTGCTTCTATTCCTTTATTGTATAGTTCGTCTTTAATTGCTACTGTGCTAGTAGTAGCAGATAGCCCTTTTATAATGACTCTTTTTAGTTTATCGCTATCTATGGGATATGCGATGAATTCTACTTTTGGAGTGTGTTCTTCTAGGATGTGTACCATTCCTAGGTAATCTTTTCTAGTTTTTGTGTTAATAACAATAGATCTGCCTGATCGTGCAAACTTATTGACTGATATTATGCCTTGGTTGGCTGCTCTCTGCAGGATTTTTTGGTGTTCTCCTACAGTTTTTAGGATTATCCCGGTGGTTTCGGCTCTTTTACTATTGGCTCTTTTACTGTAGGCTCCTTGCTTGTTTGCGGTGAGTCTTTTGCTACGTCGTTTTCTTTTTCAACTTGGCTATTTTTGCTCAAGTTATTTTGGTCAGTTTTCTTTTTCTGGCTTCTTTCATGAGCCTCTTTCGCAGCCTTGTTAAATTCGTTTTCTTTTCGCTGATTTATTATCTGCGTCTGCTTTTCGGCGACGCCTATTTTTGTTTTCACACTACTGTCTGATTTCTCAGTAGTGGTGCCTGTCTTTTTTCCTTTTTTGTTTTGGACTTGTGTCCAACCTGCAGGTTCTTTGGTTGTTATAATTCTTTCCGGCTCTTTAGGCTTGCCTTTGCTACCGGATGGCTTTGCGGGGGGAGGTGAACCGATTCCTAGTTCAACTAGCTTTACAACGTCGTTATCGAGGGAGGCTTCCCACGGGTCGATCTCCATTATTGACTCTTCTTTCTCCTTGGCTGCTGTTAATGCCATTATATGTTGTACAAGTTTTTGTATCTCCTTGTATATATATAATAACGGATTTATTACGGCTGTCGCCGCTTCTCCGCCCCCAATTTCCATCTTTTTCTGTCATATGCATTTGCCTCTTCTAAGTCTCTTGCCGCCATTGCTTCATCAATATCGTTGCGCCAACTTCTCCGTGGTCGTCCTCTCTTTCTTCTTTCAGGAGGGATCCATTCCAGTACTCTCCTAGGCCATCTGTACTCTGGCATTCTTTTAACATGTCCGAACCAGATTAATTGTTTTCTTTCTATGTCATCATTGATATTTCTCTCCATTTTCATTTCGTTTCTTATTTGTTCGGTATCTCCTTGTCCTTTTCCTTATTTTCGTTTCTCAGCTCAGTCATCTGAGCGAGAAGGCTTGGATTTGTTTATTCGCCTTTTCCTCGCGAATACGGCTTTCTTCTTTTAGAGATTTGATCTGTTCCGTCAGTACATTGACCGACCTTAAAAGCTCATTGGCCTTTTCCCTTTCCGCCATTTCTCTGGCCTTTTTCTTTACTTCTTCGTCTTCCGGAGAGTCTTCTTTGGGCCTTAGCCTTTTCATTTTCTTGCCGATTTCGGGCTCGGCTTCATTTTTGGAGACGTTGTCCATGACGGGTGGTATCTCTACTACAGTTGGGGGCGGGGCTTCGCGCGATTCTGCGGCTGGGCTCGGCTCTTCGTCGATGGCGTCCATCGTATTAACATCGTCATCGGTGTCGATTTCGCTTTTTTCTTCCTCCGACTCGGGCAGATAGGAGTCATCGTCAGAAGATATCACGATTTCTATGTCATCGATCGCGGGATTAGTCGATTGAATAAATTTATTATATAGCTCAATCGAGCTGGCATCAGAGGGGTTTGATGATTTGGCTAAATCATTCTCTTCTTCTTCTTGTGTTGTCACCTGCGTGACAACACTTTCTGGGGGGGGAATATCACTCATATTGCCGTAAGGCAGTGAACAAATAGTTCATAAGATATAAGAAAATTTTACTCTGTTTTTTTTCCACCGACTGACCGCTGTCAGTACGGCTTACTGGGTGCCGTTCCAGGTACCTCGCGGTAGTTCACTCCCTGTATTCACAGTGAGGGATCCTCTTCCTGTTTCTCACACCTCAGGAGCAGGGGCCGTTTCTGTCCGACCTTGTCAAATGTCAAGGCCTTACAGTGTCATCCCTGACGACACACTGAGGTGATCCCGAATTCTTCGCAAACGCGAAGCTATTATAGCCTCCGCGAGGAGCCTATAAAAACAGCTCCTCGACGGTTTAACTAGTAACAACCTCGCATCCGCTTTTCGCTAATATGTAGGACAAGTGCCTATGCCACACTCGGTGTCTTACCCACCGGGAGCTGAAAAGCTCCGTTGACAATAGGTCAGTCGCCCCCACCTAAGCACGCTTCTCTCTCACGTCCGTACTGTTCGGCTGCTCGAGTCGAACTACTTCGTAAAACAAAATAATGTTCTCTACGCCTTTGACACCTCTCTGTTAACAACGTCAACCTTGAGGATCGTAGCCGCCTTCAAGGGACCTTAAAACATATCCATAAATACCACAACCAAAATTGGGAAATGTGATCATCTCAGTTCGCAACGTTTATTAGTTTATGGGTTGGTATCAAATTCAAATTTATGAAATTCTTGTAAAAACCAGATCTGTATCGCGTTAAATATTTTGTACGTTATTTGTGTAGACTACTGTAGACTAGATTTAAGTAAAAAAATATTTTAAAAAGAAAAGAATATACTACAGTATATTTTATAACATGGTGGATTTACAATACAAATGTAGAAATTTGGTAGATATATAGATATGGGTAGATCCGATTTAAATACATAGTTTAATTTACCAAACACTACTCAGGCTAATCCTATGCGACGTGGGAGCTCACATGTCTGGTTATCTCTGCCCAACCGAATTTCATGTCCTAGGTACTTAATTACTATTTAAATGGGAATAAGCCACAATTAAAGGTTCAGTTCTTAAAATACAAACATTAGTAAATTGTATTTTGAGAACGATTTATCAAGTGGAAATTGAAACGTCAATAAACGTACTTTAACCTTTAATTGTGGCTTATTCCCATTGAAATAGTAATTAATCTAATATGCCACAAGAAAATAGCTTCAGAACAATACCTAGGTACTTAGGTCAAATATTAGTTAGTTAAAAATTTAACTTTCATTACTATCAATTGTGGTTTTTAATCCCATATAAAATTCCATATATTAAATTATTAGCAAAATTAAATTAGATATGTCACAAGAAAGTAGTGTCAGAACTGTATTTGCTAGAAACTTAAAAATATGTTGGGGAGTAAGGTGTTTAAAGGTAGCTGTTATCGGCTTTTGTAGATTTTCGACACCCCTTCTCCCTAAAGGGAGCTGTCGAAGTTTGGAAACACAGCGATAGCGATCACACTTTTTGCTATAATTTATTAATTTATGGTTTTCGGTATTATGAATAACTTTATTAACTATAAATAGTACACAAAAATATAGCACTAAATTAAACTACACTCATAGAAAATACGTACCATAGAAAACGGGCCACTACAAAATATTTAAAATATTTCCGAAATGTATTGCTACAAAATTAAACATTTATTTTTTTGTATATTGAATCAATAACTCGTTCAGCATAAAATTTCATTATCATAAAAAAATCAATCGAGAGTAAGAAACTTAAGGAAAATAAGAAATTTATTGAAAAAATCAACTTAGAGTTTTTAAAACAACAATGAAGTATATTAAAAAAAAGCTGGTGTCCGTTTTCAGTAATGGGTATGGCCACCTCGATTCTCGATAACACTCCTCATTTGATTTGGCATGGAATTAATAACGTTTTGGATATCTCTTTGGTAAAAAGTGGTCGATTCCTCAATAAGTGCCATCTGAAGCTCTCCAGGTGTTGTTGGAACAAGTATACGCCGCCTAACACGACTTTTTAGCAGGCTCCATATATGCTTAATAGGATTTAAATCGGGGCTTTGAGCAAACCAAATTATTTTTGAATTACCAGCCTATGTAAGGTACTCCGTTACGACCCTTGCCGTGTGTGGTCTTGAATTATCCTGTAATAGCAGGAATTCGTTATCCATAAATCCTGTATAGGGCATCACATGATGTTGCAAGATTTCCGTTATATACCTTACTGCTGTTAACGCATCTCTGTTGATTACCACGAGATCCGTAGACGCATCAAAAGAAATCCCTTCTCAAAACATCACTGAACCACCACCAAAAGCAACCCGTGTTACCCGAATGCAACCAGCGAAACGTTCTCTAGCCCGTCTGTACACCTTACTGCGTCCGTCTTTACCATAAATGGACATTCTACACTCATCCGTAAACAATAATTTTTTCCAACCGTCTGTTGTCCAATTGATGTGCTTACGGGCAAACTCGAGTCGTCGTCTTTTGTGAGCTGGGGAAAGTAAGGGTCCCGTTGCAGTACTACAAGCTGTCAAACCTTGTTTCCTTATCTTCGCCGAATAGTAGAAAGGCTAATTGCTGGTCCTTGAGCTTGCTGTAAATAAGTTTTATATTTACATAAGTTTTAATTTGTCCAGACGGCAACCCTGTAAGCCCTAGGTAAAGCCGTTACAATTTTATGCAGGCAGACTATTTACATAAATATGTTGCCATCAGAGCACAATAAAGAACATGTGAAGAGATTTCGTCTAACAAGTTCTTTCTTCACCCTATCGATCAATTATTTACCACCACGATTAATCAGCGACCAGTCAAATTAACTCAACCAACACTAGTCTACAATAAATAAAATAAAAACTTGGCGCTAGTTATCCCTAGGTTACTGATCCAGCATGAACCCTTTTTGACGAACAACTGCTGGAATCTATTCTTGAGTAACTGATTTCATTATTTGCTTGTATATGTTAGTATAATTTACTTTTTCAAGAAATTTATGTTGAAAACAATTTTCAAGCTGGAAGTCGAAACATCAAATTTCTACGATTTTCTAACTGCATCTGTGGGTAATTCGCAATAAATATGTTAATTAAAAAATATTGGTAAATTGTATCTTTAAGTTCCTTGAAGTTCAGGATACAAAATATTGTAATATTTCATTTTAATTAAAAATATCATCTCTAAAAGTAACAAAATTTTCCCACCTCTATCATATTTGATCGGCCATATCAAATTTTCAAAATTAAATTAAATAAAGTGCATACGATTTATTCAGTGCGTTCCAAACTTAATTAATATTAAAATATGAACTATTACATCATGTAAAATTTAGTATCATAGACAATAATTTTGCTTTGTCTAAAATATTAATTATGAAATTTAATAATTTATGTTAAAATCCTTTGATATTTACAAACCAGATAATTATCTAAACAATATTGTTGGTCTCTATTAATTAGCGGAATCTCCACAAATCAGTTTGATTTTCGTAGGCCAGTTAATACGTTCTACCAAAAATGGGATAAAGAAATAGCAAAAAAAATTTACAAATAATGTGATTTTAGTTGTATGAAATACAAAATAAATAATGTCGGTAAAGATATCACATCACAGAAAGAAAACAATTATTGCTGTAGCTGTTTCCGAGATATAGTGCTTGCTTAAGCTAACTTAACGATAAATCTAACATAGCCGTAGCTATAACTCGGCAAGGAAAAGGGATACAGGGCCCATCTTGGCGGCATATTCTATTGCTAATTAATTAATGATGATTGGTACATTGACCATTCCTCAAAAACTACCCCATCATTCCCAAAGGCAAAAGTCACCCACGGGAAAATCGAGATATAGGGCAAAAACGATGAAACTAGAAGAGCACATCATAATCATCATCATTCTGGCTTTACAACCCTGCGTGGGTCCTAGTCTCCTCAAGAATTTCTCTCCAGTCGTCCCTATCATATTTCTCATGTCTTCTTCTTGTGGTGCCTATCCGTTACGGTTGTTGGCTACTAGCATGACAATTCTAACTTTATTGGCCGCAGCTCGAAATAGTCCTGAAATGGTCAAGGAAAACCATTTTTGTAAGTTCTGGAGCCAAGATAATTTTCTTCCTGGTCCCCTCTTTCCGTAGACCTTTCTCTGATAAATTCCTCTGTGTATTATCTGTAAGAAGGTCTTAAGAATGTGGCTCATTAGACTGATAATACGATGCTCTTCGCATATTTTTGAATTAGGTTTTTTAGGTATAGCAATAAATGTAGATTTTAACCAGCTCTCTGGGATTTTTCCCGAGTCATAGATTTTATTGAACGTTGTCGTAAGCCATTTTATTCCTTCGTCTCCCATGATTTTGTTATGTCTTCATCGATGTTGTTAAGGAACCTTGTTCTGGGTCTTCCTCTTCTTTTCTGACCAATGGGTCCTTCAAGAAACGTTTTTCTATATATATATATATATATATATATATATATATATATATATATATATATATATATATATATATATATATATATATATATATATAATAACGGATTTATTACGGCTGTCGCCGCTTCTCCGCCCCCAATTTCCATCTTTTTCTGTCATATGCAGTTGCCTCTTCTAAGTCTCTTGCCGCCATTGCTTCATCAATATCGTTGCGCCAACTTCTCCGTGGTCGTCCTCTCTTTCTTCTTTCAGGAGGGATCCATTCCAGTACTCTCCTAGGCCATCTGTACTCTGGCATTCTTTTAACATGTCCGAACCAGATTAATTGTTTTCTTTCTATGTCATCATTGATATTTCTCTCCATTTTCATTTCGTTTCTTATTTGTTCGTTTCTAACTCTCTCCAGTTTCGATCTACCGCAGCTTCGTCTCAGATAATCCATTTCTGTCGTCAAAAGTTTGTTTCTATTAGCTTTGGTGACGTCCCATACTTCCGAACCGTAAAGTGTAATACTTTGGACTATACTACCGTAAATGTGTTTTTTGGTTTCTCGTCGAATTGTTTTTTGCCAGAGAAGAGAGTTTAAGGCACGGGTCGCTGCTCTGCCCTTGTTTATTCTTTCCCTGATTTCATCTGCGCTATTTCCCTTCTTGTTGAAAATGACCCACAAATATTTGCAGGATTGCACGCCTTTGATTTTGTCGTCTTCCAAGACTAGGTCACATATTTCATCTGTTCCCACTGAGAGATATTCACATTTTGTCATATTCATGTTTAGACCTGCCACCTCATATTCTTCTTGCAGTTTTCTTACCATATAGATCATATTATACTATAAAGATCGTAGCTGTCTTCGGCAATTACTACCTGGTCATCCGCAAAGAAAAGTGTATATAGCTTGTTTTCTTCCACCGTTATTCCCATGTTTCTACATTTTTTTACCCATTTCACTAAGGATCTGTCCAAATAGATTTTAAATAAGGTGGGTGACAGACAGCAGCCTTGTCTTAGTCCTTTTGTTGTTTGAAAAGGAGAGGTGATTTCTTTTTTTGAACGTTTTTCTAGCTGGGACATTTTGTTCCATCCGCATTACATGCCCTATCCACCTCAAACGTCCTATCTTAATATGTTTTACGATATCAGGTTCCTGCTATGTTCTATAAAGTTCGAAGTTGTATCGTCTTCTCCACACTCCATTGTCATTCACTGCTCCATAGATTTGCCTTATTACTTTTCTTTCAAAACATCCTAATATGTTTTCATAATTTTTTGTCTCTGAACCATATGTTAGGACTGGGCGTATTATTGTTTTGTAGAGTTTTATTTGTGTATTTCTCGACATAATTGTGGATTTAAGGAGCAGATTGAGCCCAAAATAGCATGTGTTGGCCGTGCGAATTCTACGGTAGTATTATTTTCAGTGATAACGAGCGCTTCCAGGTATATAAACTCGTTCACTGCTTCGATAACGTCGTTTTATATAACAAGTGGTCGTAGGATTTATGGTTGTGTGCTTATTTTCATATACTGCATTTTATTGGTGTTTATTATTAAACCCAATGTTGATATCATCAGCATAGGCCAGGATTTGCACTGATTTATTATATATTGAACCAGTGTTTGTGATTTGTGGCATAGGTATTACTTTTTCCAGAGCCAGATTGAACAGTATACAGAAGAGAGGGTCTCCCTGGCGCAGCCCGGTATATGTTTTAAAATTCAGACAATTCCCCCTAAATTCGTACTCTACATTGAACTTTTTTAAGAGTTAATTTTGTTAAATATACCAACTGATTTGGTATTTCTCTTTCATTGTACTGAACATTTCTCTTCTATTCACAGAGTGTAGGCTGCTTTGTAGTCTGTAAATATGTGATGAGTATCAATGTTATATTCAAGTGTTTTTTTCAAAATTTGTTTTAGTGTTGAAATTTGATGAATTGTCGATTTACCACCTCTGAAACCAGCCTGGTATTTTCCTACTATCCATTCTGCATATGGTGCCATACGGTGACATAGTACCGTGGACAATATTTTATACGCTGCATTTAGAATCCCCTTTTTTGTGTATGGTGCAAAATATTCCAATATTCCAATCATTGGGGAGGGATTTCTGTGTCCATATTTCTTTTAAGCTTCTGTTATGCCATTATGGTATGATGGCCACCTTCTTTATATATGGTATCAGGTAATGCACAAGCTTGTCAAAAATTAGTCCTTAACATCAAATTCGCAAGAAACCACGGAGACCTTGGTTAAGATTTTGTTTATATAATTTTTCCAAGCAAATTTCAAAAATTAACTTTTTCGACCGGAACAAAGTTTTTTAGTCATTCTAAACAAAAAGGGTCCTTGGTACCATTTCTCAAAGTTAATCGTTGTCGGGTTATAATAAGTGTTTGAAACTTTGAAAAACCTGAAATGTGCTGAAAAATCAAGAAGAAAAATCCCAGCATACCTAATAGCAGCTTCCCACGATCGGCGATTCTACAGATCATCGCGCACAGCCGATGAGGGCTCTTCTACGGTCCGTGACAGTCTGTATAGGTCTCTACTTTTGTTTTTTGCCTTCTGTATGTTGACATTAAATTGTCTCTCTTCCTTTTTATTTAAGTCTTTAATTGAAATAGTACTATTCTTCAATTGATTTTTTATTCGGTTCCATGCATCATATATATCGTTCCGGTTCTTATGCTCTGGCGCCATAGAATTCCATAAACTTGTTTCATTTTGATACAAATTTAAAAAATCAAAAATAACGTTGTTTGTCCAGTCCATTTTTTAGCAAAAAAGTGCAAAACAACTTTGAAAACACTACAGATAACTACTCGTGTCATCGAATGAGCAACTTCTGTTCTGATTTGCACTTATCTATTAAAACAAGGATGCGCTCGGATCGCGTCGCACGGGTATGTACCGCACCTTTGATGTTACCGACTCTCGATGGATAGGACGCACCTGCACAGACGTGGTGCGAGGTGGTCTGCGTCCGTCCGCAATATCGCCGATCGTGGGAAGCCGCTTTAAGAATCCAACAAAGCTGTAAGAAGACAATTACAAAAACCGTATAAAATACTGTGGAATGAAGAGAAGAAGCTACACAGAAGAATGAAAAAGGAACAAACAAGGAGAGAAATGCAAAAATTGTGAGCAGTTAACAACAGAACAAATACGAGCAAATTGTACCTGAAAGTAATATACATATGTATAAATATTACTTACCTTTCTAGAATCCTCAGACCCGACGCCTGTGTGCCAGATTTCATTATACAATCGATGTAATATTCTCACTCCACATACCGGAAGGTGCTTCAAGAAATCAGCGGTAATGACATCATAGCCTACTGCCTAGTTGAACTTAAGTCTTTTCAGAGCAAATTCAATCTCGGAAAAAAGTAGGTAAAAGGTTATGTTGCCAGTGCTTGCGAGAGGTATGTGATGTGAATGTTGAATGTCTGTTGAATGAGAGTGGAAATTGGAGGCCTGACATTCAGGTACATAGGGGTGTGCGCGGACATCTGATCCGTTTGGTACCCTCTAAACTCCTATAACCTTGTCCAAATCCGTCTGTACATTGCCTTCATTATCTTTGATAGACCAAGATTTCTACTTGAAATTACGTGTGAGTAGTCTGACTTTATCTAAGAGTTCTTTGGTGTTATTTCCATCGACATGTTATTGAATATATCTGCAGATTTTCTCTGTATGTTTGTTCTTGTCTCGTCTACAATCTTAAAACAATAGCTCTAGGTAGCTGTCGGTACTCGAAATGCTTAAGGGGGTTTCCAATTTCAGCGATTTTGAGTTTTGTGCGTTCTTCAACGAGTTTAAATGTATCTGTAGATATCCTCACTTTTTTTGTTCCGGATAACATATATGTTTTAATAAAATAATTTAAGACGTTGGTCTGGTATTTAATAACTGGTTTTTGGTAGTCTATTACATAAATAATTATTCTATTGTTTTTAATGTTCAGCTTGTATCCTGGACTCTCAAATATGGCTATTATTCCAGATTACTGTATTTCAATTGTTTTAAGTTTCAATTTCAGTTTTTCAGTGGATCTTGTTTTTTCAAACTAAATAATACGTTTAATAAAGAAAAACAAAAATTATTAGCACGAAGACTTTCCGTAAGATTTTAAACACAATCAAACTATGCCAATGCTATTACTAGTTGTGTGCTAATTAGTTGGGCGTTGTAAATGTAAGTGCCCTTTTGAATGTAAGTACCAATGCAAGAACTATTCGTGCATGCATTTCATTTACTTTTTTAAGGAGATTGTAATTTCTTGACAGATTTAAAATAAATGCTACGTTTCACGTTACGACCTAGTTAAAATAAAATTATTTACACTATATCAAAATGATTTATTTGAATTAAGCCAATTTATTTGGTATCAATTAAAAAGGTATCCCATATTCATATAAACACATTCAAACAATGGTTATGTTTGCACGAACAAATTGATACTATGCGTTAGGTAGTTCTGATGCAATGTTACTTCGAGAAATATTAATAAAATTTGTTTGCTTTTCCAATGGTAAATAAACAAGTAATATTTCTACGGAATGCAACTGCTATGTTTTATTGGCAAACAGGTTAAATATTTACTGGTTTTATGAATAATAGTTCTTTTCGTGACAGTCCACGACCTGGAACTGTCTACAAAACTTAATCTATCATAATATCAAAGATATTTGTTCCATTAAAATTGATTGTTGATAATAAAACAAATAATACAGTTTTAACTAGTTTAGCTCACAACTATTCAATAGACTAAAACACTAAAAAAATAACTTTTAAATAACAAACATTAAACAAAACTCAGTAACTCATTATAAAGTAGGGTGGTGGCTAAATCTCAGGCTATTTTATTCTGCAACATTATGTCTGAATATATGCTGCATCTGATTATTCGCCATCATCATAAGTTCGTGCTACAGCCCTTCGTGAACCCTGGCCTGCCTCAAAACATTCTTTTATCCTTTCCTGTCGAGTGTCTGTCTTCTTGAACCCCTTACACCAATCTCGATTAAATTGGCCTGCACATCATCCAGATACCTGAGTTTAATTCGCCCCCTTCTTCTTCTTCCGAACGGCCAAAGTTACAGCACATCCAACAGCTGTAGGACTCTTAGAAGCATGTGTGTAATATGTATACAATTTGGTCAAATCTGTTGTTAGCAATTAATTTTTTAAAGGTTTGCCTTATAAATTGTTGATTTGTCTGATGCTTATCATAATTAGTTAACGAGAGATTAAAATCTGCTTTCAATTTATTCCACGGAGGTTTAGGTGATATTAATATTGGAGTTGTGGCATGAACCATCGATGTTATTCAGATGTGGTGAGAGATACTATGGTATAGATTAAAGTTTAATTAATAGGAGAAGGAGAGTTTAAAAGGTCATAAGTAATTTATAGGCTAGATTTTCGGTATTAGCCGAGGTGAGATTCGAGACGAATATTTTAAAAGCAGTTGCCGGCAACGTAGCCAGAGGGGAAGTTCATTAGCTTCTCTGTATACACTCTCTGAGGAGCTCGACCTGAAGGCTTTAAGACAAATCCGAAGTGCAGTGTTATGTACAGAATTAAGAAGTTGAATTTGATGGGCTAGCTGACATATAAATGAAACTGCAGTAGTCTATTTTAGAACGAATAAGACATCTATAAATCTGAAGTAAGGAATCTTCGTCTGCATCCCAATGATGATTAGACAGAGTTTTTAATATGTTAAGATTTGCCATGCACTTAGTTTTGAGATCTTTTAGATGGCATTTCCAAGTAAGATTACTGTCGAATGTAAGTCCTAAAATCCGTATACTCTTTACTGCTGGTAATCAAGTACCATTTATGCTAATTTTAGGATTTATAGTACTGGCTGTCCTTCGAGAAAACTTTATGATTATTGTCTTCTCAACAGAAAGGTTAAATCCACTAACTGAAGTCCATTCAAACAATTGGTCAGTAGCATTCTGAAGCAGTTTGCAAGTGGCAACAGGGTCTTTGCCTTACAGAAAATTATTAAATCATCTGCGTCGAGTGCAAACTTGACTGAAGGCTCAATTTTTTTACAAATATCGTTTAAAACAATTATAAAGAGTGCAGGACTCAATACCGACCCTTGGGGAACGCTATCAGTTTGTTTGAAAGTCCTAGAAATTTTGCCATTTTCTTGTTAAAGGTTCTATTTGTTAGAAATTTATTAATAAATGAAGATATATTTCCAGATATACTGTACTCGAGTTTAGCTATAATAAGAGGCCTATACTGAGTATCAAACTGGGCGTTTTATTGTTTTATAAAGTTTGCACTTTGTTGCTCTTGACATATTTTTCGCTCTTAGTTAAGGGCCTATATCAAAACAACAGCGGTTAGCAAGGCATATTTTTTTTCTTATTTATTTAGATGTGTTGTTTTTGCAGACAATCTGTGACCCTAAGTAGCAGAACTCTTCCACCGTTTCTATAGTTTCGTAATCTGACTCTTAGTTGTCTACAAAATTAGACATTTATTCAAAAAATCATTTGAGGGGACTTTCCCCTTAAAATCGGGTAAGTCTTCGCGGTGCGGGGCTTTTCATATCAGGTGTAATTTCAGGTTGGGACTTCTGTGACAGATGGTGATGTGCTCCAGGGGTAATTAAACCTAAAGTGGACGGTTGATCATGAAGAACATGTTATGAAACAGATGGCAAATATGGTCTTCGTCCATAGGTTGATCTGTAACCAATGATGGTAGAAAATCAAACTCCGAGCAAGTATTTGAGTTAAAGGGGTAGATTCATGTAGCTTAAAAAACTTAATTGCATTTTAAGAGTGCTCTATTTTTCAAGTGATATTTTAAATTATTATGCAACATTATAAACGCTAAATATTTATATCAATATTTGGTTATCAAACATTATTAGTTCATTTTCTGAAGCTATGCTTTAACTTAACGGTGAAATGTATTTTTAATGTCATCTATATTAAAACCATTTCTCCATTTCAAGTTTTTAAAGATATCTTTCGTAATAAAGTTGTCAGAGATTTGACATCTAAAAATCATATGAACAAGTTGAATTTTTTGCCAAGAATATTAATTTTGGGACCCCAACAAAGATGCAAAAAGTTTACCACTTTAACCCCTGGGCTTCAACCTAAAACCCCCCTCGTAGTAGGGTAAAACGCAAAAAAATCGATCATTGTAATGGAAAAAATCCCAATTTACTCACTAGCATTTTTGTATATTTTCCCGATAAAACCTGAATACCTGAAGTTGATTTTAGCGTTATCTAGGGTCCTAAGAATCTGCTTTCCATAGAGTCGAAGTTTTTCTTGTGTTTTCTTAATTAAAGTTCGTACATAATTATAGAGTTGAAAATGTCCCGAAATATCAAGGCTTTTCGAAAATCCCCCAGTTCTACAAGCTGGTACGAATCAATTTTGGATGTTCTGTTTGTTATTAGTAATATCTATTTACTGAAATTTAATGTTTCAAATTCAAATTAATTCAAATTAAGTTAATTTTTTTCAGTGGTACGTTGACATGTTTACAGAGGAAAAATCAAGAAAAGAAAAAAAACTATTTTATTTGCGAAACATCATACAAAAAATTGAGTGTGCCGGCATGGACCATGAACGTTCTTCCCCAGTACCTTCAAGCTTCTGCGTCACAAAATAATTCTTCCTCCGAACTTCTCTCCTGTTCAGTACCTTGTAAATCAGTGTCGAACTTCTAGAGTTTACGTTTTCCATATATTTGCTCATGTGGAGAAGATCTTGTAACTTGTAACTTGTAACTGACCGGAAGTTGGCCGTTGTATAAAGCTTTGGGATGATTGTGGCTAGTAACATCCGGAGTTGTAATATTATGAGCTTTCCTTAAATTTTTTTCATTTAACTTTGAATTCAAACAGCGAGCATGCAAATAACCCAGAATAGGTATTTTTGTGGAAGATAAATTGAGGGCTATTTTTCCTGATTTCCAAGACTTGAATAGTCTCGTATGCATTGGAAATTTCTTGGGATACTTGTTGGAGAAATGCTTAGTCCAATTCAGAAATTTGATATCACCAGTCCACCACTTGGAACGGTTTCGGTTTCACTCTGCTGTTGCGGAGGACTTCTCTCCAATCATCCAGAGTTTCCGTATAAGCTTTGTCATTAATTAAACTCATCTCCCGGTCGCACTCTAGATAGGAGTGTCCTCTGATGGATAAAATTACTTTCACAAATTCAAACCGTCCTTCTGAAACCGTCCTTCAAATTTTGAACCGAATATCGAACCATCGAACACACATCGGCAGCCTCCTGTTTTCTACCGATTCGTCATAAGTATGGGAAACAGAGGTAAAATTCGATTGCTTTTGGCGACAATTTTCGATATTTTCTTTTCACAGAATAACATTTTTCACTTCTCGCAAGATGTTGTTTGTCGTTGTTTTTTTGTTGTAATTTCTTCAAGATTTGGGTTTTATATTCATCACTGCTGGCATCTAATTTCCGTGAAAGGGCAGATAGCTTTTATAGTGTCATAGTAGCTACAGTTGTCTTTCCTAGGAAAACCGAATGCAATATTAAACTTTGTTTAAAAAATTTCGCGAAACTTATACGATAATTTATTATCGGGATTTTTTTCTAAGCATAGTATGTAACTTTATGTTGAGTTCTTTAGGGAGATAAGTTTTCTTACTTTTTTTCCGGGAGTAATGCGATTGGCTTCCTTTCAAGGAACCAATAAGTTCTATCACCTTGATGACAGTATCTTCAGAAAATTTGTGGGGCCTATTTCCGTGTTTGCCTCTTGCGTCTAAAGGTACAGTGCCAGTTGAGGCCAGGGATTCTCGAATTCTTTGCACTCGGAAAGCAGAAATTCCGTTAATGGATAAGAATTCTTTGAAACATACTTGCACATCACGAAAGTCTCCATCAGGGCCACTCCTAACATGATAGGAATAAGAAGCAAGATTAAGTGTCCCTGTACCCACTCGAATTCGTCGACGCATAACTAGGAGAACGGTTCTCAGACCACCTAAATACCGATTCTGATCGTCATAGTTAGCAAGTTAGAAAACGGTGACACATGCAATCTGATTCTACCTCATGAGTGGTGGCTCTCAGAAGTTTTATAACGTCACGAACACGGCCTTTTCTTCTTTTTTTGACGGCTATTCGTTATTCCCTCGCAGCGCGCGGACTATGATGGTTCTTCCCCAGTACACCGTTTCATTTAAGATTTGTAATAAAAGGACTGTAAATGTTTTTCCCTTTTACTCTGTACCTTTCGAAGATAATATGTATTCATCACTAGAAAACTTTGTCATCTCCATTTCGACCAAAAGTGGACTATGATTCTTTTTCCCCCTGACTCCTTAAATATTATCGTTCTTAAAAGAATGCTAAACAGTTGGTTGTGCTGGGACAAAAAAGTGTAATAATTTCTTGTTTTTCAAATAAAATATATTGATGTTAGTTTCCAATATGCATTTTTGGTTTTTCGTTCTTTTACCTCTTAACTTCTTTTTTTACTTTAATTGTGCTTTATAACTGTGTAAAAACTTTCTTATCTGTTTTAAGCCTTTGCTTTGTTATTTACTTAATTACTGTGTACTATATATATATTATAGCTACAATATAATATCTCGTAAGAAATAGTTATGTTAAAAATATCTGTTAGAGATTTACTTATATCAAACCAAATACGTAGTTCGGTCCTGTACCTGCCAAATAGAAACAACCATTATTAATACAAACTATCATTTATAATCCGGATACTTTAATATATCCTTTTATTTTTAAAACAAAAAGCAGTCAATTTTTTATTTATTACCCACTTTAAACCATAAAAATTCTAAACATTAATACCACGTCGAAAAGCTAACACCTACACACGTTCTTTGTGATGTGACTGGAAATTTTAAATCACAAGTTTTTTGTTTAATCATAAATTATTATAAATATATGCTGTATGTTAAAAGGTCATTACAATGTTAACAGGGAACTGTATGTAAATTTTAACACAAATGCTTTTAGACTACTGCTTAAATATTATTGTGAATCCCGTGATTTACTGGTTCATCGTTTAAGCTTTATGGTTCAGTTTATAGAGCAAAGTTTGGCCTTCAAAATTTAACAGCAAATCACCTCTACTATAGTTTTGAAAAGTGGTGCGTAGAACATAAAAAACCAAAATCAGTATCAGTACGCAAAATTGCTTTTCTCCAAATTCCATATGAAAAAATCTAAAAAAATCGTGATTTTTTTTCGTTTAGAGTGAAAAACCTTAATATACTAGTAATTTAATCGCAATAACGTCAATGTACTTTTGTAGAGAATCATCAAACACATAATTTTGTTATATAAAATTTTATCGGTGCATTTGTCACAGAGAAAAGTTGAAAACACTGCTAAAATCGACAATTTTTTAAAAACTTGGGCCCTTTTAAAGCTGGACAGCTAATTTCCCGTATTTTCTGTTTATCTATATGTTGTTTAAACAGGCCCAAGGCGGAAGCTGTCCAACAAATAGTTTTTTCAAAAGCTTAGTTTGAATATTTTGCGCCGATATTTTGGATGGTTCAGCATATTAAGCGAGCTTATCCGATTTTAATTGAAAAACCATTCTAACACAATTCAAAATATATTCTCAAACTTGTATATCTTCGATTTTTATTTAAATATGGCCAGAAATGTTAAAAACGGCCGTTTTGCTGGAGAATAAATTTTTCATTTCAATAATATGTTTTCTAAGTTACAATCGGATAACGTCACTTAATATGTTGAGCCATTCAAAATATCGGTGCAAAATATTCAAACGAATATTTTGAAAAACTACTCGTCGAACAGCGCCTGCCTTGCGCTTGTAACATATAAATAATACTCTGGTGGTCAGAGACGAGAATGCCACTGAACCAAAAAATCATACGAATAAGCTGAATTTTGCTAACAATGTCAATTTTGGGGCCTCAAAAAAGATGCAATAAAGTTTTCCACTCCCACCCCCGATCTTCCAAACTGAAACGTATAATTGTAGACAAAAATGTTTAGTAAGTAGCACTTTTTTGTAGAATGAACCGTTCTCTCAGAAACAACGCTTAGAGTGAGCTGCGATTTTGATTGTCCGTTAGGCGCGCGAAATAAATCTCAATAAAATTTTTATCAACTCGACGGTAAAAATTCAATATCTTTTGATCAGAGTATTTTATTGACAAAAATCAAAATGCGTTTTAAAGGTGAAGAGTATAGTTTTCGTATACTATTGCACTACTACGGGTTACTACGGAAATCTCATTGTTAGAGCCTAATCTTTAAAAACTATAGCATGAAATTTAGATTTTGAGTTTTGGCAACAAATATGAGGCATTTGGAATATGCCTAAAAAAACAATGAATTTAAACTTTCACATTACAAACGATCAACATTCAACATCCCAGACGATTGGACTGTTTAAGGAGTAACAAAAGATATTTGACGGTCGCTATTTTTAGTCCACGATTAAAATATTATAGTCGCTACTAGGCATGTGGAGAGGACGTAGCTTACAATGCTATTGCGATATAAATTTCTCATAGGCTCAAACGTCGCATACTCTACTAAGCAGGGTATGCGACACTTGGGGATGGGAAAATTTTGTCGACCTTGAAAAAAGCTGTACCCTTTGATGTATCGCCAGTGGGCGTGTGGGTAGAAGTACCAGATGGACAGATTCTCTTCTTATTTTAGTCTGTCAAAGCTCACTGTTGTGGTATGTCGGCTTGTTATTAACGTGGATTAAGCAATATCATTAGGAATGAGGTTAAGCAATAATATTAGGGATTGGGTTAAGCATTATTATTAGGGATAAGGTTAAGCGAGTTATAAGGGATGGGGATTAAGCGACATTAGGGATGGAGATTAAGCAATATTATAAGGAATGGGGGTTAAGCAACATGCTTTTATGTAATATTATTTTTAATTGCTTTGTAGGCATTCAAAATCAACTGCTCGACATATGTTTTACATCATGTATCCTCCGATCAACTAAATCTGGTAAATAAAATGCGTTAGGCTTTTACGGCCATCGTCTAACTTCTTAAACTGTTTGTTCGGGCTGTAAGACCGTTGTCTTCTGAGATTAGTTCTCGACGTTTCGCCAACACTAGGGGTTGGCATCTACTGGAGATGTTACTGCTTCCCTTGTAAGCTGAAACTGACGCCGCGTTGTACTACGAAGGTCATATTTATATTTTCTACTCGCCTACTCTCCACTGGTCTCGTCGTAAGGGGGCGTGTCGTCGTTTGTAGCTTTTTTTTTCGTGATTTGCGGGAAAGGTGATAGAAAATATAAATATGACCTCCGTAGTACAACGCGGCATCAGTTTCAGCTTACAAGCGAAGCAGTAACATCTCCAGAAGATGCCAACCCCTAGTATTGGCGAAACGTCGAGAACTAATCTCAGAAGACAATGGCCTAACAGCCCGAACAAAGCTGGTAAAGTTTGGTAAAATACAAATTTGATGTAAAAAATTGATTTTGCGTGTGTAACTGACATTCAAAATCGCCGGTTGCTTCAAGCGTGTTTCTGAAAAAATGGTTTATTCTACACAAAAAGGGTTAATAAACATTTTTGTTCAAAATTATCTCAGTTACATTTGTTGTTTGATACCTTGTCTATCCGATCAAGAGATAAAAAGGGATAGAAATGTGAACGAGTGAATAAACGAATTTTAAAAACTGTAGATTGGAACAAGAACTACTTGTTGTAACATTGCTGAAGAAAAATTATCTACCTTGGCCCAAACTGATTTTGAAAGGTAAGGTACATGATCTCCGGTGCCCATATAGAAAACAACATCCCTTCCTAAGACACATCAGAGACTGGTAAAACAACAAGTTATTAATATTAGTTGATTTTTCGTTTTCACAAATATTGGCTTAAATCTTATGTGACAGACTGTACTTCTTGCCTACACAATATTTGTCTTAGAAGTGCCTTATAAAGACATTGGGTTATAACCACTGTCACCGGCCTGTCGACCATTTTAGATAAAAATTGGTTCTAGCAAAAAGAATTGCAGATGAGTGTGTGGTCTCAAGTTGCTAGCCGAATGTGCGGTACGCTCTCCCTTCGTCTTTAAAATGCAGTGAAAAGTGCATTAGTTTTCGCTATATTCGCGACCCATTCAAACACCGGTATAAATAATGAATAATCTTGTAAAGCAATCTCTATTTATAATAGTTGTTGTGTAAATATTCTCTTATTACTAAACGTGTAGTATCGATCGATTACTCTTTATTTTTCTCTAAGTACAACGTGATAAAATCATACACATAAGGAATCATCGCCGTAAAGTCTGCTTACTTATATCAAAGGAATATCTCTAACACTTCTATGGTCCTAAAATATTTGGTACTGTACCCTCTGAGGAAAGTACTTCAATTAATTTTTCCCAACAATTGGTGGAGATTATGGTAAAGTTCCACCAGCCACTATATTTCGAAGTGCTTAAAACGGCACTGTTATTTTGGTTTAAAGATTACAGACAACCACAATTGTGCTGCTAACGCAGCAAGAAAACGAAGAAGAGAGTGTATGTGAGTATCTCCAGTGACAGTAGTAAGTTAAAATTGTTAAAATATTTGTAGAAATCTATGAACACTTTTGAAATTATTCGATTTATGAAAGATGTCATACAGCTACGTGGTCTTATATCTGAAAATTCAGCTTCTTAATTTTTTTGTTTATTTTTAGTGTTTGTGTGTCTAACTTAGTCACCGATAATTATTTGCCAAATTGGCTCATCACTATTCCGTTCAAATTTATTATGTTCAGTATACCAAAAAATTTTTGTCATCTACTTTAATAGAGCGAATTCCCCGTTTCACAACTAATTACAAATTTTAGCTAAATTGATTTTGATACATTTAAAAGAGTTCTCCGTGCAGCAAGCAGTTTCAGGTATTTGCGGAATGTCAAAGTCGTTTGAGAATCACATTCTGCCGACCGACGAAATCGAAACTAAATAAAAAAGGGAGCTCGTTTTCGTCCACATGTTAGCTCTCGAATTAAATGGGAATATATTAAAATTTTTCGGAACTTTTTCGTTTCAACCGAAAGCTGAATATAAAATACCGCACTTTCAATCAAGAATTTAGCGTCAGCAATTTTGAATCGTCAAAGGTGGGACAAAAGGGGATGTAAAGGTTGTGCGAGCAAAAAAATATCAACACAGTTAAAATAATCTCATCGAAATGAAAAAAATATTGCTACGTTATTTTGTTGACTCACCAGGCAAATAGGAGTAGTTTTCAACATCATAATAATGAAGCTGTAAATTTGCTTTGCGATTGCAATAAAATTAGTAGAGCTTTGTGAGCTGTAAGAAACACCATAAAACACGGAAGCCTTTGGATGCAGAATCAAATGCATGGTCTTGTTTTACTAGTTTTTTTTCTACTCTTTTCGTCTATTTTTAATTTGGTTTGTTGTCTATCCATTTTTTTTGTGACATATTGAACACGTGCCTGATACGGTTGTTAAATTATTTTGCTGAAGTTCGGCCTATCCATGTCGTTTTGCTTTTTATAATTATATTTCTACCATACCCACAAATACAAAAATTACTGATTCTGTTTGTATAACTGATGTTTTAAATCAAAATGCTGTATCATTAATCCTGTATCTCTAAAATATCATATCTATCGAAGTAATCATAAAATGAAGCAGTTGGTGGTTCATGGAAGGCCTCAAAGTCAACGCCAACGCGGCAGATCTTCACAGCGATGGGCAAACATCACGAAAAAGCTTTTCAGAAAATAGTATACTGAGGCAGTACACACAGCAGATAACTTCGACCAATGGAGACGTATCGTTGATCAGACTATCCCAGCTGCTGAAGCTCAATGATGAACTACAACACATCTGCCAATATGTTAATGACTATGATAATGATGATCTATAAAATATGGAGTGTATTTCTCTGTTGGCTAATGTCCCTTTGATTGCCGACAGTTCTAACAATGTATCCCTTCTTCAAAAACCATGTTCGAGACAAACGTTAGTTATTGCCAGTGCAACCTGTACTTTGTCAACAGCTTTTGTAAAGAGAGTAGTTTTGCTCTCCATACTATTGTATAAGGTATTTTAGTCAGGAAGTACGCCTATAACATGTAGCTCTTTTCTTTCGATCTTTCCTTTTATTAACTATTTTAGTAGTTCGTATTTGTCATTTCTTAAGATATGGCCAAAATATTCAAGCTTGCGTTTTTTATGGTAAATAAAATTTCATGACACACTACGAACATCTGTGCTAAGTTTGGTCTACTGTGTGGCAGAGTACTGTGTACCGGTTTAACTAAGTAGTCACCATGTGAAGATAGTGGATACGCAGCTTAATATAGTAATGTGAATAATTAGCGGCAGTATCAAGACTACTCCGCTATAGTGGCTTTCCATCCTCAGCCATATACCTCCGCCTGTTCTACAAAGGCAAAATGCCTTGACAAAAGAGTATTCAAAAATAAATAGTAACTTACAACTCCCAATCCATGAAGACATCCCGAGTATAGCAGCAAACTGACTTCTTCTTAAGGTGCCTGTCCGTTACGAACGTTGGCGATCATTCTGGCTATGATGACTTTGTTGGTTGCTATGTGGAATAACTGTGTTGAGGTCTTTCTATACCATGCTCTCAGGTTAGCAATCTATGATATTCTTCTTCGTCCTGAGGCTCCCTTTTCCTTCAATTTTACCTTGCAAAATGCATTGGAGTAGCTCATACCTGCCTTGATTTCTCATTATATATACCAAGTACTGTAACTTACGGTCCTTCACGATATTCACCAAATCCGCGGTTGTGTTCATCCTCCGTAGTACTTCTTCATTGGTGGCTTTGTCTGTCTTCGGTATCTTCAGGATCCTTCTGTATAACCATAGCTCAAAAGCCTGAAGTTTTGATAGAGTTTCGGCCTAAAACTAATTTACATCCAGATAACCACCAATAGTAACAGCCCAAACAGCAGATTATTTCAATGTTGCCTCCAGATGGCAACCTTATTGACCTAGTCAAAAAGCCTGATGGCTTCAATTAACCACGAAACATATAGAAGAGCCTTAATCGAATTAGAACGGGACATGCAGAATGCATAACCTACAAAAATGGGGAAAACGGTCTGCCTCCAGCTGAGACTGTGGTGCTACAGATCAAACCATCCAACACATAGTGGGGACATGTGATTTAAGGAGAAAACCGAGGGAACCCAAAAGACTTCTTCGCAACTACACGTTCAAACCTTGAATACATAGCTTAACTTGATCTGAAGATATAACCTTTCATTTGTTTATTTTGTTTTTTATCTGAAGATATAATCTTTTTCATTTATTCATTTTGTCTTTTATCTTTATATCGGTTCTTTGAGCCTTGTTTTCTTTTACAATGGGTGGGATGCGATTCTGGCCCATTTACCCTCCTTTTTCCAGTGAGCTACTCAATCCACCCAGTCCTCGCGATTATGACCCCCAGGCAGAGTTAATATAAACTAACAACTTTACCAGATGAACAACAAGGATTCAGATCCGGAAAATTCTGCGTAGACACCGTATTTGTACTAAGACAAATCACAGAAAAGGCCATCGAATACAATAAACCAGCATATCTATGTTTTATAGACCTGACAAAGGCTTTCGATCGCACCCAAGTCGAAGACGTCTTACACCTACTCTATAAAAGAAACATATCAATTAATATTATACAAACCATCGAAAACATCTACTTCCATAATCGAATACAGGCAAAAATAAATGGAAAACTAACACAGTGTATACCAGTACAAAGCGGAATCAGACAGGGTGACTCGTTAAGCCCACTTCTCTTAAATATAATTATGGACGAAATGATACAAATAATACGTAAAGGTCATGGTTACAGAATGGGGAACAAAGAAATCCAAATATTATGTTATGCAGATGTGATTATGATATGCAGAGTTCCAAAGATTAACTTCTTCTTCTTCAGGTACCTTCTCCTTTCGTAGGTTGGAAATCCTCATCGCTATTTTAATTTTATTCGCCGCGCTTCTGAATAATTCTAATGAGCTGCAACCGAACCACTCTCTCAAATTTCTTAACCAGGATATTTTGCGTCGTCCTGGGTTTCTCTTCCTTTGTATCTTCCCTTGCATAATTAATCTAAGTAATACGTACTTCTCGCCCCTCATTATATGACCCAGATATTGAATCTTTCTAAGTTTAACAGTTTTTAGGACTTCACATTCTTTCTTCATTCTTTGTAACACCTCTATATTAGTTACTTTTTCAGTCCACGATATTCTGTGTATTCTCCTGTAGCACCACATCTCAAAGGAGTTTAATTTTTTGATTTCAGACTGTTTTATTGTCCACGCTTCCATGCCGTATAGTAAAGTAGAAAAAACGTAACAACGTAGCATTCTTGTGCGGATCTCTAAATTAAGGTTACGGTTGCAAAGTAAGTTCTTCAATTTTATGAACGTGTTTCTTGCCATTTCTATTCTAGATTTGATTTCTTTTGTTTGATCTCCATCTTCGGTTAGCCACGATCCTAAATATTTATATGTTGTTACTCTTTCGATCGTTGTATTAATAATGATCAGGTTTTGAGAATATCATTGATTTCGTTTTCTTGAGATTCATTTGCAGTTCGTACCTTTCACATGCATTGTATACATGTTGTATTATGTACTGTAGATCTTCCATGTCACTTGCAAATATGACCGTATCGTCCGCATATCTAATATTATTAATGCTATTTCCGTTGACCAAAATACCTTCCACAATATCCAATAAAGCTTCTTGAAATATCACTTCACTGTAGACGTTGAATAAGAGTGGTGAAAGTATGCACCCTTGTCGAACTCCTCTAAGTATACTTACTTTCTCTGTCAGTTCTCCTTCGACTCTTATTCTTGCTTTCTGATTTTGATACAGATTCGATATAATTTGTAGATCTCTACTATCTGATGTTTTTGGTCCTAATAATACTTAAAAGCTAAAAGATTAACACATATCTTCAATACAACAGCCAAAAAATACAATATGATAATATGAGAGCAAGGTTAGTTTTGTTTTAAATTTTTCATTTCATTTCTTTAAGCTCGCCTCCTTACGAGGATAAACTAAAGGAATGGCGCCCATTTTATTTTAATTTTAAAGATAATACAATCAGCTTCTATATGATTTTTAAAAGAACCGCACCCAAACTCTCCAAGCAGAAAGGCCTAAATTGCTTGTATACCTAACTAAATAGTTTGCTCAGGTTACAAAATGTCTGCCAAGCTCTGGGGCTTTATAAGGTTACACCCTAATGTTTTTATCTTAGCTGTTCTTGGGGCCTGTTTTGTTTTCTTTGTATCAGGTTTTGTTTCTTTTTGAACGCAGGTTTTACAAACTCTTGTTTTCATTTTCATTCCTATATACTGGTTTCTCCACACTATGAATCTTAATGACTCTGCAGTGGTAAATGTTTTTCTAACTTGGTTGGCTGTTTCTTTATAGATCGGTGACTTCTTATATCCAAGTAAGTAAAATTAAAAAAAATCGGTTTATTATTTTTCCTTTGATCTAAAGTCTGCATCTAATTGGTTCTTAAGATGTAGTTATGCATTTTGTTTTATCTGGTAGTTTTTCTTGTGTTGTTAAATGTGTATAGTATCGTCTATATATTACTTTTATTACTGGCTAGCAATACAGCATTATCTGCGTAGATTCACGAAGTACATTTAAGATAGGACTGGTGTATTCTATGGCTTTTTCCACTATTTGGCGAATTATAAAAGTTGAATTTGTTGTCGATCTGTTCTTTCGAAACACTCTTGGTTTTGGGCTTACCTAAAATGGGTTAGCTAGATTTTTCTGTCCCCTTTTTTAAACATCAATGTTGTAATTGTTGTGATTGTTTTCATGTTTTCCGATGAGAAAGGTCAAAAAAAAACGGTGCATGTTCTCATAAGGACATGTATATATTTTTTGAATCAGTATGTCAGGCTTAATGGAAATAAATTCAATTTGGAACGAAATATCAAATTTTTATTTTTGCGAAATTTTCAGGACACGTACACATCCAACACAGTTTGGCCAACTGAAATCCGAGTTTCCAAATTATTTTATTGAAATTTTTTGTTATTTTCTTTGATAGGCATGATCGTTCATATTTTATTTTTTCTTTTGTAAATGTATTATCTTGAGGCATCATCTTTAATTTTAATGTCACCCGTATTTTTATTTTTTATAATAATTTACAAAATATTGAAGTGAAGTAATTTAAAATGGTAGACGGACTCTTACTTATGCAGAAATCTCTTGTCCCACTAAGAATATTTCTACATTTTTAGACGTCTAATAATAAAAGGCCTTTATGGAGAACTCTTTAACACGTCAGTGTATTGTTCTATTTTTAATCACATTATACACACTCAAATTGAAAAAGTCAGAATTCTGCACGCCTCTGTTGACAACGAGCGATTTATAGCGTCACCAAACCTAATGAGGTTTTTGGAGTTTTGTATTGTATAAAATCTTTTTTATTTTTTTCGCTTGCTTGAATACGATTGCAACAATTTCGTAATTAAATCCTGTAATGTTTTAATCTACATGAAAAACGTATGCGCTTTTTTTATATTTTTTATTAGTCTGGATTGGATGACAGAATCTGATTAAACAAGATGAGAAGGGAAATGGCACTGAAACGTTTCTATTAAAACAATTATTTATGTTAGGATGTATCTGTAAAAGTTAAAATGAGGGTAATGGCCACTGACTCGCTTGGGTTTATTTTTTTTTTATTTTGTGACTAATATTCTATTTATAGTATCATCTATATATATTCTTCTTTATTTGCCGTATTAGATGAGTAACTAAAGGACTATGACAAGGATGCAGTATGTCACCCTTACTGTTTAATTTATATTTTGAGGCAGCCCCCCAAAATTGTAAAAACCACTCCCAAGGAATGGGAATCCCCATAGGAAATGACGTACTGTTCTCCCTGAACTTTGCGGATGACCAAGTCGTCCTATCTCAAGATTCTTATGATCTAGAATTTATGATAAAGCGTCTATACAGAGAATATGTAAAATTGGGGTTACAAGTCAGCATGAAGAAAACAGAATATTTAGTTAACAATTCAGATGCAAGGTTTGAAGTGTTGATAGACGAGGACGTGGAAATCAAACAATTGGAAAATTTTAAATATTTAGGTGCACTCATTGATAAGAACGGCTTGGAAGAAACCGAAATTAAACATCGAATTATTCAGGAACGTAAAATTGTAGGATGTCTGAACTCCTTATGGCGGGATCGCAATATTTCCAAAAGGAACAAAAAAAGAATAGGGCAAGCCATGGTTGAATCAGTTCTTTGTTATGACTCTAAAGTATGGACAATTATTGCAGACCTCAAGAGAAGATTGTTGGCAGTTGAAATGGATTATTTGAGAAGAAGTGCTAGAAGATCAAGGCTGGAAAGGAAGACCAACGAATTTATAAGAAATAACATGAATGCTACAGAAACGGTCATTGACAGAATAGAAAGAAGAGGTGTAAAATGGTTTGGACACCTATTGAGAATGCCTGACAAACGTTGGCCCTAAAAACTTCCACAAATGGAAGCTCCCTGGAAGAAAAAAAAAAGAAATAGACTTTAACGCTTATGGAATGAAGGAATTAGATCGGGAAGGAATCGAGAGGTTTAGAGGAGGAGCATGCCTTGGACCGGGAGAATTCGCGGAAGAGAACGGGAATACGGAGATAGCCGTCTCCAAAATGTATTGTATTTACAAGTTGGATCCTGTAATATATAGATTTATTACACATGCAAGATCACTATAGCGAAGTTTTGAATTTTTAATTTATTGCAGATTTTTTTCAGCCAAAAATTTTGTTTCTTGGTTCATCCTTAGACCTTTGTTTTTCATTTGAGAATCCGTTGCAGTATTGGATACTGCATTGAATTTACTCTCAGTATCTGGCCTAATATTATTTTTGTTACATTAACTAATCATTAGTATTTTTTTATTTTTGACACTCACCAGTTTTTGATTTTATGTTTCCAGATTTATAATGCAAATTTCTGTAATTAATTTTATAGAGGGCGGAGTATTACGGACCAAAAGGGATAAATGCCTATTTGTTTTCATTAAAATCGTCTTCGTTTACAATGAGATGTCTACTCTGTAAAGTGTAAAATTGGGTACTAATCCTGTCTTTTTCTTTGAGAGTCATATGCTGGTTTTAGACTTTTAGAGTCAAGCTGGCAACTCACTGACCATCAGCGCCGATTGCGGAAATATATGAAATACTCAAGGAAACGTTTTTGAATAACGCGTAGCTATCAGCAGCGCTGACAGCCCAGCGGCCGTACACGTCGCTCGTCGAAGCCGCGTAGAAGTCAGCGCTGACCATCGTACACTACACAGACACAGACAGTTCCAAGTTCCAATCGCAATATTGATATAGACACAAGTCGAGTAATAGATCAGCACGATACTAAAACTTCTCGCGCTGACAAACTAAGCGCTGAGCTGTCAGCGTCGATGGTCAGTGTGACTCTAAAACCAGTCAACATCGATTTCTGCCACTACTTGACGAGACCAATTTAGGTCGAGCGTATCTTACTGTGAACAAACTTTAAAAAAACGCTGTTCATGCCTGCTGATCAGCTGGTGTATAATACGCCGCCTTCTTTAAAATATTTTTATATTTAAAAAAGTAGTTTTAGTATTTGTAATTCTGCGTTGTACCTGGCTCTTCTTTAAAATAAATACCATTGATAACATCCATAACGTCACGTATTTTATTCGATTTTTACTTAGCACTCAATTTTTTCCGGTAAATTTTATTATGTATATTATTTATGTAATAATTTAACTACATATAAATAATTTTTTGTACATTACGACCCAATACAAGATATACTGGATTTACTAGACGTGCCCAGTTCACTCAAATTAAATATCCATCTATACTAAATTGCAGATGATTGATAATTCTTCACACAGGATAGGGAAGGTTGCCAGGAGGTGAGAGTTTTCCTATAGGCTCTAGATGTCGAGAAATAGATTCTTTAAAATTGCAAAGATAAATTGAGCTGACCGGAAAGAAGACCGTGATCTTGAAGAGAGTGTTTAGGATCTTTAATTAGTTTTTTCAGCTTATACTGTGTTATCAAATGAAGCAATACCAACTATGGTGTAGAGTGTAGATAGAGCTTATTGATTGTTGTAGGTCTCAGACATTTACTAAGACTTACTTACTTGTTGATAGCTACATTTATATTTATACTATGCGATGATGCTTCTTTTACTGGTGCAGTGTAGTCTTAAGCCGAAACATAGAGTACAAGAGTCGTATTTTCGAGGAAGGAAGGATGTGCTCTCTACTTTTAAGTAAAAAATTTGATCCAGTGTAACACCGAGATATATGTAGAAGAACAGTATTTAAGGTTGTCGCCATACTATTAAATGTTCAGTTTTTTGGATGCTTACCTCTTCATAGATAAAAGCCCTAGTATCTACGGTAGTGGTTGATCTTTGGGGTAAATGTTATACAGTGTTGTTGCCATTGCATTGCCTTCAGTGAAACCATTGATCTGTGTTGTCCATCTGCTATTTTTCCATTGATACGAGGAAGTTGCGGAGAAAATAAGTGAGTTAAATGACTTGTGATGTCATACAGTTTTTAAAAGCTCTACAAATACTGCTTCAAATAACATTTATATTTGTCTTGTAACTTTGGGTAAGATTCAGCCCTTTTGATATGAACCCAAAGTATACTTGTTGAATTATACTTTATTTTTCTTGGTGTAAATGTTTAAAAAAATTTACTTTAATTAGACTCTTTGTGGTACCCCAATAACTGAAACCCAATGTTAAATACAAAGCTACTTACTGCCTTGAAAATTTTTATTGCCCTATTCGGTTCGTGAGGTTGTAAGTAAACTGTTGTTTAATTATTATCTTCGACTTGAGTTTGTAACTGCATTACTCTATTTTCTTTAAGATAAAAACTTTTAATGAATAAATTAAGACAAACAGATTGGCGGCTAGTTTTATGACCACAATTGCTGTTAATAACAACATAACCGCAGACACAACTTAACCGACCGTGTATGTTGACACAGGATCGGACTGGTCAAAGGGTTAGTGTGTTTATTATAGCCTATGTTTATTTCCCCATTTAAAAGTATCGAGTTACAAAAGTCATTGAACAATGTAGATCCGACAAAACGAGTCAAAAACCACTTTTGCGGTGAAAATAACAATACATTTGGAAAAAGCAATACATTTGATATTTTGAGTGTCGATAAGACACTCTGATCAAAATATATCCATTTTTTACCGTCGAGTTGATACAAATTTTATTGAACATTGATTCGCACGCAACTGACATTCAAAATCGTGGGTCGCTTCAAGCGCTGTTTTTGAGAGAACGGTTGATTCTATGCAAAAAGTGCTAATAAACATTTTTGTTCAAAATTATCTCAGCTACATTTTTTATTTGAAACATTTTTTTCTATGGGGTACAGATTCTTTATAAATTAATTTTTCTGCATTTTTACCTCTCTACGAAGGAGGTTTTAGAAAGAAGCCGAGGGATACGAGTGGTAAACTCTTTAGCATCTTATTTGGGATCCCAAAATTGACATTCTCAGCAAAATTCAGCTTGTTTTTATGATTTTTAGGGGTAAAATCTCTGACGACTGAACTATAGGTCAATGATTCCAATGTGTCAGAAAAGTATTTAATCAGTACATTCTGCCAGTGATGTCATTTAGTTCAAAAACCGTAACACTCACAAGAACAAATGATCAAGCAATCAGAATACAAAAGTTTAAGTCATCGCCCAAAACGAAATACCAGAGAAAATAGTTCAGCATTATTTTAGTATCTAATACAAAAACTACCTTTAGCATATTGTTCTGAAGCTATTTTCTTATGGCATTCTAAAGTAATTACTATTTTAATAAGAATAAGCCACAATTGAAGGTTAAAATAAGTTTATAGACGTTTCAATTTCCACATTGGAAATCGTTCTCAAAATACAAACATTACTAAATTAAACATGTTTAATTTAAAACAAAAAAAAATTTTGTTTTTTTGTTACTTGGTGAAAAATTCTTCTAATAATTTAATTTTATCTAACTCATTTATATTGATAATTCGGACATACATTATACAACATTCATTAAAGTAGACGACTTTAAAATGATGTTGTGAATATTGTTGAGTTGCGTTCCTGGAACACTTTACTTGTAAGATAGTTCATTCGATTACAGGAAAACAACTTTAACTTGAGAATATTCGTCAGAAAAAATCATAGCATGTAATTCGTCTTCAAAAAGACAAACACATGCCATGATGACAGTAAAAATCTCCTGCTGGTGATTCCATAGTAAATTATGAGGGAAAAAACCAGAAAAAAACCTCATAATACTATCCCGATATGGTAAGTATTTGGTCGTTCATTTAGTTTACTTTCAATAAACACCAAATTCTGATTTTATCTGTTTGTTATTTGAAAAACATAAATGATGTATAATCTATATGTTCCTGACTTACTAATACTGGTTTTAATTTTTCATTTAATAACTTCTTCAATATTATATTAAAAACATCAATCTTATATTAAAAATAGAGAATTTGATAGATCTCAAGTATGTAAACATGCATGGGATAATGAACATAGGGTTCAATGGAATGATTCAAATAGTGTCCTAAAAGAAACGTATGGTAAAAAGAGAAAAATCAAAGAAGCGGCTCTAATTATGCTAAATGAGACCAATTGTCAGATAAAATTAAATTATTAGAAGAATTTTTCACCAAGTAACAAAATTTGTTTAATTTACTAATGTTTGTATTTTAAGAACGATTTCCGAAGTGGAAATTGAAACGTCAATAAACTTACTTTAACCTTTAATTGTGGCTTATTTCCATTTAAATAGTAAAAACCTTTAGCACTTTTAGTTACATGATCTTACTGATGGAAACTTTGCCGTAATCTTCACTAATTGTTTGGAGAAAGTTTATTGAATTCCTCTCCTCAGAGAGTACAGAACCAAATATTTTAGGACCGTGGAACTGTAAAAGGTATTCCTTTTATATAACTTAGCATACCTCAAGGCCTTGATTCAGTATGTGTTTGGTTTTATTAAGTTGTACTTACGAGTAGAATAAAGAGTAATCGATTGATATAGCATACTAGAAAATATTTTACACAACAACTATTACAAAATAAAACGATTCTTTTGCACAATTATTCATTTGAATACTGGGGTTTAAATATCGCGCGAAATAGCGAAACTGATACACTATTCACTGCCATGGTACAATGAACACAAGATATGATATTGCGCATGACATTTGACAGCTGAGTCAGGCGTGTGACGTGGCAAAGATCCCTCAGACCCATTATTTGTTATGTTGGTTTAATGACTTTTTTGACATTGTAATAACTTACCGCGTTTTTCCTTCAGTTAAAACATTATAGTGTCTTGAAAAGTACCTGTGGTGTTCAGTTGCTGTTTAGTTTATTATATTATATTGTGGTTTTTTTTGTAAAACTTTCGCTTGTTTTTAGTGCTTTGCACATAATTTTATATTTTTTCAACCGCGCTATATATGCTCTCAATGGATTGTTAAGAAGCAAAAATATATCTCGAAGGGCAAACTAAGAACATACAAGACCGTTATAAGGCCGATAGTGATGTATGCTTCTGAAACATGGGTCACAACGAAGACACTAAGAATTGTTATTAGGAAATACTACTGAAATGTAAATGGACAATGGATAAGAACAAATAACGAGCTAACGGAGCTCTATTAAGAACCCAACATATTAGCGGAATTAATGCATAAAGACTTAGATGGTTGAGCCATGTGCAGAGAATGAGTCCATCTAGAATCCCCAGAATGGTACTATCTAGTGCATTAACAGGCAAAAAGCAACTGACAAAAGAAAGTGAAAAAGAAATAGTACATCAAGCCATGGGCCTACTAGGCTCTTAGTGCTTATATATTATTATTAATAAATAACACCAAGATAATTTTATGTGTGAAAATTAAAAAAAGATGGCATTTAAAATATTGTGTAATATTGTGTGACCTCGCTTCCCTCATATTCGATGGTCAGCTAGCTCATCCGATGTAAATAAAGTTGACTTTATCATTATTTTTTTCGATTTTGTGTTTAATTCATTATATACATACAGATTTTGTTTACCTAAATTACAAAGTGATCATTACCAAATTAAGAAGTGCGAGTACCTTGTATATTTGAAAATAATTTTAAAATATGTAGTTGTACTTGACCCATTTTTATGTAGATACCACTTTTTTGTATCTTTTTAAAGAACTGAAATATCGAACTCTGGAGTATAAGTTGATCAACCTGTATGTGTAATAAAAATAGTTAAACTTCTTTATAAAGGAAATCTATCTTAACAAACAACTGTACCCAAAAATCAATAAAATTAATTTAACTACAAAAAATTTTTTATGATTAAATATTATATAATAACACAACTTTATCATCTCTTTATAATTACTATAATTAAATTAGCCAAATTATATTAAAAACTTTAAATTAAAAGTTTTTCCTACACAACTACATCCAAATGTTGCGTGAAGAAGGAATCTTTACTACATCATGCGAGAAGCGAACCAATTTTGGAACATTATGACAACTTTATCATCTCTTTATAATTACTATAATTAAATTAGCCAAATTATATTAAAAACTTTAAATTAAAAGTTTTTCCTACATAACTACATCCAAATGTTGCGTAAAGAAGGAATTTTTACTACGTCATGCGAGAAGCGAACCAATTTTGGAACATTATGTGCTATCATACCTTGTTTATTGTATTACCATGATTCACTGCATTCGGGAGAGAAAGCCACACACACGTGCCTTAGCAATTTAAGACCAACTACAAACTGCGATTAATTTTTTTGGCTTGACATAATTTTTAGCTAAAAGGATGGATAAGGTTAGTGGTTATAACCCAACGCCCTTATAAGGCACTTATAAGACTTATATTTTTGTAGAAAAGAAGTACAGTCTGTCCCATAAGATTTAAACCAATATTTATGAAAACGAAAATTAAACTAATATTAATATAACTTGTTGTTTTACAACACTTACCTTGCTTTCCTTTATTATCCAGTAAACTATTATTTGCTGCTTCCTTTATTCTCTGTTCGTCAATCATGTTGGTATACTGTTTATGAAACTCTAATGGTTTTATTATAGAATATTCTTTCGACCTGTATAATTAATTTATATTCTGAAAAAAATTATTTTACCTGGAGCTCTTCCCGAGTGTTTTGCATATTTCGGTTTATCTCTAGCTCATGTCAGGACTGGAATTGTCATTCTTCTCTATAAGAATTGATTATGTTTTTCCTATTTTTTATATATTTGCATGGTTGTACTTCATAACTCTGTACCATGACTTTCTATCATCTAGTGTAGACCTAATGGTGTGGATCTATATTGTGACTTTTGTTTGTTTCTAGTTACAGAATTTCTTCATGAATTTATATTTCTTACTTGTGTTGTTTGTTATCTTAAATAAACGGATTAAGTATTTGTAGTCCAATCCTGTAGTTGACGGATGGGAGTAAATAAAAATCAAAAAATAATAACGATGATTAAACGCGTATAAAACAAACACGATTGGTGATGTTTTTCCGAACTAATTGGGTTCAGTTTTTCTGAACCGTGTGAAGCTACAGGTTCAACAAGAAACTTGATATTCTAGTTGTGTCGCTCTTTGTGTATGTGGCAAGCTGCTGTTGATAATGAAAGAATGTAGTTGTGCTTTTAACCTATTTTCAATTTACTTCTTAGTTAGTCGGTAATTACCTGATTGACAAAGTAATTCATGTTGCTCTAGAAAAATTATGTGATAATCACTAAACTTTTTAGAAAGTTTGTTTATTTTATTTAGTTATTAATTGCACAAGCAAGAAGAATATAATCCCGCATTAACAATATTCCATGCATTAAGAGGTAAAAGAGGCACGTTCTTTGCAACTTGCCCCTTTATATTTACCCCATCCTCCCCGTTTATCTATTTTTGTAATCAGCGTGTGATGCTGGCCAAAGCATATAATATATACTGTATTCTTCTATAAAATCCAACGAATGTTTCACACCATGAAATTAACTGTGAAAAATTTCAAAATTAACTAAACACTTCGAAAATAATACATCATATTAATTATTGCATGTGGCAGAATTGAAAATGCTTAGATAATGAGTGGAGTAACAAAAGAAAATTAGTAAGCGGTACTGTAGACTAGCGCAAAGCTTTGTATTATTGCATAATGTTTTATTATCAAATAATAAACTTTATTTCATACGCCCCTGGCTGATGCGTAACAACGACCTGAAGCTGTTTACTTACTTACTTAAAGACTGTTGAAGAATTAGATGAAGAATTTTTTTTTTTTTTAATTTTTTAATAGTATTAAAACAGGAGTCTCTGATTGAAGTTTTCTGATTTAAGGTAACAGAGAGATTTTGGATGATGATGTCTAGCTCAATGGAGAGACTCTGAAGGTCTTTTCAGAGACCTTACTAGGAATTTAGTATTTGAGGTCTAGATTTAGTAGGTAGAGCTCATTATTGTCGAAGGTAACTGAAGAGAGATTTTTTAGTCTTCGGTGAAAAGAAAAAATAGAAAATTTAGTGTTGTTACTGTTATGATTTGATGAATTAGGTTTATTTTTAATGAGATTGTTTAATTTTGATTTAAGTTTGTTAAACTAAAACCCAAACCCACCTAAAACCCAACTACTCTTGCAGTTTTTACATATCGTTACAATACACACCAAAAGCCTATTAACTTCATCTACCTACTTTAAACTCAAACTTATAACTCATCCTTTTTATAATTCTCAGGTACCAAATGTTCCTTTTAACACGTAGGGCCTTTTTCTTTTTCTTAAGTTATAACTTGAGCAATGTTTGAACAATACAATACCAAATTACCTTTCAGCCATCAATTTTCTGTTTGTCTTGCATACTGGTCAACACACAAAACAACTTACCATCTTTATTCTTGACACCTAACCAGTAATTTATGTTCATGAACTTATATTATAACTTAAAAAATCTATTATATTTACCAGATACCAAATATTGTTTTTTAACATAGAGGGCCTCCCATGCCTAAGTTGTAAGTTAAGCACTACATGAACATTACATTACAAAAACATTCTTTTCATATTCAAATTTCATCTCAACAGCACATTCAAACATATCATTTACTATATCACTCCTCAACAATAAATTTTATAGAATCATCTTCCTACATATGTCTTTTTTACTACTTCCTAGGTTCCAAATGTTTCATAATATACAGGACCTGTTGTTAAAATCTTTAGTTAAGAACAAATAAATTTAGACACATGTATATCGTTCGTTATCGGTATCGATACCTACAAAATTTCACGTACTCCAGTTTACCTACATTAATTTATAAAACAAATTTTTTCAATGTTGTTCAACATAAATATAGGACAAAGTCACATTACAGACTACAACATTGATGGTTGATACTGTTATATTATTATAATTTTAACTTATTCAATTTTAAATAATGCTGGCTTCTGTCATTTTTAGACAACTACCGTAAGTTGCACTGACTGCTTTGTTCCGACATCCGTCCTAACATGTCCTAACATACTATATTATGATACTAATATACTACTATACTATGCTCATAGCATGTATACTTCGTAAGTATTAACCACATTTTGCATAACCTAAGTCAACATTTTAAATTTTACTTTCTTTTCAATTAAAGTGGTTATATAGTTTCAAGTTACACTGATGATGGAATTTACATTCCGAAAACGTTCTGTAATGTATTTGTGATATAGCCCGTTTGGGTATTTAAATACCTTTTATAAAGGATTTGAAATAAAAATTTTTATTTAATTGGTTACTTTGAGAAAATTTTATGTTTTTTGTTACTACTGATGTTCAACCAATAAATTAGTTAAATCCAAAATTCGTCCCCTCCCCGATACAAATTGACGTGTTGTTAATTTGAAGAAACTCTTGGTGTCTGAGTATCTGGAGGAGAGGGTACATACTGTATTTTGCGATATCTGTTTCCTACTATATTTTATAAAGTACGAATGATTCTCGAATGAGGAAAAACCAAAACAATTTAACTAAAAAGATAATAGAAGCAAAGAGAACAAAGAAAAGAAAGAAGAAGAAAAACAGTTAAACAATGAGAGCCTACGGAAAAGCTGGAAAGAATGGATAAGCAAGAAACATTAAAATGAACAGTACTTTTCAACATGAACCGCTGCTGAAAGGTATAATTCACACGAAGAAGAAGAGATCAGCTAATCCAATATGAGGTTGAATATTACTTGACTTAATGAGTTTCCCTGTCGGATTACAGTCAATATTTAAATGAGCTTTGTTGTTTCTCATTTATTTAGCAGTAAAATATAAACCTTTCACTTTCGCATAACAATAATTCCATATAGTTAAATTTGTAGTATACAGATTATCTCAAAAACGGATTTTTTAAAGATGCATACCTTTTAACACGGCCACAAAATATTTTTAAAACCATATATGTTATTTTTATTTCGCGATAATCACAAAATTATAACTATTTTTGACCTATCGGTCTAAAGAGTTTTTGGTGCAATTTTAAATATAATCTTTTATATACATAGTTGAAATCCTGAAAGTTCTACTCGTAAAAAACAAGCGTTAATTTTAAAGTAATGAGCAAGTTAAGAACAGAAGCTCATGCTTTTTTGTTGCAATTTCTTGATATCCCATCATTTCAGTTTGAAGTATAATTTTGTACCCAGCATTATAAACAAAAGTATGATGTTTACGAGGCACATCAGCCAGCTTGAGATATATTGAGTTTTACAACTTTAATAGAACAGCACAAAGAGAATGGGTCGTAAAAGAAAATACATTTTAAAGTTTTCTATTATAGTTTTCAATTTTCTGCTCAAATCACTTTCAAGTTGTTCTTCAGATTGAAGGAAGAGCTTGTTTTGTTTTCCAACAGATAACTTGTTTTATCTCGAAATATTTTACTTTTTTTGTATTTATCATAAACTTTACAGTCAGAATTATAATATATTACAAGTAAGCAAATTATTCATAAAATATTATTGATAATAGTTTAACCAAAATGGCGGTGTTTTAGCCAGATTCCTAGAGTTTTGTTTTTTTAAAGAGATGGTGCGAATTCTGCATATATTTAGCTCAAAACGAAAAATAGCTCAGGTGGTGAATATGAAGATCAGGGGTAATAAGCTTATCGTACACACGAACTTTACAGAGGCTCATTGCTCAGAATCAGGAACTTCGTTGAGATGGGCACGGATAACTAACCGCAGAACATGGGTTTTCCACTACTAAACAATAAATGTACATCTGCAGACATTGCAGACATGTCGGGACTAAGAGTGAGTGAAATTGTTGCGTTCGATTGATTTTACAACGTTTTCCAGACTAATTAGAATTATGAGTGGCGATATATAGACACTTTTAAGGGGTGTTTAAAAACGCAATGCGGCTTTGATTATATTACAGGTTAATTTCACTCACTTTTAACATATTTCCAGAAAAAATCGATTATAGGGAGAACTTAAAGATAAAGCATCGACGATATTACGCATTTTTCTAAATACCTTTAGCTTAATTTGATTCGAGGATACAACCGGAGAAGCGGGAAGTTTGACAGGGAAGGTAGATCTGTCAAAGAATAACGCAGGTGTCCTAAGGTCTACGCAGCAGGAGAGAAATCTCGCATAGAGCAAAATGGTAAAAGCTTGATTGATTCTGTTCTTCTGTATGCATAGGGACTGCGAAGTTACTACAGGGATAATTGGTTTGTGGCAGCCAAACGTTCATAGCGTAGTCGCTTTTTGGTCCTTCGATGTCTGCTCTTCTTATATCATTGTGAAGCAAAATTCGCCAATCGTTGGATTCTTCACCCGTAGGCAGAGATTTAAACCATCGTGAGACAGGTTAGTGTTACCCTACTGACGATTCATCGTTGTGATAGAAATCCTCATCGTTGTGATAGTTTACGCACTCTTGGAGTTCCGGCAGTCGAATGGCTCAAAACAATATGGCGATTACTTAGAAACAATAGTTTGCTACGATTGTCGCACCAGCCCTTATTTCCATTGAGATTATCGGTTTACGGTGGTATTCATTATTGCCAATAGACCAAATCTGTGATTGGACAAACTTAGTTATTATAATATGTTCTATGTTGGTACTCGGATTTATCTGTAGAAGACCTACTTACCTGGCAACATGTTAGAGCAGTTTCCACGCTGCGATCTATTGAGACAGTGCTCAGGTTAGGGATTCGTCTTATCGGTTAGACGAGACCCTTGGTAATTATATATTAAAAACTAAAGCCGAAACAGTTATTCGTTTTCTCCCCTTCGTACGGTATTCTGTATATCTAATTGTTATATTTTTGGTATATTCTTAGTTTTGTTTTTAATCTCAGATTCTTGAACTTCTTTTGAAGATGACGTCTCATCTGTGCCTGGTTTAAACACCTTCTAACAAATGTATGTATGTGGGTGAATTTTGTTGTCGGACGTGATTAATCTATCTCAGAGCAGGTGAGGCTACCAGCTGAATTTGAGCATTTTACTAAGCAGAGGAAAAGAAACTAACTAGGATTTCTTTAGTAACTGCGATCAAACAGGGAAAAGCCCAGCACCAAATTCCGTGGCGGACATCTGTCAATGGGAAATGTGTTGTTAGGAAGGGTCGTTCATTTACCCGAGATCACGCGGCGCGTCCAAGTCGTTCTTGAACGTGGCAACAGCCCATAGAGGGTGCCAGGCCTGTAGCAACCGTTGCCGATTGTCTGACAGAGTAGGGTTGCTTGAGAGTGCGGTAAACTTTATGTAAGGCTAAATATGACCACGAGACCAATAGAGAACAAGTACCGTGAGGAAAAGTTTGAAAAGAACTTTGAAGAGAGACTTCAGCAGTACGTGAAACCTTTCAGGGGTAAACCTGAGAAACCGAAATGCGTCTCATAATGCATCCGTAACTGTTGCTGTTTTTGTTGGTGTTTTACAGTTTGTGTTTCGGTGACTTGTTATATCTACTCCTAAATATCTGAACAACACTAACTGGTTTATGATCTTCCCTGTGAACTCCAGTTTGAATAATATTCGTGTCCTTCATACAGATATGCTTTCCATTTTATCTGTTGATATTATTATACGATAATATTGTTAATATTTTTATTGCGTCGTACGTTGCTGTTAGCCATTCAACATTCTTTATTTATTAGTTTGCTTGTTACAAAATTGGACAAGAATATGCGTAAGCAATCACCTTGTCTTATATCTGAATCTATAAGTATTTCTCCAGATAGTCTTGCTTTAGTTCTGACTTTAGTTCGACATCTTAAGCCTATTTGACCTGTTTTTCGACATCTTTGCTACTGTTCTAAAGCTGTTTTCTAGTGGCACTTTAATCTACTATATTTAATGAAATTTTAGTTTCGTTTAAAATAAGTTTATTTTTGAGAACGATTTCCACTTTGGAAATCGTTCTCAAAAATTTTGAAAAAATTCGAAACTTTAAAATAAACGTATATATGACTAAAATATTAAATGGCACCTTTTCTATTCTGCACAGATGACAATCATGACGAGTATTCTTGACAAAAAATTTTATAGGAAAGTTACTTTTTAAAAACAAAAGTTGAAGACTATCCTTAAACATTCAATGTTGTCTAGCCAATAAGGATTGTTTTTTCTGAAGGATTGGTGTTTTCCCTGAACAATCTCTAAAAGTACGTGTGTTCATGTATTGATGTGTAAGTAAAAAAAAATTTCGTAGTTTATTCTAAACTATATTTTAACACAGTTGATTGGGAACACGAGAAGCTCTTTTTGCCTTAACCTGTGCAGAGACATGAATGTAGATGTATAATGTATATGTATGTTTTATTTATTATCGAAAAGCATTTGACTGCGTTAACCATCAAAAAATGATCAAAATTCTGAGAACAACTGGAATTGACGAACAAGACTTGCTAATTATCTCAGAACTATATTGGAACCAAACGGCAACAATTGAAATAGAGCACACAACATCCGAAGATATATGAATGCCACAAGTTTGCGTCTTATGTAAATATACATATATATATATATATATATATATATATGTATATATATATATATATATATATATATATATATATATATATATATATATATATATGTATATATATATACATGTGTGTGTGTGTGTTTTGTTTTATGGCACTGGAACTAAGCCAATTAGCCAGAACAAATGTGTGAAAGTTATAAGGATATATATACATATATATATATATATATATATATATATATATATATATATATATATATATATATATATATATATATATATATATTATGGTGATATAAGGGTTGCAAGTGTGTGTTGAAAATAAATATTAGATTGTGAGTATTGACCTTTTTATTATATCTGTTCAATTATCTATTATCTATCTATTATCTATTATTTTATTAGAATATTAGCCTGTTAATAATACTTTGCAGGTTTGCATATACAGTTACTAAAACAAATTAATATGTCGGACACGGATTCTGCCGATGAACTCGTAAACATACCTTTAACTCCCCCCAAAAAGAGATCGAAAAAAAGCCATTTAAGCGTACACGTTAAAGAAATAATTGTAAACGTGTATAAGTACGAGTTACAAGAAAATCCGGCGTTAATATTGTCCGCTGTTGAGAAAAGAGTAGCTGATAAAGTTGGAGTATCGGAAAGTTCTGTGTTTAAAGGTATTAGAGAATATAAAACTACACACATATTAGCTGCACCAAAAATATGTACCACTCGTAAAGGCAAACTTGAATCTGTAGATGATTTTGACAAGGTAGCGATAAGAAGAATAGTGCATCAATTCTTTTTTTGAAATGAAATTCCCACGATAGATAGAGTTCTACAACAGGTCAACGATGACACCAATCTACTTGATTTCAAATGTACTACTTTTTACAAGCTTTTGAAAAACTTCAATTCAAATTTGAAAAATGTGGCAGGAACAGTATGCTTACGGACAGAACTGAGCTTGTAATCTGGAGAAGAGAATTTTTATGGCAGATAAAAGATCATAGAAATGACAATTGTAAAATATATTATTTAGATGAGACTTGGATTAACGCCGGACATACTAAATTAAAAATAGAGATTGATAAGTCAGTCACCTCATCAAGACAAGCATTTTTGGATGGACTCTCGACAGGTCTGAAAAATCCATCAGGTAATATTTTTTGTTGAACATTGAAATGGATAAATTATATTTGAATTTTTAGGTAAAGGAAAGCGGCTGATTATTTGTCACATAGGCAGTGAAGACGGATTTGTTCCTGACGCTCTATGGAGTTTTGAATCAAAGATAAGTGGAGATTGCCATGAGGAAATAGATGAAAAAGGTTTTGAGAGTTGGTTTGAAAAAATGTTACCCAAATTGGAAGCAAATTCTGTGATTGTAATGGACAATGCGTCGTATCATTCCAGAAAATCTGAAAAGATTCCCAACACATCTTCTAGAAAAGCGGATATGCAAGAATGGCTACATCTAAAAAGCATCCCCTTTGACGATTCACTTCTCAAAGTGCAACTTTTAGCACTTGTTAATCAACATAAAAAACAGTATGATAAATACATCATTCGACGAAATGGCGAAAAGTCAAAATAAAATTGTTTTAAGATTGCCACCATATCACTGTGAGTTGAATCCCATAGAACTGATATGGGCAGATATAAAAAATTATGTAGCAGCTAAAAATACAACTTTTAAGTTTGCCGACATGAAAAATTTATTTGATGAAGCTCTATCCACCATAACTCCGCAAAAATGGAATTGTATACAGCATGTTACCCAAAAAGTAGAACCAAAAATGTGGGAGTTAGATAATTTAGTAGAAGCCAGAGTAGATTCAATTATAATAAACCCTGACGATGATAGTACATCTAGTTCCTCAGAATAATATTTTGCACTAAGTTTAAGTATTTGTGGATTAGGCCTACCGGAGAAACCACATAAAAAAATGCACCATTATCACTCTACCTCTATGGTGGTGTGGAAATGAGTTCTCTTCTTCTTGATGTGCCTATCCGTGACGAATGTTGGCGATCATCATGGCAATCTTCACCTTATCTCCCACAGCACGGAAAAGCTGCATAGATGTTGTATTGAACCAGGTTCTGAGGTTCTTCAACCAGGATGTTCTTCTTCCTGGACCACGTTTTCCAAATATTTTTCCTAGCAGGATGGCTTGTAGAAGGCCATATCTGGATTCATTTCGCATAATGTGTCCAAAGTACTGTAACTTTCGAGATTTGATGGTGGTCAGTACCTCTTGGTTCTTCTTCATTCTTCTGAGGACCTCCTCATTGGTGACTCGGTCAGTCCACGGGATTTTAAGTATTCTTCGATCGATATAGCCACATCTCAAATGCTTCCAATTTTCTGCACATATCTTTGTTTAAGGACCACGATTCAACACCATAAAAAAGAAACGAGAAAAAGTAGCATCGCAGCATTCTTACTTTTATACCAAGAGAGAGGTTGTGGCTCTTGAAGAAGGTGGAATCCGGAAGGTTGATCCGGTGGAAGGTTGATCTAGCCTTTGAGGTGGAAATGAGTAGCAATGATAAATAAAAGATGTTAAATTATTCGAAATTAAATAAACAAAATGGAATATTTTAAAAATGAAAATATATAACCCATTTTCCTCATTGTACCTATGTAGTTTTCCAGTACTTATTTTTCCTAATTCGATATTACTTATATGTAATAGTAAAAAGTTTTTTTCATCATTTTCAAAGAAAACCTTTCGTTTTTACATCCGCAAAATATGTTCGTTTGTGCGTTGTCGACTATGCAATACTTGGGGACGATCTATCGATGGATTCGAAAATGGCATTTTGATATCTCGAACCATCTTCGACATAACCGGTATCAAAGTCAAAAATAGTGACGTCACAATCCTTCTAACATTCGTTTCTGCTGACACAAATAAATGTTAAATCGAAATCGAAACGTCGACTAAATAAATTTTATTTATTAATGTTAATATATTGTTAAATGTATAAGTCTATCTACCCAATAATATATGTTTAAGTATTTTCCCTAACTTTTACACAAGAAGAGGTCTCTTTTTATATCATTAATGATAATATTATTACTTATTTCCACATATTGGTCTTAAAGCGTAAGATGTATAAAAACAACTTTCTATTTTTTGCCTTTTGATTGATACCACAATTAACTAATGATGTGTAAATGACAGTTTTCAAAAACTCATATTCAAGTATACTTCTTTGGAAGATTAATCATTGATTACTATTATTTTAACAGTAATCCTAAAAATTATAAATTAATTTATTTCAAATTCAGATGTTATTCTTAATAAAACCCTGTACGATTATATAAACATCGGGTTTCACGTGTTCTGTGCATGTATTTGTTAACACCTACTTTTCTGTTAAGTGAATATAGTATAGGACTGATAGTGGCGTATATATTGTAAACCCCGAAACCACCCCCTTTTTACCAGCACTAAAAAAATGAATTTTTATTGCGATTACTGATCTTCACTTTTGTCAATATATTGTACTTTATTCTGCAGAAATTGGAGAAATTGTTATATTTTACGTTACAGTATTTAAAATTTAAGTAAAAAGCATTATTTCTTTAGTTGAAATACGTCTCTTATTTGCAGTAAGTGATATCAATATATTTGGTTTTTTTGTACGTCATCTCCGAGACCCCTTCAGCACTCCCTGAAGCTTTTGAGTCCCGTGTTCCAACCTCCAGTTCCAGTAATTGATTGGGGATCGGCAATGCTCCGGGAATCCCCTTGAATAAATTTCCCGGAAAATTTATTTCACCACGACCACTTGAAATCAAGGACGTAACTCTAAATACTTTCGAGGTCGAATTTTCTTAAAACACCAGTAAATTGAGTATTTGAATTCACAGAAATTGGTTCATGAAAAATATGTACTCGATTTTAAGAAACAGACTTCATACAGGTATGTCAAGGTATTTTGCTGGGTCTGTTTGTATAAATATATTTTAAATAAGCTATTTAAAATATTTTTAAATAAGTTTGTATATGTCTTAAAAAGACTGATAATATTTGCAAAAACAGACGGATAATGACTTGTCATTTTTTTTCTTTGGGAATACTGAGAACTTTAGGAATATTAAGAAGTTTGAGAATACATCTGGGTGAGATCCTTGTTATAGGCTATTTATTGCCCCTTTAAGGAATGGGGTTCTTGATTAGATTTTATTTGTAGAACTTGTAAAGGCAGATGTAATTCCCTAGCTATTTGGGCTTCTAGGAATCTTTAGATTAGGTTAAAGTGTATTTGGAGTGCACTTTGTCTAGTATACAGTGATCACGGCCAATTAAAATCAGAACTCTTCTGATATCATAAAGAAAACTTTTTTTTTTAGAATTATTCTTTATCTTTAACAAACGAGTGGATAATAACTCTCCCTAGAACCTAAGCTACGAGAGACTTCGTTGTGTAGCACAAGACTAAACCAATGAAAATAAGAATGAATCCGTCGAATAAATCGACGCACTTGGTCAATGGTCAATTGATTCTAATGGCGTGTTGAGCAGAGTGTTCTCCTATTTCTGCCCGAAATATTCCCAATCCTTTGTGACTTCTCGATATTGGTATAAATCTTCTTCTTCTTTACATTTCGCCTCTACTAGGATAATCGTTGGGATATAGTCCAGGAAATAAAACATTTTTGGTCGACAACTGCTGAGTTTATTATTTGAATTTTCTTGGACAGAAAATAAAAGTTCCATACCTTAAGACAGTAATAAAAAATAGAAAGATATAATACGTTGCATACCAAAAACACGTTACACACTAATAGAAATAGTATTGTTCCCCATTAGTCCAATCGTCAGAGATTTGACTCTAAAAATCATACGAACAAGCTGAATTTTGCCAAGAATATCAATTTTGGGACCACAAAACAGTTGCAAAAAGTTTACTACTTTTATCCCCGGATTTCCCCCTAAAATCCCCCTCGTAGAGGGGTAAGAACTCAAAAAAATCGATTTGCCAAGAACCTGTACGCCGTGGAAAAAAATGTTTCAAATAAAAAATGTAGCTGAGATGATCAACACAAATGTTTTTTTTTTTCGTTTTCTTCTTCCTCTTTATAAGCAATTCTGCTTATTCATTGTCGGATTAATATCTCTATGGAAGGTTGTCGCTTTATCTTTTGCGGGTCCTCCGATACTTCTTTTGCCGATTGGTGACTTATCTCTTACTATTTTGACGACACAGGTCTTCTACTCCACTCTGCTTATGTGGTTATTCCATTCTTTTTTCTATTCTGTGTCCATTTATTTATCCACTGCCCATTTTCTTCTAATTTCTTCACTTCTCTTTTGATCTGTCAGCGTATTTCCTCTAATTCTTCTCAGTACTCTCATTTCTGCCGTTTCCAGTAGCCTTTTCGTTGTGGCTGTGTCGGTTCTTGTTTCTGAGGCATATGTCATTATTGGTTTTACACTGGCTTTAAAAATTCTTGACTTCATCTCAGTTTTAATCTGTCTGTTTCGCCATAAAGTGTTATTAAGGCATCCTGCCAGTCTATTCGCTTTTTGTACTTGATCTCTCACTTCTTTGCCCAGGTCTCCATAGCTTAGTCAGTGTAATTCCCAGATATTTTATTTCCATTACTTGTTCAATACTGATTGAATTTTGAAATTTCTACTTTACTTCTGGTTGGTTCTTTGCTGACTACTATTGTTTTAGTTTTGTGAGATGAGATTGTCATATTAAATTCTTTTGCTCTCATGCTAAATTTGTGGACCAGTCTTTGCAGACTATCTTCATCTTGGAAGAGAGCATCCATTTCCTTTGTTAACGCTTTTGATGATTTCATCCATATCAAATTGAAGAGCATGGGGCTGAATGAATCCCCTTGTCTTATTCCGCTGCCTATTTCCATAGGTTCTGTAAGTTGTCCATCTATTCTGACTTCCATTTTGTTGTTTTGGTAGATGTTTTCGATAGTTTTTATAATATTTAGGGAAACTTCTCTATTATACACGAGATGGATTACATCTTTGAGTCTTACTTTTTCAAACGCTTTCTTTAGATCAATTAAACACAGAAATGCTGGTCTGTTATACTCTAGTGCTTTCTTAGTAATTTGCTTTATAACAAATATTGCATCGGTACACGATCTTCCACTATATTAACACAAATGTTAATTAGCACTTTTTCTGCAGAATGAACCGTTCTCTCAGAAACAACGCTTGAAGCGACCAGCGATTTTGAATGTCAGTTTCGCCCACAAAATCAATGTTAAATAAAAATGTGTATTAAGTCGACGGTAAAAATTCGATATCTTATTCTTAGAGTGTATTATCGACTAAAATGAAAATGCGCTTTAAAGATAAAGAGCGCAGCTTTATTGTGCAATTTTTGTATTTTGCTGCAAATGAAGTCAGTTTCTATAAATCTGTTCTAATCTGTTGTTATTGGGTGTAATTTGTAGCAGAAGATGGATAGTTTTGAAAATCGTACTAGCTTAATTGAAACTGAGCAGTTTTAAATGTTTTATATGGTTTGTAATGTGAAAATTTAAATTCAGCGTTTTAAGCATCTGTTGCCAAAACTCAAAACTAAAATTTTATGTTAGGTATAGCTTTTAAAGATAAGGTTCTAGTTATCGAAACTCCACAGTGGCCTGTTAACACAGTTTATTTGCGGCAAAATATAAAAATTGCATACAAAAACTGCACTCTTTCCCTTAGAACGCATCTTGATATTTGTTGATAGGACACTCGGATAAAAAGATATTGAATTTTTACCGTCGAGCTGATACAAATTTTATTGAACGCGCGCGTAACTGACATTAAAAGTTGCCGATCGCACAAGCGTTGTTTCTGAGAGAACGGTTCATTCTACATAAAAAATGCTAATAAACATTTTTATCCAAAATTATCTTAGCTACATTTTTTATTTGAAATATTTTTTTCTATGGCGTACAGATTCTTGGTAAATCGATTTTTTTCGATTTCCCTCCTCTACGAGGAGTGGTAAACGTTTTTGCATATTTTTGGAGTGCTAAAATTGACATTCTCGGCAAAAATCAGCTTGTTCGTATGATTTTTAGAGGTTCTGTTCATTTTCGTCTCTGACGACTGGATTATATGGTTATGTCCATGCTTAACATTTTTTTGTGCATTTAGCAAGAGATTTGTCAAGATAATACTTAAATAAATTTGATAAAAACAGAAACCTTGATTTTTGTTTTTTAAATGTTGAATACTTTTCTTTAGAAACATTTTATATAAACTCTGAGATAGTGCTTATTAAAAATTAGAAATCCTTAAGAATTATATTTGATTCTAAATATATTTAACATCAAATTCGTAACAAATTTGTTTAATTTAAATTACCTAAGCATCTTGAAACTCCGCCGCTGATTTTCGCAGGAACTCAAAAGCCAATGCTGGTGAAATGTATCGAAATGTGCCTAGTACGTCTCCTTCATCATGTCAGTTTATTTCTGGATTTAGAAGGGATGATTTTAAGTGCATGTTTATTTGGGTTTGGCGTCATCCCTTAGCCCAAAGTCTATAAATATTGATTTAGAAGTGTAAAGGGTGTTAAAGGGATGTAACACAATAGATTTATAGCAAATATAGTAATAGGACAATATATACTCGTAACCCCTCTTGTTGTATAGGAGACTATTATGTGTTAATATTAAGTATTGCATTTAAATAATGGACACAATGGACACAAGAGTATATAGAGGAGTATCATGTGATTCCATAAAGTGATGTGATCACTTTATGGTAAAGTCCGAAATAGTTTTTCCGTTTAGATCCAAGAAAACAAAAGAACCACCTGAAGACGCAGAAATTGTTAACACAACAAATTACAACCTGGACAGCTTATAACATGAAAGTACGAGAACACTATATCAACGAAGACTAAATGAAAAATTAGTAGACATAATCGAAAATGTATCCGAAGAAGAAGTGTATAATAATATAATAGACAGAGTGCAAACAGCCGCAAAAGAAGCGCTTGGTTTAAAATCCCAACGACATAGTAAAGAGCTATGGTGGACCGAAGACATACAAAACCTAATAATGGAGAAAAAGAAAGCGTACGCACGGTGGCTAAGTATTAAACATCAAGTAGACAAAAAAAAGTATCTGGATTTACGAAGAACAACTAGAAGAGCAGTAATAACAGCAAAAAAAGAAATGTGGGATAGGACATACCAAGAAATCAACACTTACATAGGCGGAAGAAAGTGTTCAGAGACATGGAAACTTTTAAACAAAATAAAGAACACAGAAAGAAATACTACTTCGTATTCAGTTAATAACAACAGAAAAATGGAAAGAACACTACGAGAATTTGCTAACAGAAAGTAGAGCAAAATATACCACACAATCACCAACGGAAGTATTCGTTGAAGGCGAAGAGATAGAGTTGATATGGTGAAGAAAACTGTAACTGAACTAAAAAAATGGCAGAGCTCCTGGCCCAGAAAACATTCCAGCCGAATTAACAAAATGTGGCACAGATAAACTTTTTCTAGCACTTACTTGTGTATGAACAAATATATAAACGGTGTCACACCACCCAGTCTATGGAAAGTAGCTTATATTTCTTCCATCCATAAAAAAGGAAATAAGTTGGACTGCTCAAATTACAGAGGAATATCGGTAACTAGTACACTAAACCAAGTGTACGGACGCATTCTTAGAAATCTCATTGAGATAGAGTATAGGGAACAAGAAGAAGAAGAACAGGCCAGTTTCCGCGCCGGAAGGACTGGCACAGATAATGTCTTCTGTCTAAAACAACTAATCGAAAAAAATTAGCAACCAATCAAGAGACCCATCTCATGTTTGTTGACCTCCGTAAAGCATACGAGATCGTTCCTGTGACTAAATTGTGGAAATCACTACAAGAAACTAACATTAGCTACACTCTAGTCAAAGCTTTAAAAAATCGATATGCAAATTTTACATCACAAGTAAAAATTGGCAACAGACCATCTAAAAAGTTCATCGTTAACAAGGCTCTGCACCAAGGATGCTGTATTTCACCAATGTTGTCCAAAATATATGTTGCAAAAGCACTAAATCAGTGGAAACGTAAATGTCACGGTATGGGTATAAATACCTCGGAGAGGTTTGTTTATATACCTTACAATTTGCTGATGACCAAGTCATCATAGCTAATGATAAAGACGATCTAGAGTATATGGCAAGGAAACTAAAGGAGGAGTATGAACAGTGGGGCTTGGAAATTAATGTGGAAAAAACTAAATACCTATCCATAGGAGTTGAGTTATCCAATATCGAACTGGAGAATAATGAAGAAATTACATCCTGTAGTGAATACACGTACCTGGGAGTAATCTTTGATAGAACGGAAAAAGACGATGAGGAAATAACGAAAAGGGTAACACAAGCTAGAAGAACAATTGGCTGCCTAAATGGAATACTTTGGAGCTCCGAAATAGAAATACAGCGAAAATACAATATATTATGAAACACTAATTAAAAGCAGCCTACTTTACGGAGCAGAAACTTGGCGAATAACCGAAAACAACAGAAAAAGTTAGAAGCTGTAGAAATGGATGTGTTTAGAAGATCGTTAGGTATGTCCCGCAGGAAAAGAGTTCGAAATGAGGAAATAAGACGACGAATTGAAGTAGACGGTTACCTAACAACGGATATTGAGAGGAAACAGTTAATTTGGTATAGTCATGTTCAAAGAATGGAAGACAGAAGATTGCCCAAAAAGATTATGCAGTGGGTACCACCAAATCGTAAAAGACAAGGAAGACCCAAAAAGACATGGAAAGAAGGGGTAACCAAGGCAATGAGTACAAGGGATCTTAGAGATGGACAATGGGACGATAGAAGGACGTGGAAGTTAGGCATCGGACAACGTCTAAAGACGTTCTAAAACCGATATATATATATATATATATATATATATATATATATATATATATATATATATATATATATATATATATATTATATATATATATATATATATATATATATATATATATATATAATATTTATATATATGTAATATATATCTAATATATATATTTATAGGTTTTCCACATCTCTAGTGTAAGAAATAGACGTGTGTAAATTCTGCTCCATAATAATTTCAATTTTTGGTTATTGTGAGTCGATAATTTTGCTGATTTTGCGTGCACTGTGTAATAGAAGAATAAAAGTGTTAATGGTAATTATAGCAAAGACATCGGAAGAGAGGTAAGTGCATAACCTCGATAAATTTAGGAAGGCGAAGGAAATTTTATTTAGTCTCAACACAAAAAACTAAAAACAAAACCGGCCCAGGTAATTAACGCTATATCAGTTTTAAAAGCTAGAGGTGGGCGTTGCCACATCAAACCGTTCCAAAGTAACTGACAATTATTTTAATTGAAAATTAATTTATTCAGGAAGAAAACGTGAAAATAAATTACTACAAGCTACTGCTTGAGAAAACCATCTTCCTTCGACGCGTTGAGTGGGGAGGTTGGCTCTATCGCGAGTAGTAGCAGTAAAAATATGGATTCAGATGATAATACATCCGATGACAATCGGAAAAGAAATAGAGAAGAAGAGGGACTGTTATTTGGTCCCAGTAAAAAAGTACAAAGAAGTCCAGTTAAAAGTCACAAAGATGATAGCAAAATAGATCAAATACTAAATATGATAAAAAATTTAACAATAGAGTTACAAGAATTAAAAACTGATATAAAAGAAGTAAAAACGGAACAAAAACAATACAGAGAAGAAATGAGGCAACTCAAAACTGAACTAGCAGAACTAAAACAAGCGAATAGTGAAATCTGGAAAGAAAATGAACAAATCAAAAAGGACCTGAATGAGACAAAAGGACGCCTTGAAAGGCTGGATAGAATAAGAAAAGAAAATAATGTGATAATACAGGGAATGACAATAGAAACTGGAGATAGAAGAATACTAAAAGAAGTAATAGGAAATTTTATGACAAAAGAGCTAAATATTATCGTAAATATAGAAGAAGCAGTGAAACTAGGAGATAAAACATGTTTAGTCAGACTGCCAAACAAAGAAGAAAAAACAAAAATTATGGAAAACAAAAGTAAACTTAAAGAAGTGAAAAAAGAAAAAATATATATAAACAATGATCTAACGACAGAGGAATTACAAATACAGAAAAAATACGAAGAATAGCAAAAGATGAAATAAAGAAAGGTAAACGTGTCCAAATTAAAGCCAACAAACTTATAATAGATGGTCTAGAAAGGAGATGGAATAGAAACACCAACCAGCTGGAGGACCATCATGAAGGTGGTTCAAAAAACTAACAAGGGATGAGACGATGCATTATTCGTTGACGGACGAGGCAAAGAAACAGGAAATGACTGCAGATAAACCCGGGTACAACAAAAGTGCAATAAAGAAAGATAGACAAGAAAACAAAAATAAAAAACGAAGACAACAGAACAAAAAAAATAAAGAGTTGAAAATAAGCACATGGAACATAAGAACCATGCTAACTCCAGGAAAAATGCTAGAAATAGAAAAAGAACTCAAAAAGTATAAAATAGATATTGCAGCACTGCAAGAATTACGCTGGGAGGGACAGGGACAGATTGACAAACAAGACTTTACAATGTTATATTCAGGAGGAAAGAAACAAGGGCAAAAAGGCGTGGGATTCATGATACTAAGGCACCTAAGAGAGAAAATTATAAATTTCAAGCCAATATGCGAAAGGATGGCCTATGTTAGAGTCAACAGCAAACCATTTAATATATCAGTCTTGAATTTGTACGCCCCCACAGAAACAAGCAATGCAGACGAAAAAGAAATCTTTTATGATAGGGTCGAAGAGGAGATAGAAAAAATACCCAAAGAAGATGTCATATTTGTACTAGGGGACCTCAACGCCCAGATTGGAAAAGAGGACTTTTTACAACAAATTGCAGGAAAGCATACAATACACGAAAACACGAATGACAATGGGCAAAGACTATGTAACCTAGCAACAAGAACAAATTTGTTAATAAGCTCAACAAAATTTGAACATCCTAAAATACATAAGGTAACATGGAGGTCACCAGATCAGAAAACATATAGTCAAATTGATCACATAATGATTAATAAACGAAAACAATCGTCAATAAAAGATGTAAGAACGTTCAGAGGTGCGTGTGCAGATTCAGACCACTACATGGTCACATCCACTATAAGACAAAAAGTTAAAATTGAAACAAAACAAAAAAACCAACATAAAAAGTGGAATGTCAATAAAATGAGTAATGAAGAAGTAAGAAACAAATATGAAGAGGCAGTAACAGTTCAAATAAAAGAGAAATATAAAGCAGAAGATATAAACACAGAATGGGAGACGATCAAAAAATCAATAGAAGAAGGTGCAAATATGCAGATAGGTAAAAGTCAGGCTAAAACAAAAAACGAATGGTATAACCAAGAATGTAGAGAAATAACAGGAAAAAAAGTGCAAGCCAGAAATAAATGGCTAAGAACAGATAAAGAGGAAGACAGAGAAGAATATGAAAAATTAAGAAGGAATGCTAAGAAAGTGATAAGGCAAAATAAAAGAAAATGGGCAGACAAAAAAATGCAGGAAATAGAGCAGGAAAGAACAAACAGAAATACGAAAAGTTTTTACAAAAAAATTAAAGAACAAAGCAAAAAATACAAGGGCAAAACAAACGGAATAAAAAATAGAGAGGGAATAGTGATAATAGAGGACCAAGAATACAAACAAATATGGAGAGATTACTACAGAGAGCTCTTGACGGAGGAAACAACAGAAGAAGAAATGCATAACGAGCAGGAAACGGTGCACGAAGAAGAAGCAGATGAAGTAGATGAAGTAGATATCGAAATTTCAAAAGAACCAACATTAGAGGAATTGGATGAAGTAATACAGAGAAGCAAAAATGGAAAAGCCCCCGGTAAAGATGGCATTAATATGGAACTAATAAAATACGGGGGAAGGGAACTAAGAGGAAAAATACTGGCACTATTGAAAAATATATGGAAAGAAGAGAAAATGCCAGGGGACTGGGAGGTAGGGCAGATCATAACAATACATAAAAAGGGAGACCAACAAATCTGTGAAAATTATAGAGGAATAACGTTACTAAATACAACATATAAAATATTGACATCAATAATAAAAAAGAGGTTATCAAAGATCACAAAGAAGACAGTAGGACAGTACCAATGTGGATTCACAGAAGGAAGATCTACAATAGATGTAATACACACAATAAAACAAATAATGGAAAAAGCAAACGAGTATAAATTAGAATTGGAAATGTTATTCATAGACTTCAAACAGGCATTTGATTCAATTAAAAGGAACGGATTAATGATAGCACTTAAAAAATTAAAAATTCCACATAAACTCAGAAAATTAATAGAAATGACAATAAGAACTACAAAAATAAGCATAAAGACACAAAGAGGAGAGACAGAGGAATTCATTATAAATAAAGGGATGAAACAAGGAGATGATGCCTTATCAACAACGCTATTTAATCTAGCATTAGAATATGTACTACGAAATATAAATAAAGGAAATCTCAGAACAAGAGGTGGTCAAATAATTGCATATGCAGACGATATTGCTATTATTGCAAAGAACAGAAAAATAATGAAAGAAATGCTAGAAGAAATAAGAGAGAAAGGGGAGGTAATGGGGCTAAGATTAAATCAAGAAAAGACAAAAATATTAAGATTAGGGAAAAAACCAATGAAGGAAAAAATCAAAATAGGAAGTTCTGAGTTTGAAGAAGTAGAATACTTCAAATACCTAGGAGTTACAATAAGTAAATCCGGAGAAAGGAAATCCGAAATAAAAGAAAAAATATTAGCAGCGAATAAAGCTTATTTTGCAAACAAAACATTACTTAAAAGCAAAACACTGACTAAAAAAAGTAAGATGAGCATTTATAACACCATAATTAGGCCAATATTATTATATGCAGGAGAAACAATGACGATGGTTAAAAAAGATGAAGAAGACTTAAGAATAGCAGAGAGAAAGATTATGAGAACCATACTAGGACCAATCAGAACAGAGCAAAATGAATATAGAAGCAGAACAAATGCAGAAATTAAGGAAGAACTTAAGGAAGACATCGTAACTAAAATAAAGCAATGCAGAGTTAGATGGTTAGGTCACATTTGGCGAGCAGGCGATGAGGCAGTGACATACGCAATGATAGAATGGAATCCAGGAGGAAAAAAGAGAAGGGGAAGACCGAGATCAAAGTGGCTGCAAGAAGTTGAAGAAGACCTCCAAAGGGCAGGAGTCAGAGAATGGAGAGGAAGAACTAGAGACAGGAAAAAATGGAGAGATATTGTCAAGAAGATAAGATAAACAAAAAAGACTGATCCACTTAAGAAATCGGATCTAGAAAGCATTTGTGGTTTAACCCCACACTGGGGTGTATAACCATTATATATATATATATATATATATTGTTATGATGTGTTTTTTGTTTGAATGATGAGCAATGAGTATTTTTAATAATATAATATATAGGGTTTTTATCGCGGTTCTCAAAGAATTAGCTTGTAAGTACTTTTTTAAATTATCTTTATTATAACTATTATGAAACACACATATATATCTAACCTAGTCAATGTAAATTTAAAATAAACTATCTTTAAACTGATATTCTTATAAAAACTAATTAAATTCTATGGACAATCTAAAATTTAAACAAACTATCTTCAAAATTGAAATTGTTATGACACTAACTAAATTATATTAACAAAATTTTGTACCTTTCTTTCACTGAAGGCCTAAATGAACTATTTTCCACTAAGTATATAGATTCTAATCACCACTGAATGTCTTCGTACTTCAGTTATCCTTGTTTTTTTTTTTTTGTGAAATTACTTTTTTCAATTATCAGCTTCTACCAATTTAAGATATATTTTTCTTCACCAGCATCTATACACCACCAACCAAACCAGCAAACAGCATTTATATTTATTCTTCTTTTCAATATACCAATATCCAATTATTATAAGTTGATTTATACTAATCTCCAACCATAATATAATTTAATTTCTTCCAATATACCTTTTTTTATCTTCAATAATTATTTGTGTATAATTATTAATGTGCATTAAATTATATGCATAATTTTTAATCTTCATTTAACTCACTATATTAAACTATTGGACTATTTGTAATTGATTCACTGACTCTAACTAACTTTCATAATAAACTGTCCTGACTTCTGACTAAAACTTAAAAAAACTGCCGAACAATTGACTTCACTAAGTAAATGTATCTATCTTCTAACTAACTTTCATGATAAAACTGCTAAAAACTGCCATCTTGAATCCAAATCACGGGTATTTATATGTTTTTGAATTTCTAGAACCATCTCGTAAGATATCATGTTCCAATTTGTTCTATTTAATACTTGTCTGAATTTTCTGGAACAAACCATTTCGCAAACATGGCCATCTCCGGAGATCCAGAGAATTCCATTCTTTTCTATTAATAATTTTGTTTACATTTAGGCTTTTCAGATCAGAATATATAATTAAATTAGTAACTTAACATTCTAATTTAATAAAATACACATTTCAAACAATATATTATTATAACCCACTTTATATTCGTAAATATTCTTAAACGTCACTTCAGAGTATAAATATCTGTCAAATTTCGAGAGTATTTTTGGTTGCCTAGGCACATGGCTCACTTAAATCTATCTACCACATTATAATTACTAAAATACAACTTTTTACACTTATTATATGCTAATTTATTAAAAATACCCTCACATAAATATATTTTTATTAAATTCTCTAGTATATAACTTATTTAAAACAACCAAATATCTAATATTATGTAGTATATAACTTATAAATTATTTTCTATAAACCCCAATTGTCACAATACCCCAAAATTTAAATTTAAAATAAATAATTTACTTATTATTTTTTTAAATATTAATTTTCTTATCCACATACCTTAGTAATTATAATAAATGAAATAATTTAATTTCCTATTTTAATTGTTCTATCAAATACATCCCTGTTCGCTGTCTATGTCAAAACAGAGAACAACGTAGCACCAGAGTTGCCAGATTGGGGTATTTCCCCCCATTTTTGGGGTAATTTCAAAGGGTCTGGGGTAATTTTTATAAGCTGAAATGGATGGGGGATTTTTTGGGGGAAAAATTGTGGCGGATTTTAGGGGATCATCAATAATTAAATTTGCGAATGTAGATAGAACTGACTAGAAAAGGCTTTCGTACATTAATAAATAATATAGATATCTGGTTTTTTCGGTAAATACCTTTAAGGTATCCAAAAAAATGTACTTATCTAAATATTTTACAAAAATATAGGCCTTTATTTTTGAAATATAAATCATTTTGTCCTACAGACCACCGTTGTGTGGTCATGTAAGTTTTAGAAATATGTACTTCCATATATCGGCTGTGGATTAAAGTCACGTTGGATGCAGAATATAGCCAAAATGGAAGGCTAAGAAATTTGGGAATAATGGAGTTTAGAAAAGAACAAGTGGGATTCTGTGCCTCGTCGTTTTAATTCTACACATAATCAATGGCGTCCGATTTTGTAATCTTGTTTTTAAATTTAATTTTAATTTTTATATAAGTGACATCAGTTTTTATAAATCGTGAAGTAAAATTATTCTCATTGTTTCAGTATAAATAGTATAAAAAAATATAGTACAGTATGTTCCAGTCTACAGTCTTTTCAAATTTATAAAAATTGTAATTATGCGACAAAATTTTAAGTTTGGGGGATTTGAGCTTAAATTTGGGGGAATTTCAGTTCCTAAGTGGGGGATTTAGAAAATTGCATCTGGCAACTCTGCGTAGCACAGTTCGGCTATTCTATGGTCAAACTGTCATGTCAAATGGAGCAATGGATGCGATATCAGAGAATAAAATATAACCTTAATTAAAAATATAATGGATATTGTGTTCTGTTTATTTATATACAAAATCTAGGAATTATTTCCATTCAACAGGCTTTCATCCATATGAATTGGTAAGTTTTACACTTTTTATAAAGACATTTACACAATCAATTCTGTATCTAACCCCATATTATGATTTTTAGGGTACAAATTAATTTCCATATATACAAAATTCAACAAGTATGATGTCAAATTGATTCAAAATAATGAAATCTACCATCTATTTAACAAATCAAGTCTATTGAATAAAATGGATATATCAGTAAGTTGGTATTGTTGTTATTATTTGTGTTATACTTAGATCTGGTATCATCCTTTTATAATAATTAATTATTCCAATGAAACCTCTTAAAGTTCTTAAATTGTGTGGTGTTTTATATTCCTGAATGACTTGTGTCCGTTCTGGATCCATTTCGATTCCCTTAGTGTTAAGTTTATAACCTAGATATATGACTTCTTTTTGAAAAAATGTACATTTTTCTTGATTTATTTTAAGTCCAACTTTATCTAATCTGTTTATTATAATTTTTAGGTGTTTCTCATGATCTTCAGCCGTTTTAGAAAAAATTAATATATCATCAATGTAGTGAATTACAAAATGTTCATATTGATCCAAAATATCATGAAGACATCTACATAGAGCACTGCAAGATGATTGAAGTCCAAATGGTACTAGTTTGAATTGATATACTACTCCATCTATCTCAAATCCTGTATACTGTCTACTTTTTCTTTCTAAAGGTATTAACCAAAAACTATGCTGTAAATCGATTTTAGTGAAAAATGACATTCCTGTAATTCTTCCTAATATTCCATCTATACTCATTGGTGCTTCAAATTGCTTTTCAGTAATCTTGTTAATATTCCTTGCATCCAAACATAACCTGATTTCACCTGATCTTTTTCGTACTACTACTATGGGGTTAATAAAACGTGTGTCTGCCTTCTCAATGATCCCATCTTCTAACATATTATTAATTGTTTTGTTTACTTCCTCTCTGTATTTATATGGTATTGGGTATGATTTTGTTTTAAAATCTTTTTCTTCTTTAACTTTTATACTATGGATATAATTTTGTGCAATTCTATTTTCTTTATTGACAAGTCCCTTGTGTTGCTGCAATATGGAAATGACTTCTTCTTCAAGTGCCATCTTCGTTCCGAAGGTTGGCGATCATCAGGGCTATACGTATCTTCGAAACTGCTGACCGAAACAATTCGTTGCTGCTACAGCTATACCATTCCCGTAGATTCTTTAGCCAGGAGTTTCGTCTTCTTCCTATGGACCTTTTATGGAAATGACTATTGATTTATATTCTTCAGGGCAATTTAAAACTTTCATTATATCTTCTACTTTACAAATAAAATTATTCTTCATTATGTACTCATTATTCCTTGCTTCCAATTTTACGCACTCCGCCTCGTAGGCATCCATCTGCTTAAAATTTCCATTCCTTAAATATTCACTACAATAATTATTCTTTACATTCTTCTGGGACATTTCCCTATCATCAAAATACATTTCTTCTTCATAAACATCATTATTTTCTTTTAATAATATCCTATCAACTCTTATTCCTTCTTCTACCTCATCTTTCTGCATAAATTTAATTATTTGCCCTTCCAAAGTTACCATTTTTTTTTTCAAAATCTATCTTTACTTTCTTCTTTTCCAATTCATCATTTCCCATTAATATATCAACACATAAATCCTTGACAATAAATCCTTGCATATTAATTTCTTTATTAAGAATATTAATTTTAAAATTGGCTAGTTTATCAATTTCACCCAACTTCTTATTATTTGCACCAATAATTGTAATTTTTGGAATCTTTATTATATCTGATAGTTTTAATGTATTAAAAATAAAATTCTCCGAGACTAAAGTACTTTCTGAACCAGTATCTATCATAATCTTAATCATTTTATTTTTGGCCAAAGCATTTATATAAATTAAATTAATAGATTCAATAATTTTCTCTTCATCTAAAGAAATAAATTCAGAAGGTTTTTCATAATAGCAATGGCCTAACTTGTAATTCAGAAAGTTTACTGCACAAAATTTTGATTATTAGAATTGTCAGATTGTATCTGACCACTTGGATCTGATGTACTATGTCTTTCCCTACTATGACTTCTACTCACATTTTCTTGCCTTGTACGATTTCGTTCCCTGTCTTCGCAGCTCCTATTCCTTCGAACACAATTTACCTGTCTGTTATAGTTAGGTCGCTCTGTATTTCTTCTATTGTTAAAATCTTGTCTATTATTATTAGTACTGTTATTAAAATGTTGTCTATTATAATTAGTATTATTATTAAAATTTTGTCTATTATAACTAGTATTATTATTAAAGTTCTGTCTATTTTGATTACTGTTATTATCATTAAAATTTTGTAAATTATTACCATACCTAGTGTTATTGTTATATGATTGTCTATATTGTTGAAAGTTATTATTGTTTTTTCTGTTGTTATTATTACTTGTCATATTGCCTCTTTGTATTCTTTGAATAAAATTAATAAAACTATCTATTGTTTGAATATTTTGTACAGTTACGGTTTGCACAACATCAGCATCAAAATGTCTAGATACATTTAAGACTGTTTCATCCTCTCTAAGTGGTGGTTCTAAATATTTTGCAACTGTTATCAATTTCAATGCATAATCTACCATATTTGATTTTAAATTTTGATTATACTTTCCAAAATATAGAATTTCTCTAAACTTGGCTTGCTCTAATTCACCCCAATAATAATTTAAAAATTTATTTTCAAATGTTTGAAAGTTATCTAAATCATTTTCAATACTAGCAAACCAAGTTGCTGCATTGTCATTTAATGTCATTCTAATATAATCTTTAATATCATTAATATTATTCACAAATCTTAATTTATGTTTTAAACTATTTATGTATACTCTAGGATGCAAATTTTTTATATTACCAGAGAATTTAATCCCAGTCTCATTTGTTAAATTTAAGTAAGGTCTCCCTATGTCTCTCATTTGTGAAATATCATCTATTCTCTGTTCCACATTCCTTATTTGATTACTATTTATTTGGATATTTTGTTGTATATCGTCTAATTTTTCTTCTGTGTTTCTCCTGTCTTCGTTAATTTTTACTTCTAAGTTACATTTCTGTAACTCTATTTTCTGTTCTATATCTATCTTATTATCTTGAATAATCCTCTTTACTTCTGTCCTCTCATTGTCTATCCTTTTCTTGTAGTCATTCCGTATACTTTTTATTTCATTTGCTACTTTTTTCTCTGCAGCTTCAAGTTTTTTATCCATTTGTTTTACAATTTTATTATTATTATCTTCTATTTTCTTTTCTAATTTTCTATAATTCTCTTCCAATTTCTGTTCCATTTTTTTCATGTCTTCTTTGACTTCTTTTGAATTCTCTTCCAATTTTTTTATGTCTTCTTTGATTTCTTTTGAATTCTCTTCCATTTTCTGTTCCATTTTTTTCATGTCTTCTTTGATTTCTTTTGAATTCTCTTCCATTGTCTTGTTCATCTGCATCATTAATGACATCAAAGCTGCCATATTGACATTTTCCTCTCTTTCTGGATTCATTTCTGCAGTATCTTGTGGAACTTGAACTAAACTCTCCTCTTGTATAGGTTGTGTTTTTACTTCCACATCTTCTTCATTCTTTTTGCTTCTTGTACCTTTCTTTCCTTGAGACATTTTGAGACTTTACTTGTTCAAATATAATTAATAATAAAATCTATTATTTTTCCTTTCTACTGATAATTAATTTAATTATATGAGAGCACTTATCTTCCCAAACTAATTCTTTTAAATAGAGAGCCCCACGTTGGGCGCCAAATTGTTATGATGTGTTTTTTGTTTGAATGATGAGCAATGAGTATTTTTAATAATATAATATATAGGGTTTTTATCGCGGTTCTCAAAGAATTAGCTTGTAAGTACTTTTTTAAATTATCTTTATTATAACTATTATGAAACACACATATATATCTAACCTAGTCAATGTAAATTTAAAATAAACTATCTTTAAACTGATATTCTTATAAAAACTAATTAAATTCTATGGACAATCTAAAATTTAAACAAACTATCTTCAAAATTGAAATTGTTATGACACTAACTAAATTATATTAACAAAATTTTGTACCTTTCTTTCACTGAAGGCCTAAATGAACTATTTTCCACTAAGTATATAGATTCTAATCACCACTGAATGTCTTCGTACTTCAGTTATCCTTGTTTTTTTTTTTTTGTGAAATTACTTTTTTCAATTATCAGCTTCTACCAATTTAAGATATATTTTTCTTCACCAGCATCTATACACCACCAACCAAACCAGCAAACAGCATTTATATTTATTCTTCTTTTCAATATACCAATATCCAATTATTATAAGTTGATTTATACTAATCTCCAACCATAATATAATTTAATTTCTTCCAATATACCTTTTTTTATCTTCAATAATTATTTGTGTATAATTATTAATGTGCATTAAATTATATGCATAATTTTTAATCTTCATTTAACTCACTATATTAAACTATTGGACTATTTGTAATTGATTCACTGACTCTAACTAACTTTCATAATAAACTGTCCTGACTTCTGACTAAAACTTAAAAAAACTGCCGAACAATTGACTTCACTAAGTAAATGTATCTATCTTCTAACTAACTTTCATGATAAAACTGCTAAAAACTGCCATCTTGAATCCAAATCACGGGTATTTATATGTTTTTGAATTTCTAGAACCATCTCGTAAGATATCATGTTCCAATTTGTTCTATTTAATACTTGTCTGAATTTTCTGGAACAAACCATTTCGCAAACATGGCCATCTCCGGAGATCCAGAGAATTCCATTCTTTTCTATTAATAATTTTGTTTACATTTAGGCTTTTCAGATCAGAATATATAATTAAATTAGTAACTTAACATTCTAATTTAATAAAATACACATTTCAAACAATATATTATTATAACCCACTTTATATTCGTAAATATTCTTAAACGTCACTTCAGAGTATAAATATCTGTCAAATTTCGAGAGTATTTTTGGTTGCCTAGGCACATGGCTCACTTAAATCTATCTACCACATTATAATTACTAAAATACAACTTTTTACACTTATTATATGCTAATTTATTAAAAATACCCTCACATAAATATATTTTTATTAAATTCTCTAGTATATAACTTATTTAAAACAACCAAATATCTAATATTATGTAGTATATAACTTATAAATTATTTTCTATAAACCCCAATTGTCACAATATATATATATATATATATATATATATATATATATATATATATATATATCATCATCATCATCATCATAAGTGGCTCGACAATCCGTTGTGGATCTTGGCCTGCTCACAAAGAAGTCGCCACTCCTGTCGATTCCTGGCAACTTCCCTCCATCTTCTAACCCCTAGAATCTGTAGGTCTTCTTCCTTCCACATCATCAATCCATCTCATTCGTGGTCGTCCTCTGCTTCTTGTGCCCTCTGGTTTTGAAAATGTTAATTTTTTCGTGTATTCGTGATCTGAGATCCTATATATATATATATATATATATATATATATATATATATATATATATATATATATATATATATATATATATATATAGGCATCTGAGATTTATTTTAGGCAGCATTTGGAATTAAAAGAAATATGTTTCAATATGGAATTACTTCTTTCTAATTGATTTTTTTTTTCATTTCTGAAATTCATATTATTTGACGTACCTTGTATAAGATTGAAAAAATGTATTATCTGATAATTGCATCGTAGGTTTTAGACCATGCAGAGCTTTTTATGATGCATAACTTTTTTCCTTAAAACGAATTCTAAAAGAGTTATGTTATTTTGTAATAAATAAAAATTATGTTTGGTATCGGTAATTTGAGAAAAACATTTTTAATTAGAAGGATGTAATTGCATGTTAACAGGTTAAGTGCCATGAGAGACCAACACGGACTCACACATAAAAGGGCCGCGTGATGCCAACGTAGACTCACCCGCTAGGTCGTCAGAAAATGCAGTGTATCTTAATAGCGGCTTCTCGAACTCATTTAAAATGAAGGGGGACATTTCGAGCCCGGCTAGAGGGTCTAGAAAGCGTACTTGGCCTGTGCTTCTTAGCCAAAAAACAGCCAAGGTAATAGAATTTTTTTACAGCCTTGACATGTCCGATGTCAATGAGGTGTTGCTTTCCTTTGTGCTATTTACCTTTCTTCCTCTTCTACCATTTTTGAGCAACACGTTGTACAAAGTTTTCTGTGACTATTTTTCACAATCCTCCTCCACAAAAAAGGGGATAAATCAGATCTCGAAAACTATAGGCCAATTAGTTTGCTTAACCACCTATACAAGCTCTTTACTCGAATACTGGCAAACAGATTAGAAGCAAAACTCGATTTCTATCAATCAGAAGAACAAACGACCATTTGCAATGCCTTAAAACTCTACTTGAAAAGTCTATCGAATATAACAGACCCCTTGCTCTTATCTTTGTCGACTTCCACAAAGCATTTGACACAGTCGAAACAGTTGCTATCTTAAAAGCACTATCAGAATGCAGAATAGATCACAGGTATGCAAATATTATTCGAAATATATACGAAAATGCGACAATAACCGTTAACCTCCATTGCATGACTGAAAAGATAAAAATTGGCAGAGGAGTGCGGCAGGGAGATACCTTGTCGCCAAAACTATTTACAACAGTTATGGAGTACGCATTTAAACGGCTAGAGTGGGAATCAAAGGGTATTAGCATCGATGGAAAGATATTCAATCATCTCAGATATGCCGATGATATTGTTCTCATAACAGACAACTTAGGAGAAGCCAGAGTTATGCTACAACAACTACAGCAAGTAATCCAGAAAGTCGGTTTAAAAATAAACTATGGAAAAACAAAAATGATGACCAATCTCGTCCCCAATGAGCTAATAGAAATCGAAAAGTCGCCCATAGAACTTGTGGAAAAATATGTGTATTTAGGTCACGAAATAAGGTTAACGCGAGATAACCAAACATGCGAGCTACTCAGAAGAATAAGTCTGGGTTGGGCTGCATTCGGAAAAATGAGAGACGTATTTAAAACAAATATACCGATCCATTTAAAAAGAAAAGCTTTTAACCAGTGCGTTCTACCAGTCCTCACATACGGAGCAGAAACCTTAACTCCCACAAAAACATCAGCCGAAAAATTGAGAAGGACACAACTAAAGATGGAGAGATCAATGCTTGGAATAAGCTTAAGAAATAGAATAAGAAACGAGGAAGTTGGTAGACGAACCGGAGTGGAAGACATTATCGAACATATTACAAGGCAAAAATGGAGATGGGCAGGACATGTTGCAAGAATGAAAGACGACAGTTGGACAAAAAAATTGCTTGAGTGGAGACCACGGGCTGGCAAGCGAAGCCGAGGAAGACCCCCAACGCGATGGACCGACGACCTCAAAAGAATCGTGACCAATTGGATAGCAGAGGCGCAGAACAGAAGCAGATGGAAAAGTCTAGAGGAGGCCTATGTTCAACAATGGACAACTCAGGGCTGATTGATGATGATTTTTCATAATGACTCGTGTGACAATAAAATCTCCTAGTAGGCTCAGAATTACCTCTTTCTTGAATTTGGTAATCGTCATGCTTTCATTGGCAATGTTTTGATGCGCGACATAGGCATTTTCTGTACCAGTTTATTCCTTTATGTAATGGTGAATTATAGCTTTTCATTTGATCTGATATATCAACTAAGCTTTTATATTAATTATATTCGATGACATTCTTTAGCTTAACAACATTACTGCGTGCCTTCTGCATTATCACCATTTCGTCAGCGAATTTGGTACTAATCATCAGCACATCTCGCTTGTCTCTCCACTTCTGAACAACGATGACCGAATTACTTTGTTCAGCTACATGTTCGCTTACTTTTAATTTTTTAGAGCTGACGTTTTTGGGATTATATTTGGGGTAGCGTACCAACCATATCAGTTTCTCGGTGTAGGAGTTCATGTGCAAGTGTGACAGACCTGTAGTAGTTATCAATCGCAAGTGTTCGTTCTTTGTCAAGCAGTCCATCCATAAGTTTCATCGCTATATTTGTTGGTACGCTGCTACCTTCAGCATGTTCTTTTCCAAAATATACGTTAAAATCCCAGCCACCTCCCAGACAAAATTTGAATAATTTTATCCCAAATGTGTGCCTCTTGTTAACAATATACTGCTTGAATTTTAGTCGCGCTTGAAAAGGCACTAAAGTTTCGTCAATCCGCACGTTGTTCTTTGGAACGATGGCAGCCTTGAATTTATCCTTTAGTCTGCTAACCAAGGGAACGATCTTCTACAAACGGTCATCTGTTGTTACGGAATTATCGTTGAAATGCAGCGTTTTCCACAATAACTGGAAGCGATTCCTTGACATTACTTTTTTTTGTATTATTCACATAAAGCTCATTCTTTGACCAGTACGAATGAAAAGATGGAAAATGATATAATCCCATCCATATAACTATACCCAGGAATAGTTTTATTTCGGTGACATCAGTGTTGTGCCACGTGGTAATACGTGCGCTTGTTTTCTGTTTTCTTTCCTGACACTGCAGGGCATAACGGTATGTTTCTTAGACCTAAAAATTAAAAAAAAAATCAAAATCAGTTGAACAAATTAAATAAGATTTTTACCATAATGGATAAAAGACCATCGTCTACAAAATATTCGTAGAATTGAAAGGGCGATTTGTTGTAGACGTTTTCGTAGAATTGTGTATGAAAACCTGCAGAATTAATTTCCCCAAATGTAAATTTCTGTAAATTTTCGCTGTTGACGGCCTCCAGACAATAGGATCTTCTAAAGAATGTTGGTTCGGTTTAGTATTTCCAGCCACACTTTTTTTTTAATTCTGTTCCGAAGTACTCGATTCATTTTCACTGTCACTAAAATCAGTTGGTTGGTATTCGTCCGAAAGATACGTGTAGCCAAACTCATCCGATTCTTTATCTGACAGAATTTCTTGCCAATATTTTTCAAGTTTTTATGGCTCTTTCTCGAATGACTGCAGTATTATAATTTAAGTACTGACAAGAAAAACGCGTACATAACGAGGAGTCGACCCTCGATCTGACTATAGGATGGTATTATATTATCATCGCCACGTAAAATAAATGCATTATTTTAAATGCGAGCGTTCACTGTCAGTGCTATGCTCTAGGCGAGGATACCATGCGATGGCCTCCGTAATGAACACCCCCTTAGATTTGCCGACATGTTATCAACAGGAATAGACAAATCAAGGCGTTGGACTCTCATAGGCATTTTGTGATAAAAATCTTGCTGGTGGCCGCGAAACTCCAACAAGACTCACATTTTTAAAAATGAAATTTTAAGTGTTAGATTTTGATTTGAAAGTTAAAGAAAGTAATAGAAATACTAAAAAAAAGTGATCGGCCAATGAAGACATTAAAATTTTCAGTATGGTGGCACTGGACCTGTTAAAACATATTTTATTATTTCAAAAAACTGTTCTTAATAATAATTTTCGATATTGTGAAATATAAAGGTACTTTACTCTTGGGCGAAATTCATATTTTTTGACATACCTCGTATAATATTGATAAAATTTCATATTTTATTGTTGCATCTTAGGTTCTGGACCATGCAGAGCTTTTTATGAAGAATAACTTTTTTTTCCTAAAATTAATAATCAAAAAGTTTCCCATACGATTTCAAGTTACGCAGACACACTGTATATTCTTAATTTTATTTTAATCTTTTAATCTACTGTATCTTAGTAACTACGCTAGTTAAGAATTTATGTCCCTGTATTGCAATTCATCAAGTAGCGAAAGAATTCTGTATATTTAATATACTTTATATATTTAAAATAAGGGCGTTGATTAATTATTATTAACCAATTTGGTTAGAAATTCTGACAAAATTGACAGCTATTACATTAATCGTACGAATTGAATTAAGCGATACATTCACAATTGTAATGGATGCTTTATATCGATTTTTATCTCACGATATCTACATTTAAAGTGTCCCTCGATTTTTTTTCGTTCTTTTTATGTGACTTTTATTTGATTGCGCAGCCACCAACCGATGACATTTTTTTACTGCGATTCAAGGTTTTAAAGTCAGGATGTTTCGGCAATAAATCAGGACGTCAAAAGCACACACACACACCTCTCAGAGCGCGGGCACTTTTATTGAAAGATAATATGAAATACGTGAGTTCAATGTACCGGGTGGTGCCTTTTAAGGTACCTACTACTCCTTCACCTCAAAGAGAATCATTTGTTCTCATTAATGTTGTGAAACAATAGGATAAAATAAATGAATGGAATGAATTGGATAATGCATTTTTAAATTTAGGTGCAGCTGAGACGATATTGCGCAATAAAGCAGGTTAGAGTGATTTTTACATTAAATAGTCATAAAAATAATAATATAAGAATTATTTGTTGCAATTTAAACAACTTATTTCGGTAATTGCTAAAAATGACTATCTTTGACAATTTGACAGTGTCAAAAGTCTAAAAACAAAACATATTTCGTATAATTTCTGATTTTTAGTTGTTTTTATATGGCACTAGAGCATCAATACATCTTGATTTATTTTTTATTCTAAAAAATCTTTTTTACTTAAAATAACCTTACAAATAGAAATCCAAAAGTCCTGAAAAATATCAGGGTCTTATTATAAGGATAAAGAGGAACTAAAGCTAGCAAAAAGTTCAAACTGAAAAAAATTACATAGACTTGTTTTAACACATACATATATATTATTCTGTCGTTTATAGCATTACTAATGATTTTACTCGTCATTATGCGACGGGAAATCCAACCAATTGCAATCTACAGTCACTCCACTCAATTTTTTTTTGTTACCTCCTTTGGCTATTACGACAACAAAATAATATTTTAGTCTGTTGTACAAGTTTCATAACAAATAGGTCACTTTTGGAGAATCGCTGAATTTTTGCGTAAAGTCGTCTTATGAAATCGATCTACAAATGATCGTTAGCTAAACTAGAATTACGCTGGTTTTTGTACAAAAACCAGAGTAATTCTAGTTTAGCAATTGATTTGTTGGGAAAGCTCGAGTTTTGTATTATATTTTTTACCGATAACCAAATTCGCAGCCAATATATTTTTTGATCAACAAACTTTCAAAAGAATTAAATATTAAATTTTTAAAATAATAAACTTCTTTCATGAAAACGCCGGTTTTTCACCTTTCGCCTGACAGATAGTTATCTGGAGGAGAGACATTCATTCATAGAATAAAATGTACCAGTCTTTTCACGTCAAATTATGTTGCGTTTACTTATCTATAAGATAAACGTAACATTTATTTCGGAACACACTAATATTTAATGAATTGCCAAACAAATCACACTAATGTTTTAATATTCCTTTTGATTATACAATTTGTGGTGGCAGGAATAGATTAAATTGTGTAAGAAAAAGTATAATAACGAATAAAAAAATAATACAGGTATATTAATGATTCTTCTGAGGTTTCTTCATACCTAAAGTTAGTACAAACATCTTCAACTTAGAGTTCAATAATATTTTCATTTAGCAATTCATCTTCAAAATTTTGATCTCTCTGGCTAGGTATGAATGTTAACTTTACAGCCACTTTTATTGGATAAAATACATTAATACATAAAAAGTTCTGTTACATATCTGGTTTTAATATGGAATTCATTATAGAAATTGTCTACATGGATCTTTTAGTGGACACCTTAAAAATGGCTAAAAATTCACTGTATAGTCAGACTCTCCAAGTAATAACCCATTTCTATTATCTCCATTTAAACTTCTTATTAAGAATACAGAATTATTTATACCTATATATATATATATATATATATATATATATATATATATATATATATATATATATATATATATATATATTTGGAATTCTATACTGATATTATTTAATCATGGTACCAATATCTTTTGGAAAACGTTAATTTATCCGTTTTTTTAATTATTAAGATTATGAAAACACTGAATGCCTATCCTAAGTGAAGAAACCGAATTAGAATACCCACTTTTAGAAACTTTTATTAACAACTATTTACAATATATTCTCAAAATATAGATCACTGTTGGTTTACTTAATCTAAACCTCTTAAAAAGGTCTTTATCATTACAAAAATAAAAATGGCCGAATAAAAATTACATTAAATCTTCTAATACCGGATCCATGTCTCTCATCCACAGTAAACAACAATATTTAGGTTATATTTTTAATTATTTTAATTTGTTTTATCTGTCAGTTGATAGTTAACTCTTTCTTAGGTGGCGCAGAGGTTTAAATCTAAACTAACATAAAGCTTTAAATTATTTTATTTATTAAATTTTATCTTAAAATTACAGCTACCACTACTTTTGTCAATTTTTCGTAAAAATTGTATTATTAATTATATTAATATGTAAATGATATTAGTATTATTAATTAAACGTATCGTTTCAAGAACAAAATATAATTGAAATGTTCAGATTTCTTTCCTAGGTGGCGTAGTTGTTACTTTTCACCCTAGCCTTTTATATAGATAGATCTTATAACCGATGAATTCATGTTGTTTTTAATTAGAACAGCAATTCCGTTGAGATTATGATTCTCTGAATCAATTTACTATTTTTATTGGGAATAAACCACACCTTTACTTTAAAATAAGTAAATTTTGAAGTTTCGATTTCCATTTCAGAAATCTTTCACAAAATACCTATAAATTTTACTGGATTATTCTCAATAAAAATGGTAAATTTCGTTAAGAAGCCACAAGAAAATAGCCTTAGAAGAATAATATGATCCCCATATCGAATAGAATACATTGACAAAGAAATATCAAACATGGAGATATGCCATAAAGACCTTAAGCCTATATCACTTAAACGCATTAACGTACAGATAGGTACGAGGTGTCATATGCCAGAGTTTAGCGCATAATTGTTTTCAAATTTCTCCAGAATCCAGGGGAAAATTTATTTTCTCTTTCACTCTAACACATTGGCTCTTATGAAAGGCGCTGTTGCCATTTGCTGAAAAGGTATTTTTATGCGGCCGTAGACACTTAGCTTGATTACTTCTCTGGTTTTAATAATAGACTGTTTAATGTCCACAATTAAATTATAATTATCCAGAACAGTTATCTCGGCTACATCTACCATCATTATTTTATGTATTGTTATATCTTCGTAGCTCTTTCCCGATTACCGCTAACTTGCTTGTTTATAGTAGTCTTCTTGTCTCAAGTAGCTATATCGATGGTGTGCCGTCCTTTTATCTTTACTGGAAACTGATTAGCTACCAACTAGATCCACACATAGCAATAAAACGAAGAATAGCAATTACTAGATCTACGTTTTTGAAAATGAAGACATTTCTTCGCAATAATCATCTCAGTTTAGAACCAAGACAAAGAATGGTTAAGTGCTATATTTGGTTTGTACTTTTGTATGGAGAAGAAGTGTGGACACTAAAAGTATCAAGTATGAATAGAATTGAAGTATTGGAAATATGGATTCACAGACTGATGCTAAAAATACCTTGGAAAGCTAAGGAAGAAGTACTAAGGAGGGTCAACAAAGATAGAGAATTGTTAAAGACTGTTAAACATCGGAAAATGTCTTATCTACCACACATAGTGAGGAGAAATCGATATCGAATATTACAACTGATCCTTAAACGCAAAATATAAGTCCGTAGAGGCGTAGGAAAAAACAGGTTTCTTGGTTAAAAAACATTCGTGAATGGACTAAGATATCAAATGCAGGACAATTATTCCATGTGACAGAAGATCGAGAAGCCTTCGCAATGTTGATCGCCAACGTCGGATAACTCTGATATGACACGTGAAGAAGAAGAAGGAAACTAATTTATGTATGCCCAACTATCCATTTCACAGGATCTATCCTGGATGAAAACCAGCGCCGACTACCATTTTAATTTTAAAACCTGTTATACTAGTCAACAACATTTCATAATGATTATGGGAGTAGTATTGTATGGTTATACAATAGCTTTAATCACTTTCTGCAGTGAATAGGGTTTAGAATTCTTTCCATGTGTCTTCCGTGAATACAGAAGAGCTCCTGCACCATTTAACTCCTCCTTCCCGCAAGCGAAACAGGCAGGGATAGACATCTGTTCAAACATATGATTTATTCGCATATCAAGTACTAGTTTCCGGAAATATACGCTTTTTCTTCAACAATCAATAGGTCGCCGAGCTGAGTATCTTCAGCCTTCCTTTTTAGGTCAATATTTAGTATGTCCATGTTCTTATTACACAGCTAATACACAGCAGAATTGTTAAAACTCTTGAATATGAAATTAGTGATACTAATAATTTCTTGAATATGAAATGGTACGGGCACAAGAGATGCTTTGTTCGGCTTGAATGCGCTGGCTCAGAGATGCATGGATATGAATCAGGACATGTACTTATGTTTTGTAGATGTTGAAGGCATTTTATATAAGGTTCAACATAAAAAGCTTGTAGATATATTAAAAAGCAAAAATATTGACAGTCGTGATATGAAAATTATAGACAGTAATAATGACGGATAACAACAAACGATCTACTAAGGATCAAACAATACGAACTAAGGATGAATTTGAAAAAAAAAAACTAAATGCATGATCATGACTAAATAAGCAAATGCAAACATCCAATTGATTGTTGAGAATACTGTAACTGACAGTTTGGATACCTACAAATACTTAGGAACATGGATAACATCAAATATAGACCAAACTGAAGAAATTAAGACACCTATTGAAATAGTACGTGCATCATTCGTTAAACTTAAAAAATTTCTTTGTTATCAGGATATCAGGGTAGGACTACGCCTAAGAATGCTTAGGTGTTATGTATTCCCTACTCTTTTTTATAGCTTGGAAGCATGGCCATTAAAACAAGTGCATCTGAATAAGTTGACCGCCTTTGAATTTAGGTGTTACAGAAGAATCCTAAGAATATCATGGACTCAAAAAATATCAAACGCAGAAGTTACTAGAAGAATAGGAAATGAAGCTGACATAATATTGACTATCAATAGAAGAAAACTTGAGCACTTAGGCCATGTCATGGAAGGGCAAAGATACTCATTATTGCAGATTATTATGCAAAGCAAAATTCGTAGGAAGACGAAAAATATTGTGACTTAAGAACTTAAAGAGAACAGGGCCCGCATAGCTATGATGATTTCCAACCTTCGATAGAAGATGGAACTTAAAGAAGAAGATGTTCTTATTTTCAAGATAGCAAACGGTTAATTAAAAAATTGGCGTTCGATCTAGAGGAATTTTATTGAACATTTCATTTACCTAATTAGAAAATCTATGAAGATATCTGTAACCAATCATAATAAAAAGTTAAATCAAATATTTTTACTGGAACAAATTTTTAGTATATGTGCAACTAACACTTTGTCAACATTGATACTGTTTTTCTATTTTTTTAATGGTTTGTTTAAGCTTACTATGGTCAAAACCACGCTTGGCCAGTAGTACTGACAAAACAAAAGTGAGTCAATTTAAAATAATTTTTACAAATTAATGGTCACCATTCTGAAGCGACGCGAGATAGAATATAGAATATATTAATTACGTAATAAAATTGATGAGTAATAAACTTAATAAATGAACATTTGTCAATGGAAAGTAAATCGGATGGTTACAGGACGGAATTCGGAAAATACCGAAAATATCTCCACTGTTTAGAATGCACATAAATTAGCCACCAGATCGGTTTTATTATGAACATAAAACATATTTAAAAATTATACCAAATATGTATATTATTTCCGCTACTGTACTCAATAAAATAGTTGTATTAAATTAGTCTGAAAAGTTTCCTTGTATTTACATAAAACGGTCTAAAACCTCGAAACCTGATCTTTTTAGCATAACGAATGGACCGGATTACCGGCGGGTGGTTAAAGATTGTGGTGGTTAAAACGTAAAAAGAGGTCCGTTAATTTATTAGCCAGTGGGTTTGTGGGTGATTCACTATCGACTTTTATCTCTCTTCAATCGCCCTATTCCGATTGAGAGAATCGATTTATTTATTATCAGGCGGAGTCGCACTAGTTCTTTCGGTTGCGACTTTTTGCACGCTTGGCTGTGAGTTTTTTTAACCATTAGACCACTTTATGTGATGAAAATTGCACCTGATCAATTACAGTTTTTATAAAAACTATTTATTACCTTCCAGAAAGCATATTCGAATTCTCTAAGAGGGTAAAGAGGGTTTCTCATAACAATAGAAAATTGAAAATTTTACAAATGCATGTATATATATATATATATATATATATATATATATATATATATATATATATATATATATATATATATATATATATATATATATATATATATATATATATATATATATATATATATATATATATATATATATGTTCCGTGGTTGTGTGGATGCGTGTGATAAACTTATTTACAACGGAAACCAAAATAAACAATAATAATATTGAATAAAACGTAGGAAAAAAAGTGTTAATAATATTTATTTTGTAAAACGTAATTAATTCTCGAAGGGACGGTATTTTTTGTATATGTATCGCGGACCGATGCAAATGGAGTCTCAATGATTACTGAAATCTAAAACTTAACACAGAACACGCGTTCTTTGTTTTTAAAAGCCAGGGCATAAACTTTTATTATGGGGCTGGTCATTGTATTAATTTCATTTCCCATAAATGCAACGCACTCAAAATGTATAACTAATTAAAGTTTCGAGATTATTTAATATCTGTAGTAAATAAACATATTGAAAAAACACATTTATATTTCTTATGTGTATAAACCATTTGCGAAAATGTAAATTTTAATATGAGATTGTTTTATTTAATTTTTGAATACAAAAATTTAATTCGTAATTAGCTTGTCGCTATAACATACCTAAGAGAAAAATTATTTTAAAACAATATAACAGGTTATACTTTTCAATGCGAAACCCACAATGATGTAATAGGGACATCATATTATATGGGAATCTTCGAATTGCAAAGGCTCACTTTACTGACATCTTGATATGAATAGTTAATATTTAATTATAATAAAAATTTTTGGATGAAATACAAACCGCACAACTTTAAAATCGCATAAAAATGATCCGCATAAAAGAGACCTTACTATATACCTATATATATATATATATATATATATATATATATATATATATATATATATATATATATATATATATATATATATATATATATATATATATATATATATATACCCATGACTCAAGGTAGAGTATAGGTCGCTCAATTCCATTAGCTTTTTTAATCGATTTAACACGGTGGATATTCTTTAGGTTCTTTTTAAAAGATTTTTAAGTTTTTTTGCTGTGTCTACTATCTGTTTTCACCCTCTCCACTTTTGAATCTTTTCTTTGATATATCCTCTAGTAGTTGGTCTTTCCATGGTATTTTTGGTGTTCCTCTTGGTCTGTTTATTACTAGTGCCCAGTTTGTTATTTTCCTAATTAGTGCGACTTCTTCTCTTCTTTGTATGTGGCCAAACCATCTCAGTCTTTGTGCGGTAATAAATTTTACTATGTCTTCTTCTGCGGTTGAATAAATACAAATGCATGTATGCAATGCATATATACAATATACATTAGATAATTTTTTTAATAGATTTACCCCAATCAATCGGCTTAACTCAAATGTGTATCTTCAAAAACTAATAGAAAAAATCAACTGGAAGATGATAGGAAGCCTTAGGATTTAGTCCTAATATGACTAATATGACTACTATTATTATTACAGATACTGCTACTGAAAAAGCCCAGAAAAACTTTAAAAATTCTGCAAATTTTGATATTATCTTGTCAAGCGCCAATAATTTGGAAGGGTTGCACATGCTTTATTCTCAACTATGCTTGCTTCTGAATACTCATGGTTTTCAACTCTCTAAAATATATTCAAATTCTCGTGACTTTTCAAATAAATGTTATATGGTCTCCATTTCAGAAGTCAATCTTGACTTAGTTAATAGCTTTTCTAAGGTTCTAGGTATTAACTGGTCACGTTATCAAGACAAGTTCTCTTTTTAGTCGCCTGTTTGTGAAGAGGCGCCTCCCTTAATAAAAAGAAAATTATGAGCATACGTTTCTCAAATGTATGACTCCTTAGGAAAACTCTTATCTTTTATAGTACAATCTAAACGTTTCTTACAACGTCTCTGGTCATTGCCTTTAGACTGGGACAGTGAAATATCTCAATGATCTCGGATTGGAGATCATTATTGGATACATTCCAACCAATATATAAAACTACATTTCCCAGATGCCTGGCACTTCCACTGCTTGTATCTGATATCCTACTACGACAAAGTAGAAGTAAGTGGAACATCGCTACTGATCCTTTAAAGTTAGGTAATGTTGTACTAATCAAAGATGAATAGACTCCCCACTCCCCTGGCCTTTGAAAAAGGTCATCGAATTGCTCCCAGGCAAAGATTATCTTGTTCAAACACATGTATCCACACCTAATGGCCAATACCTTAGATTAATAAAGAAAGTAGTTAGGTTACCCTTTAACCAATAGTGGCGCTTTTAGCCAAATATATAGTTTCTTTAGACTTTAGTTTCTCTAGATTTAAATAGTTCTTAGTTATCTTGGTTTGTACAACAATGTCCCTAATGTATACCTCGTTCTCGAAGTAACTATTTAATGCCCTATCCCTGTAGCGTAACTCTTCTCGCCTGCCCTCAGTATGTTCAATTTTTCACGTGCGAAAAATCATGTCATTTTTCGCTGTATTAATTACTATCATTCTTCACGTCAATTTTATAATCATACCTTACTCCAACCCTTCCTACTCCCACTTCAACATCACTCCTTTATAAATACAGACAGTTTTTAAATAGCAAACGAAAAAGACTCTCTCTTACCTGTTGACTATCGCTAGCAACAGACGGCTTCTCTCTTGACTGTTGACTTCCGCTAGTAACAGACATTCTCTCTCGCTTATTCTTCTTCGCGTGCCATATCAGAATTATCCGATCACCATTGCGAAGGCTTCTGGATCTTCTGCAATATGGAATAATTGTCCCACATTTGATATCCGAGTCCATTCACGAATGTTCCTCAAACAAGAAACTCGTTTCGTTCCTACACCTCTACGGTCCTCTATTTTGTCTTTAAGGATCAGTTATAATATTTTATATCGACTTCTGTTCTGTATCTGTCCCAGATAAGACATTTTTCGTAGTTTAACAGTCTTTAGCAGTTCTCTATCTTTGTTGGCGCTCCTTCTTCATTAGTTTTCCTTGCTGTCCAAGATATCTTAAGCATTCGTCTATGAACCCACATTTTCGATGCTTCAATTTTGTTCATCATCGATACTTTTAGCGTCCACACTTCTGCACTATACAAAAGTACGGACCAAACATAGCACTTAACCATTCTTTGTCATAGTTCTAAACTGAGATGACTATTGCAAAGAAATGACTTAGTTTTTATAAAAGTACTTTTAGTCGTTGCTATTCTACGTTTTATTTCTATGTCTGAATCTAGTTTATCCGTTATTATAGTTCCCAAATATGTCATTTTGTGAACTTTCTCAACTTGGACTCAAACACTAAAAATTTGGTTTTGTCTGAGTTTATTTTAATGCCCATTTCCTCTCCTACCTCATGAGTACGATCAAGCAGAATTTGGAGACCTTCAATATTATCTGACAGAATTACTGTATCGTCTGCATATCTAATCAAATTAAGTAGTTCTCCGTTAATTTGTATTCCATATGGTTGTCTCTCCAGTGCCTTTTTAAATAACTGGTCCGAGTAAACATTGAACAATATTGGCGACAAAATGCAACCTTGTCTGACTCGTTGTATGGAGATTTCATCGGTGTCGTTATCTCCAATTTTTACGATAGCAGTTTGACTCCAGTACAAATTTTTAATGACACGAATATCCTTGTCATCTATTCCGATATTTTTCAGTATTTGCATTAATTTTACATGCTGTACTTTATCAAATGCATTTTCGAAGTCCACGAAACATGCAAATACATCTTTTCTTTGGTCACGGCATGTTTGTAATAGGATGTTAAGCGCAAAACGTACCTACCTGGTTTCCATAGCATTTCTAAAACCAAATTGGGTATCTTCGAGATCTTCTTCGCATTTGCGTCTAGTTCGGTTGTCAAGTATTCTTAGGAACATTTTAAGAGTGTGGCTCATTAGGCTAATTAATCGATATTCTGAGCATTTTCTCGCATTGTGTTTTTTAGGTATTTGAGCAAAGATGGATTTGAGCTAATCTGTGGGAATCACTCCGGTGTTGAATATTGAATTAAAAAGTCTTACTACTACTTTTATGTTATCATCCTCTATTCGTTTCAGCAACTCAGTTGGTGTATCATCTGGACCACGATCTTTTCTAATTTTAGCATTATTTATAGCGTGTTCTACCTCGCATTTCATAATTTCTGGGTTGTCAGTACAATTTTGGTAGAGTTCGGCAATATTATTCCTGTCATCTTCAAACATGATGATCCGAAAATTATTCGAAACTTCTTAAACGGAGAAGAAGTTCAAGAAGAATGGAGACAATCGTATATCTCTCCAATACACAAGAAAGGCACAAAGATGGATCCTAAAAACTATAGAGGGATCGCAGTGATTGCTACTATAGGCCGACTACACTTAAAAGTACTACGAAACCTGATAGAAAATGATATTAAAGATAAACAACCCGAAGAACAAGCGGGATTTAGGACCGGAAGCTCCACTATGGATAATATTTTCACATTAAAATTTGCAATGGAAAAACGAGTGCAGAGAAATAGAGAAACTAATATAGGTTTAATAGATTTGGAAAAAGCATATGACAGTGTACCGATCTCCCAACTATGGATAGAAATGGGTAGCTTGAAAATAAACCCAATTATTATTAACGCCACTCAAAAATATTACGAACAAAACTTTGCAAGAATTAAAATGGGACAAGAAATCACCTCTCCTTTTCAAACAACAAAGGGACTAAGACAAGGCTGCTGTCTGTCACCCACCTTTTAGGAAGAAAACAAGCTATATACACTTTTCTTTGCAGATGACCAGGTAGTAATTGCCGAAGACAGCTACTATCTTAGCTATATGGTAAGAAAACTGCAAGAAGAATATGAGATGGCAGGTCTAAACATGAATATGACAAAATGTGAATATCTCTCAGTGGGAACAGATGAAATATGTGACCTAGTCTTGGAAGACGACAAAATCAAAGGCGTGCAATCCTGCAAATATTTGGGGGTGATTTTCAACAAGAAGGGAAATAGCGCAGATGAAATCAGGGAAAGAACAAACAAGGGCAGAGCAGCGACCCGTGCCTTAAACTCTCTTCTCTGGTAAAAAACAATTCGACGAGAAACCAAAAAACACATTTACGGTAGTATAGTCCAAAGTATTACACTTTACGGTTCGGAAGTATGGGACGTCACCAAAGCTAATAGAAACAAACTTATCACGACAGAAATGGATTATCTGAGACGAAGCTGCGGTAGATCGAAACTGCAGAGAGTTAGTAACGAACAAATAAGAAACGAAATGAAAATGGAGCAAAATATCAATGATGACATAGAAAGAAAACAATTAATCTGGTTCGGACATGTTAAAAGAATGCCAGAGTACAGATGGCCTAGAAGAGTACTGGAATGGATCCCTCCTGAAAGAAGAAAGAGAGGACGACCACGGAGAAGTTGGCGCAACAATATTGATGAAGCAATGGCGGCAAGAGACTTAGAAGAGGCAACTGCATATGATAGAAAAAGATGGGAATTGGGGGCGGAGAAGCGGCGACAGCCGTAATAAATTCGTTATTATTATTATTATTATCTTCAAACAACTCTGATATATACAGCTGCCATTCTTTTCTTACTTCGTGCTCATTTACAATAATTTTGTTATTATTGTCAATATGTACAGAGGGAACTCGTTTTTTAAATATGTTACTCATTGTGCACATTAAATAAGTTGTGTTTAGATATTACATCCTCCATTTCATCGCACCTTTCTCTCATCCATTTTTCTTTGGCTAATTTGATCTCCTTTTTTATTCTTCTCTGCAGGTGTCTATTTTATGTTTCATTAGATTTTATCAGTCGACGTTGTTCCATTAATTTCAAGATGTCATCTGTCATCCATTTATTTTTTTTGATTAACTTTTTTCTATAATCATATTTTTTTTTTATTAAGAAGAAACATTGCCGCATCCACCAAAAGGTTATTAGCGGCATTACTCAGTAAACAAAACTTTAAATCTGATACAAGATATTAATTGACCTTAGGTAATTTAATAAGTTTTTTACGTGACAGTTTTTTCCTAATAAATCTGGTAGAGTATTTGGCATATTGTTTATGGAATGTTCTCTATGGTATTTTGGACACTCGATTAACAAATGGACGACGGTAAGAAGCGTAACACATAGGTCGCACAGCGGGCGTTCACTGGCCGAAAGTAAATACGAGTGTATTATCTTAGTGTGTCCTATACGTAGGCGTATAGGACACACTTGACAACTTGACAACAATTTGAATAAACCGTGTACTAGCACTAGTTTTCCACTGCCACTGACCCATCACTTTTTGTTTAAAAAACCTTTTGAGATCTTTACACACACTCTCACGCACTAATTCAGATTCCGCACTTGTTGCTGCATCACGAGCACTACTGTCTGCCTCTTCATTGCCGATAATTCCTATATGCGATGGAATCCATATAAATTTAGGAGTTATTTGGTTCTCTTGGGCGATTTGTAGTTCAGTTTTTATTAGTTGCTCCAATGGCTGTTTAGGATATAGATGCTGTATTGCAAGAAGAGAGCTGAGCGAGTCGGTGAGAAACAGAGATTTTGAAATTCTTGAGAGGTTTGCATGATTTAGGGCACGGTACAAAGCAAACAGTTCAGCGGTGAAAACACTTGAGCTAGGCGGTAGCTTAAATTTGAAAGTAGAAGTTGGAGTAACAAAATCACAACCAATGCCATCAGTAGATTTAGATGCATCGGTAAAGATGTTTGTGCAGTTAAGGTAGTCTCGTTCAAGAATCTCATTTAGTTTGTTATTGCATTTTTTGGATAACTCTATTAAAGAGGTGTTGCAATTTGGGATGCTTATCAACTATGGAGTCGGATGTTGGATGTTACAGTGAAATATGGGATTGTTGTGTCAAAATTATTCAGAATTGATCTTACTCGTGTGTAATAAGGTTTTCCAGTACGAGGTTTATTAAAGAGAAAGTCAAGATTATTTTTAGAAAAAGTATTTTCGAAGAGTGGGTGATCCTTATTAGCAGCTACAGAAAAAGCGTGTGAAAGTGTTAAAAGTGCCCGCCTATACTGCAATGATGGTTCTCCAGTTTCGGAATGTAAGCTTTCTATGGGTGAAGTGTGAAAAGCTCCGAGAACGATCCGAAGTGCAGCATTGTGGATTGTATCCATCGAGCAAAAAGACAAAAGAGGAAATCTAATCGTTATGAAAAGGCGACCAAAAAAGTGGCCTCTGATGGCGGACATATCCGGAAATGCGAATGCGCCAAATTTAAATTTTCCGACACTTATTAACAGTAACTATAAAATAGTTTTCAGAATGTGTCTTAGACGAAAAAATTTTAATTAAATATTAACGATAACAGTCTAAAATGTGAAACAATTGTTAAAAAACTTCAATATAAATAAGATTTCATGTGACAGTTGGGACAAATAATAACATAACCCAACTAAATTTGATTTCTTAAACAAGGAAAGACTCTCTTTCCTTGTTTAATTTGGCCTCTCAAGATGGCACTTCCTGTCTAACAATATTTTTGCCGCCACTACCTTTACATTCCCTCTTTTGTCTTTTTGCTCGATGATTGTATCTAATGGTTTTAGGGTACTCTTGGTTGCCGAGGCATAAACAATTGAACCGTAATCGAGTTTGGATCTAATTAGTGTTTTATACAGAAGGAGTAGTGTAGAGAAGTCGGAACCCCAGAACCGATTTGATACGGTTTTAAGCAAATTGAGTCTTTTGTTGCATGTTAGCGCCAAGTGTTGTATGTGCTTTTTCCAGGAAAGTTTTTGATCCAGCCACATACCAAGGAATTTTACGGAGTTTTGAAAGGGAATGATGCTGTTGTGAAGATAAAGGACTGGTGTAATGCATGATTTTTTCGTAAACACCATACCGGTTGTCTTTGTAACAGAGAATTCGAAGCCTGTACTAGCTGTCCATTCATCTAATTGGGTTAAAAATGTCTGTACTATTCTGCACATAGATTCTTTTTGTGCTCCTTTAATGTACACCACTAAATCGTCGGCATAGAGGCGAGCTTTGAGAGGTTTCTGTAATTTGTTTAATATGTTGTTTATGGCAACTAGGAATAGGGTAGGACTAAGTACTGAGCCTTGTGGGGTACCGTTTCTGCAGTATAAAAATCAGAATAAACGTTATTAACTCTTACTTGGAAAGAAAAGTCTTTTAAGAAATTTTCGGTATAGGCTAAGCAGTGTCCTCTAATATGCTAACGCTTCTTGGACATTACTTTGTAAGTCTACGATATTGTCCATTGCTGACCGATTACGTCTGAAGCCGTTTTGCTCTGGTAAGAAGAAATGAGATTTTTCCAGTGTCCACATAAGCCGGGCATTGACTATTTTCTCCATTAATTTAGCCATGGCACATGTTAGAGAGATGGGTCTGTATGATTCTCGATCAAGTCGAGGCTTTCTGGATTTTAAAAAAGGCAAAATTGTGGCTTTTGCCCATATAGACGGATATTGTCGTTGTTGCCAAATTTGATTGAAAATTTGCAGTAGATGTTGTTTTGCTAAGATTGATAAATACTTCAGGAATACGACAAGAATATTGTCGGGTCCTGGACTTGAGTTTTTCATATCTTGTAAGGAGTTATTTAGTTCTATAATAGTAAGAGGTTGAGATAGGGGGTTTTCGTGGGATTCTTCTAGAGACAAGATGGTGCGTTCTTTCTTTAGCTTGTAGTCCCTAAAATTAATGTCGTAGTTTTCGCTAGAGGAATGTTGTTCAAATGTGAAAGCAAGAGTGTTAGCAATATCTTGTGAAGAAGAGACTGTGGTATTGTTTATTTTAAGAGTGTTAATTGATGAAGAATACTTTAAACCGGAAATTTCGCTAATTGGAGTAGAACTATTTATTTCTGAGACGTATTTTGACCATGAGGCTTTTTTTGAATTTTTTATGATTAATTGGGTTCTACCTTTTAATCGTTTGAATTCTATTTTACTTTCTTGGGTTTTGTGCCGTTTAAACCTATTTAAAGCTTCTTTACTTTGCTGTATTGCTTGTTTGCAATCCTTATTTCACCATGGTACTGGATGATGATTGTGAATTTTTTTTTGTTTTTTGAATGTAGAGTTCTGCACTTTTTAGTATTAAGTCATTAAAATTGGTGATTGTTCTATCGATATCACAGTAATTTATTTCACAGCTTTCTACGGAATTATCAACATATGTTGAAAAACTCACCCAATCAGCCTTTTCTGTTTTCCATTTTAAGACAAAGGTATCTTTTGGTTCCGGTAGGGTGTTAGTATTGCAGATTTTTATGGGGTGATGGTCGCTGCCGTAGTTGAACGACAAAACTTCCCAGGATAAGCAAGGAGTTAAAATTGGATCACAGAGACTTAGGTCAATTGCCGAGGATTCCTTGATGCTGAGTTGAACCTCGTGTTTCTGTTACAGTTTGTGCAGTCAAATCAGCTACAGTTGTAATATTAGAAGTTGTAGAACTTAGTGGAGTTTGTTGTATTTCAGATATATTTGAAGGTTCGGTGCAGGCTGCTGCCACGTGTCCTGGTTTTTTACATTTAAAGCAGACGTTTCCATCTTGTGAAAAGAATACTGTGTAGTTTGTGTTTTCGAATGTTATTGTTATGGCGCTTGGAATGGTTAAATTATGAGGGCTAACATATACTTGCCGTCTAAAGCTTAGGATATGGCTATAATCGGGAAGATTTGCACCGATTTTTAGAAATGTTATGGGAGAAACAAGGTTTAGACCGATTTTAAGTAGTTCTTTTTCAAGAATATTATGTGGAATGGTCGGGCATACGTTTGACATAACAATCTTTCAGTAGGTGTTATAAGCTGTCTAGCTCTTAAAACTTCTCCTTAAAACTAAAGTTAAGTACATTGGTTATTGGTTTTTGTCGCTGAATTCGTTTTAACCTTAGTTTAATATCTGCTACAAGTGATTTATGATCAGATCCAATATCTGCCCCAGGAAATGTAGTGACTTTTTTGACGGCATTTCGGAAACGCTCATTGACAAGTATATAGTCTATTTGATTTCTTGAGGACTCAGGGTTATTGCCATCATCAAATGGGGCTTTCCAAGTGTATAGTCGTTGCTTGGGTAGTTTATATATACCACGTGTTTGCAATGATCATATCGTTTTCTTTATAAAATTCATACAATCTCTGTCCTCGATCGTTAGGTTGTCCGAGACCATAAGGACCTACAGTCGGACCTCGTCTACCTTCCCCAATTTTTGCATTGAAGTCGCCTATAATATATAAAATTTCGTGTTTATTAAGTTTCTGTAAGATGTCTTGGATCTGATCATACAACTTCTCGATTTCATCGTCATATTTTCTATTTGCAGTCGGGGCATAGATTTGAAGTATGTTAGTTTTAAACGGTTGAGTATTTATTTGGAATAATATTATTCTATCCGAGACTGGTACGAAATTACTTCTGTACTGTTACTGAAATACACTTCCGTCCTATTTACATAATACTGACTCTAGCCATCTTATTTCGCTGATTCCCAGTAGGTCTATTTTCATTCTTTTACGAGGTTTTCGCATGTTTACGAACTGAGAGACCTCTCGTGGTATAAATATGTTTCTCCTCTCCTGCCAAATCTTGGTCTCCGCTTTCCATGATTAGTAACGGTTTGCAATTGCACTGTCAATTCTATGGTGATTTTCCTGGAAGTGCTCTATGAGCCGTTAATGCAGTGGTTCCCCTTTGCCTTCTGCATTCTTATGCCATTGACCATTATTTGTTGATTCATCCGCCTTCGGGGCCGATTTCTCAACCCCAGAACAAAAGAATGCCCTACCACTCAACAACTCATCCGCCCTAAGCCGTTGGTCAGTAAGTGGGGGATTGCTTATACCGGCTATAGTTATGCGATAAATACCGCGAATCCTCTTTTGAAGCGTATACAGGCGCAAATGTGCTCCATCTCTTAATCTTAGTGTTATTACCGCGAAACAAGTGTTTAGAAACCGGTAAAGATATCTTTGCCGTACGAGGAACAACTGCAAGTGAAAGCCTACAAATACTGCGAGTATGTGTGTATCAGCAGTATTGGTAAGACTTTTTATAAACTTGATTTGCTATTATCTGTATAATCCTTTACTACATATCCTAATTTATTTGAACCATAAGCCCTATGTAATACAGTCCTCACACACTAAAATTATTATAATAATATCACATATGTACACCTTTTTTTGTACAGTTCTGTTTAATTCCAAATATGTATGTAGTTTTTGTCTTAAACCTCTGAGAATATAATGAATGGCCTACATTTATATTTTAATCTCTTTACTGTATCGAATATCAATATGTTTCTTTCGTATCGTTTACGAAATTATTGGATATTCACATTAACAACTAAATTCTTTTGGAATCAATATGTAATACTATACTTACGGATCCCGGGTCCTCGACATGTATAATGAAAACCAACGGAAGTGACGGATATATGAGCATACAAACGAATCACCGTTTTAAGAAGATGATGTCACGTATATACACCTTAGGGTCAGGTCAATTTATACGACTTCTTTATCTTTGATTATATAAACATCTCCTACAAGTTACTTTGTTAACAAAGCTATTATTATTTATTTATCTGAGAGGGGTCATTATGCAAAGTACATTGTATGATTTACAGAACAGTACTCTAGAAATTCTTACATTATGTTGTGTATATGGGGCAGAAAACTGAATAATTGGTGACGATTTAAAGTAAAACAACATTTTTTCTTCTTCTTACTGCTTTATTGATAGGCTCATGCCTGTTTTAATTCGGTTTTTGCGTTAGCTGATGCCGGACCAACTTCTTCCTTACTCTATCTTTATTAGACTTTCACGTCTGCTATCTTCAATAATCTTTTTGTTTTGACCGTATCCGCTCTTGTTTCCGCCGTGTACGTCATTATTGACCTTATAATTGATTTATATATCCAAGTTTCCACACTATGAATCCTAAGATTTCCTACTTAGCGAAACTAAATTCAAATCTTTATCACTGTGCTTTCTAAAACTCTAATTCATCAATCTGTCTGCTTTGCAAGTTTTAGAAAGCCCAGTGGTAAAGATTTGAATTTAGTTTCGCCAAGTACGGTAAGTAATTATTTTTATAATTATTGTCCTATGACGGGAAAGATTTTGTTTCGATTCAGAGCAACTGCATGTGTCGTTCTGATGAGACCTAAAGAGGTTAAAAAGAGGCTTGCGGGTGCCCTGCATCGAAATAAAAATCTAATACCGTCATTATGTTTTATATCCAAGTTTTCGTTTATAATGTGAGGTATTTGTTTCGCCATATTGTGTTTTTTAAGACATCCTGCTGCTCTGTTCGCTTTTTTCACTTATTTTTGTATTTCTTCTTCCATTTTCCCGTAGCTCGACAATTTTCTTCTGAAGTACTCCGTTTACTTCACTTGTTCTATTATTTTCTTTCTCACAACCAGCTTATGTGTTTTTGATTCCTTTAATATCACTATTGACTTAGTTTTCTCTGTTCAAATAACCAGAGATTATATCTTCGAACTGTTTAATTAATCTTTGTAGACTATCTTCATTCCAAGTAAGTCACCCGTCAATTTGGAAAACATAACCGCCAAAAAACTATTGGTTATAATATCAGCTCAATATTTTAAAATAATCTTTCTTTGAAAACAAATTATGTTTGATTGTCATATTAAATTCTTTTGCTCTTATGTTAAATATGTGGACTAGTATTTGCAGACTATCTTTATCTTGGGCTATCAATATTGCGTCGTCTGCGTAACAGAATATTTTGATTTCTTTGTTTCCCATTCTGTATCCTCTTCCTTTGTTAACGCTTTTGATGATTTCATCCATGATCAAATTGAAGAGCATGAGGCTCAATGAATCCGCTGGTCTTATTCCGCTGCCTATTTTTATAGGTTCTTTAAGTTTTTCATCTATCCTGACTTCTATTTTATTGTTTTGGTAGATGGTGTCAATAGTTTTTATGATATTTAGGGAAACTTCTCTATTATACAGAAGATTGATTACATCTTTGAGTCTTATTCTGTCAAATGCTTGCTTTAAGTCAATCAGATATAGAAATGCTGGTCTAATATACACTAGTGATTTCTTAATGATTTGATCCATGACTAACATTGCATCAGTACACGATCTTCGAGTACGAAAACCCTGTTCATCTGTTAAACTTATCCTTAGATTCATTAGTTCTTGTAAAATTTTAGTTCTTCATTTGTGTTATTTCTGGTGTTTCCGGTTCTGGCTTCGTTTGTTCTTGATCTGCATACAGCTTTTTTAGGTAGGTAGTCAATTCATGACTTTTCTAGGTATTTTGGTTCTATTAGTTCCTTTACCTCCATTCTTTGACCTCTTATAAAGGGTCATATTTCATTTTGCAGTCCATAAAATCATGTTCCATTTCTTTCGGAAAGCGTTCCCAGTGATAATTTTTTATTTTTTTACAAGTGGATGTGTTTCGCTTCTTATTGTCTTGTAATTATGGTATGTCTCTTGTGTTTTGGTTGATATGTATTTCAGGTAACCTTTTTTCTTTTCTTTACATTTTCCTTTACTTCTATAAAAAACCATGGAGTTATTCGCTTTGGGAACGATTTATCTTTATTCATATTTCTTTCACCAGGAACTTTAGTGGCCGAGACTAAGATATTAGACTTAATTTTTGTTCTCTTCGACTCCATCACTTCCTGTGATATATGCGTTTCTGCTTTTTTTTTTGGTTATTCTTTTTTGGAATAGGTATCTTGAGGAGACATCCTGTAAGCTTTCGACTTTTATTTTTGTGGTATATTCTGGTGTTCTATTATCACATATATGTGTTTTCATTTGGATTTTGCACAATACCAATTTATGATCGCTTCCTATTTCTGCTGATGTAAGTGCTTTTAGATCTAATATTTGAGAGGGATTTAACTTTCTATTGGACAAAATACAGTCTATCATAGATTTTTGTCCTCTAGTGGTTTTAAAAGTTTATTTGTATTGTTCTTTGTAAGGGAAAAATGTATTACTAATACGTATTTTGCTTATGCCGTAGAGGTCCGTCAGAAGGTATCTGTTTTCATTTTTGATATTTTCATTATATCGCTGTTTTATTCTTGGAACTATATCATTGTCAACACAAGCTTTAACATCACCGATAATGATTATATATTAATCGTTTGGGGTCTCGTTTATTACAGTCTGAAGGTGTTCATAAAAGTTTTGCCGTGTGGTGGTATCTCTGCTGTTCTCTGATGCGTAGATTGCTATCACCATTCAGAGGTTTGAAATTCAGTTTAACTTTTACGCTTACTATTCTTTCAGAGATGTATGTCTTTCACTGTAAATCATCAGCTAGTCGTTAAGCATAATTTGACTCTTTCCTATTTTAGTTGGGATTCAAAAATAATACATAACTAGTAAATGTTTATAAAATAATAGCTTTTTCTTCTTCTTCTATTTATTGGCTTGCATATTCATGCATCCGCCTGCACATTTCGTAGTATTGCAGCTCGTATTGCTCTAAGCAATGCTGCAACACTAAAAAACTTTTTTTACAAATAACGTTAAAGTCTAACAGTTCCATTAAACCAACATAGTAAAGAGTTTTACAGACTTTAACTAAAAAATTTATTTTTATATAAGGATGCTCTAGATAATTTAAAATAAACTTAATATTCTTTGCACAAAGTAGTTCGGTGGCATAGCCGCCATGGTATCCTTATGTCGATGTAGACCAAGCCTCGATCCAACCTCTCACCATAATGTCTAACCAGTAACCCCCTATAAAATATCTCTCTATAGATATTTGCATCATTATCAACAAAATTTTATTTTTTCATCCTTAAAAGTTTAATTATATATTCGCCTAGAAAATTGACAGATGTTATTTAAATTTTGTTCTTTTCCTCTTTTTGTAATGTCATGGTATCCATAATGCACCAGCCTGTCTTTATACCTATTGGTTGCTTTAGTTATATTTGACGGATTCTCTAATTAGGTCTTCAATAATGTTTTGTAATCCTTTGTTATCTAATGCATCGAGCGAATAGTAATTCATATGTTCCAGTTATCTTTAATGTCTGTCAGTGCTTAGTTGAATAATTGTGGTTGCTTCTTGAATTACTTATTACATCGCCTGTTTTGGCTAAAAAATCTGTGAATGTAGCTTTCCAATATTTTTTGGAACATAAATATGCTGCCATTATTGAATCGACATTGGATTTATATTTACAAAAAAAAAAACAACGTTAAGAAGTGTGTTTTTTAACACATCTTATATTGTTATCAGATTCACTTTTTAATTTATGTCTTAATTATCTATGTCTAGTTATTCCTTATTTATTGCTATAAAGACAAGGATTTTTAATGTATGTATGTCTAATAATGCTTTTGTAGCAGGTTTAATTTTATCTTTATTTTTGCAATAAAAAGTGTGCTAATACTTTTTTGTTACATCACCAATGAAACTACTTCATCTAATTCATCAACGTCTCATTTTGTTACTATTAAGAACTTTAGTAGTGATACAGGTTTTAACCTTCACTTTATTTCAATAATTTCACATTATTTCTTATTATATTCGTTTTTATTTTGTAAATAATTTGATGCCACTACAAGTTATTTTTTTAGTTTAGTTTAACTCATTTTAAAGACTTTTTTTTATAAATTATTCAGAGGTAATTTTCAAGTTACGGCCCTGACGAAGATTAGGTGATTAAAGTGGCCCACGTTACACGGACACATGACTGATGATAGACTTACCGGCTTGATATCTGAATTGGTAATATATGTATAATAGTGTTGCTCTTTATGGGTAATTGAGATATAGGTATCAATCATAAAAAATATTTTTGTTTGGTTACTCAATAATATGCCCTTATAAATGTTAGAAAAGAATAGAAAAGAAATTAAATGAAAATAAATGGTTTTCCATAAGAAAAGATTTTGTGTCTTTTAATTTTGTCACTAATGGGCAATTGAGATATAGGTAAAATAATTTTTGTTTTGGTTGTTCAATAATATGTCCTTATAGATGAAAAAAAACGAAGAGAAAAGAAATTAAATGAAAATAAATGGTTTTCCATAAGTTAAAGATGTTACAGGCATTGTGTGTCTTTTAACTTTGTCACTAGAGATAGAAGCAAATATTTACTTTGGGGAGTGATCTAGAACATAATATTTTAGATCTCCTTATATGAGTGAGGTTAAGTTATATTACGAAAATAAAAATTAATCCTAAACCCTACACATTTAGGGTTATTAACTTGGGTTACTAGTCACTGGTAAACTATGGATGACGAGGATAAACTAGGAAATCTAAAAAGTGTGCGTAAGCCAAATGTTCCCGTATTAAACTTGCTTGATTGCAAAGTCATTAATATATGAAATATGGAATAGTTATAAAATCGACAACAACCATAAGGGCAAACTATTGTACTTAAAGATACCTAAAAGGTTTATTTCAGAACCATGCAGAAGGTTGTAACATTTGAATATAAATCTAAATTATTGAAATGAATCACCAACTTGCACATATCGAGACCTTTCAGGAAAAACATCGTAACCAGCAAAAGCGGAATTTTACAGGAGGAGATTTTTTTAAATTATTATTCTGCCAACTAGTCAGTGACGTAACTAGGGGGCGGGGTGGCTTTCCGCTCCGGATCTCTGATATGTGGGGCCTCCTAATTGGCATCAAAATTTCTTCTAAATGTGCCTATCTTCTAGAGATGTTGGCGACCACATTAACTTATCTTATTCTATACATAGCAGCTCAAATAAATCAGTTAGACCAGTCCACTTCCTAAGATTAGCCATCCAGGATATACGCCTACGTCCAGGGCCTCTCTTACCCTCAATCTTGCCTTGTAGCATCAACTGTAGAAGTCGGTTTTTATTATTACGCATGATGTGGCTGAAGTAAGCCAATTAACTGTTCTTTATGGTATTAATAATTTCTTTGTCTTTTCTTAGCCTCTGGAGAATAATTATGTTACTTATGTGGAGTATATATGAGATCCTCAACATACGTCGGTAGCACCTCATTTCAAATGCCTCAAATCGTTTTATGGCATCTTCTGTAAGGCTCCAGATTTCTACTTCATAGAGAAAGACACTAAATACGGCATAAAAATTATAAAATAAAAATTAACAAATAACAAATATAAAATTTTAAACTTGTAAACCTACAATCTGGTACATAGCATAATGTTTACTTTGTTTTCTTTTATAAAAAATTAGTAGGCATTGTAATACACTGTGCAGTCACATAAAAAGCTTATTCAAATACGATATTAAGGATTTTTTATTCCTACTGGGAAAAAATTACTAGATATAACCAATTATATTATAAATGCACTGAAAAATTATGGATTGAATCTACAATTGTGTAGGAGTCAAGGCTATGATAATGAAGGTTACTATATCAGGCATCCATAAGGGTGTCCAAGCAAGGATTAAGGAAAAAACTAGCAAAATTGCACAAGGCAAAATGTTTGTGCCTTATGCAAACCATTGTCTCAATTTGTGTGGAGTTCATACATTTGCAATCAAGCCTAGTTGTGTAATAATGTATGCAACTTTAGAAAGTGTATATAATTTCTTCTCGTCCTCTCCACATAGATGGGGGATTTTAATGGAAGTTATAGGTGTATCTGTAAAACAGCTATCTGACAATAGAGGGAGTGCCAATCACGAAGCTGTGAAACCTATTTTGAAATATTTTGATAAATTAGTTCAAGTTAAAGAAAAATTGTGTGACGCCAAGGAAAATATTAACACAACGCGCCTTGCTGAAATTTTATTCTCCTAAAGAGTCCTTTATTTATGGGGGTACGTTTTGCAAGAAATAAATAGTCCAGAGAGGTATTTACAGACAGAGTGTTTAAGTCTTGAAAACGTTGTAATAAAACTCAGAAGTTTGAAAGTAATTTTGGAAGACGGTCGATATGAGTTGGTCACGAAGGCTCTCCAGTTTGCTTCGGAAAAATGCGATGAAATGGAAATCTCCATTGAAAAGAAAGTAGAAGATGTTTAAAAAAGATAATGCGTGAAGAAACAGCCGAAAATGCCGTACTATCGCTCGAAGATGAAACTACAAGATGTATGCTTGAATGTTTAGAGAAGCTACACCAAGAGCTTCAAACTAGAATGCAAAGAATGGAGACTGTAATCAAAACATTCAAAATCGTTCGGGTCGATTAATAAATTGAATATTTACTCAATGATTGTGACACAGAAAATAAATTAGAAGACCAGAAATTAGACTACATTGAAGATGGCACCGTTTATTCTTGATATGGACCTGACGTAATCTATTTCAAATGTCTTTCGAACAGTATGTGTCTCTATTACTTCTAATGAAAGGAGTTTTTCAAAATTGAAACTCATAAAAAGCTATTTACAATCCACGATGAGCCAGACCCAGCAAAATATGTAGTTTGGCAATGCTCTCGCTTAAACGTGAAGCAGCAAAAAACATCAACTTCGACAACGTAATCAAACAATTTTCAGAAATAAAAATAGGAAAAAAATGTTTGTAAGTAAAAACTTTAAAATAAAAGTATGAATATTAACAAAATAATATTGGGTTATCAATGTTAACCCTTGCTTTAATGTTTAGATAATGAATAAAAACCAAACCAGATTAATTAAATTAAAAGTAATTTTTAGCCTAGCATAGGAATAAATTTTATTATATTTTATGTTTAAATTTTAAACATGTTTTATTTGGGTAGTTTTTATAAGGAGGTAAGTCTTTGCTTTTTTTTATATTGGGGAGAGGGGCCTCTTCGGTTACTTCCCCCCGGGCCTCCTGCATTGTAGTTACGTCACTGGAATCAGTATTCAAAATAAAATAGTTGATATTATATTATTTGTTAGTACTTATATTTTACAAATCAGAAAAATAATTATGTTGTATGTTTTATTTTTGTAATAGTACTGGTACTAACGGAAAAAGCTAACTGGAAAAAGCTTTTTGTTAGGATAACTTTCGATGAAAACTCAAAAATTTTGAAAAATTTTTTTTTACGATGTTTTTCCTGGAAGGACTCGATATGAAGAAGAAGGTTTGAATGATTTATCATTATATATATATATATATATATATATATATATATATATATATATATATATATATATATATATATATAAGCCTCGCTTTAGCAGATAATTAAACATTTTCGGTTGTTGTTGAAACAGTTAAAGATAGGTATATGACATTGTACATGAGATATATTCTGATAAATCTAAAAATTGAATAATTTGAAATAATACAGTTGTTATTGGGCACTACTACATGACACATCCTGTAGGAACAGTTTTTATTGAAAAAAATGCGCCACTAAAATATCAATTGATGTGTTCGAGCGTTTTTTAACACGACTCCATTTATTTATTATCAAACTTATTCCATCTGGTTGTTCCACTCTGTATATATATATATATATATATATATATATATATATGTGTGTATAGTTGGTATTTGGTAAACCTTAAAAGTCATCTTTTCGCTACCAAAGAGCATGAAGTTATGGTGGACAGTAAAATATATTAATAATTATTTTTGATATGCGTAAAAATAAAATTGTTAAGAAAGCTACTATTTAAGTTAAATTCTGATAAATTTATATTATCTAAAATTTAAATTCAAGTTAAGTAATACTTGTTTTTTTATTTCAGGTGAGTTTAGATTACCATACAATAATGTTGTAACTACTGTTCTGGTGAGTAGTTGATTTTGTTATTTACTATTTTATATATTTATTATTAAACGTATTAAAACACTTGGTAAAGCGCCTCCGAACGGAATGATGAAAAAACGACAACTCTCACTACGTAAAAGGAAAATGCTCCTGGAAATGAAAGAACACATACTTTCATAGGATGCACTGAAATGATGACGCATCGGTCAATGCTTAAGACGATGTATTTAAAAAAATTCTCTTATAAATTGTAAACATTGGTAGAACATGAGAAATTATACTACTGGGAGACGTAAATTGTAGAACAGGGAGAAAATTGTAGTCGTTATTGCAGTTTCGCAACTGTATATAAGCATTGTTAAAATATTAACAGACTCTTTGTTAGTTTTGATTCTCTCCGTATATTTAGTCAAGATTTCGCTTACAAAAACACAGACGCTATCGAACAATAAGCGGTTGTTATACAATGTTGAAATGAATTGGGCTGTTCATTCATACATTGTATCTTAACAAAGAAGCATAGAAAAATTAGTGGCATTCGTTAAAATTGTTCAGTACTAATGCCATCAATTTCTATTTTACATCTGGTTAGTTCTTTGCTGACAACTATTGTTTTAGTTTTCTGAGATGAGATTGTCATATTAAATTCTTTTGCTCTATCTTTATCTTGGGCTATCAATCTTGCGTCGTCTGCGTAACAGTATTTTGATCTCTTTGTTTCCCATTCTGTATCTTCTTCCTTTGTTAACGCTTTTGATGATTTCATCCATAATCAAATTGAAGAGCATGGGGCTTAATGAATCCCCTTGTCTTATTCCGCTCTTCTGTTCTAAGACTCTTTCTTTGTTAACGGTTTTGATGATTTCATCCATTTCTATAAGTTCTGTAAGTTGTCCATCTATTCTGACTTCCATTTTGTTGCTTTGCTAGATATTTTCGATAGTTTTTATAATATTTAGGAGAGCTTCTCTATTATACAGAAGGTGGATTATATCTTTGAGTCTTATTCTGTCAAACGCTTTCTTTAGGTTAATCAGACACAGAAATGCTGGTCTATTATACTCTAGTGATTTCTCAGTAATTTGCTTTATAATGAATATTGCATCTGTACACGATCTTCCACTACGAAAATGTTTATCTGCTAAACTTATCCTCTGATTTATTAGCACTTGTAAAATTTTAAATGTAAGTTTTAGCGTAGTATTTAACAAGTTTATACCTCTGTAGTTTTCTGGCTCTTTTTATCTCCTTTTTTAAATAGTAGAATTAGTTCGCTCGTTCTCCATCCTTCCGGTATTTTATTGTGTTTTATAATTTTATTAATTAATGTTGTTAATTGTTCTGTCATTACTGCTCCACAATATTTCAGTAACTCGTTTGGTATGCCGTCTTTACCTGCTGTTTATCTGTTCTTCAGGTTTTCAAGTATTTTCCGAACTTCCTGTACATTTATATTAAGTTCTTCATTTGTGGTAATTTCTGGTGTTTGCAGTTCTAGCGTCGTTTGTTCTTCCTTTGCAATATATAGTTTATAATATAATATTATTTGTCTTCTATATAAAATCATCCTATTTGCGTTACATTGATATTTATGTGAAAATCAGCTGTAAAAGTCATGTATCTTTTCTGCCGTATCATATTTTAGCATACTTCTGATTTCTTTTGTAGTCAAGCGGTTTAGTTAGTGTGATATAGATCTCCACAATTCGTCTCATAATATTTAAATTTTCCGAACTTCCTGTACATTTATATTAAGTTCTTCATTTGTGGTAATTTCTGGTGTTTCCAGTTCTAGCGTCGTTTGTTCTTCCTTTGCAATATATAGTTTATAATATAATATTATTTGTCTTCTATATAAAATCATCCTATTTGCGTTACATTGATATTTATGTGAAAATCAGCTGTAAAAGTCATGTATCTTTTCTGCCGTATCATATTTTAGCATACTTCTGATTTCTTTTGTAGTCAAGCGGTTTAGTTAGTGTGATATAGATCTCCACAATTCGTCTCATAATATTTAAATTTCAAAACAGTGTTTTTACACTAATTCGTTTACCCCTATATATATAATTTGTTTATTGATTCTACTTTTTAAATAGAGTTTTATAATTAAAGTCCTCTTTAATTGTAATGTAAAGAGTTTTCTGGCAAAATATAATTTTGAGTCACATCGCTTGAGATTGCATCTTTATTAAATTAATAAATTTGTATTAAATTAAATTCAGTTATACCAAACAGTTTTAAATTTAAAAATATTGAAGTTGTTTTTAATTTTTGCAAAACTTTGTATATAAATACCATATTTATGTAGTAAAAGTGATCGCCGAGCATGTTTTCTCTGTGTATCTTATATCTTGAAAATTCGATTTCATTTTAAAATTCCAGATCTTTTTGCCGTTGTCTTTATTCGTTGGTTAACGATGTTTTGTCTGCCAATTTTCTGAGTCAGCTAATTACCAATTTCCATTAGGGACTTTTAATTCTCAACTTCCTAATGAATTTGTACAGAAAAAGGATTTACAGTCTAATGGGTTAATATATACTACGCTTTCTAGGAACTTCCCTCCAGCTTTAACGACCAGAATAAGAATAAAAGAGAGGAGTGTAAAGTTTTCTTAAGAAATTGTGTCTCTTAGTTAGTTCATAAAATGATTATTTTAGTCGGAGGTTATTAGTCTAAGTTCGAAGTATGGAACGCTAAAACGGCTTAGTTTACGATAAGTTCACGAAAAGCTTTTTGGTTCTATAAGTAAGAGTTGAGGTGTATACAAACTAAATTATAGAAATGTGTAAGAAGTTACGAAAACTACAGGAAATATGTAAATGGTAATAACATTTGATAATTACTTGTTAAGGAATACAGAAAATAAAATAATATACGGTTGAATGCTCGAATATATGAATTTTACAAATAAAAGGCCGATATCAAGCATAGTTTTTTATTAAACCTTTCCTAAGTACTTTCGCTCTCAGGGCATCTTCAGGGGCATTTCGTTAAAAATTTTTGGCTTCCAGCACATCAATTCATAACATTTATTGATGTGCTGGATAGCCAACAATTTTTGAAGAAATGCCTCTGAAGGTGCTCTGAGAGCAAAAGTACTTGGGCCAGATTTAATAGTAAACTGTGATCGATATCTGCCTTTTGTCTATAAAATTATATAGACAATGTTTTAAAATATTGCACAAATGTAATGTTTTATACTTGAAACAAAAAAACAAATTTATAGAAACAAAAATAAATATAAACACAGAATCCTTAGCAGCTTTAAGGTTCATACACATGATGACGGTACGAATATATAAATGTATGAACTTATGACCCACCCTCACATACACATCTGGACTTAAAATGATAAACTAGGCCTATAACCTGATAAACTGCGTCTTTTGCAGATCTGTTTTTCTTCTTTTTTGTCATTGAACCCTTTGAGCCCCATAAAAGTTCAAACTTTTTTTAATAATTTTTAATGCAAACTTGTTTACAGGTACATTATAAACATGACCAAAGGTTTTATCACGAAACTACTGGGACACCGGGTCACTGTTTGTGGTCCAACACAAAACAATTTTTTTTTGTCATTTAGACAAAGTCCTACATTACATATAGAGCATTACCACCTACTTCTATGCGGCTCCTTTTTTGTACTGCAAAGGTCACAGTGACGTGACGTTCCATGAATTGGCATGTGATCAGCAGATGTCAATCTGGTTTCTAGTGGAACGTATTTTTTAAATTTACTAGCGAGAGGTTCCAAACTTTTTCTGCCTTTCTTTTTAATTGTTTCGACTCCAATTAAAAAATAATATATGAATTTACTAGTGCCACATCTAGAAAATGCCAAAATATACGCATATACCACTTTTTGCTTTTTCGGTCTATTTCATAACATGACTTTAGGATGTCTGCTTTGTTTACATATCCCATGTAAGCATTGTAGTCCTTCACTAATTGCGGTCAAAATATTTCTGCAACAGACCCATCCCTCAGCTTACGATTTCAGGACTATGAAAATTACTAAGGAAATATATACCTTTTGTCTTTCCACTTCAACAAAACAATATTTTCCTTGTTTCTCCAACTCTTACCATTTCCTTGTCAGAGGTGAAGTCATTAGTTAATCCTTTTCTATCCTTACGCACAGTTCTTCTCCTTAATGTGCCTATCCATTAAGAATGTTGGCGATCATCATGCCAATCTTTATCTTATCTGCAGCAGCGCACAGTACCACAGGCATATATGTTGGCTTTCTTCAATTCATGCATAAGTGGTAAAGAGGTAAAATAATTATCAAAATAAATTTTTGAGTAACTTCCAGTAAGGTATCTAGACATATCAATGACAACACGCTGTCCCAGATTTTTATCTGCGACATTACCAACTTTACCGGTATATATCTCAAATTGTGATATATAACCAGATTCATCAGCTCTAACCTTCACCTTATAACCACGTTGTATGGGTCTCTGAGGCATATATTGACGAATTGATGATCGTCCTTTGAATCGTATCATGAATTCATCTGTACTTTGATTTTGTGTAGGTGCATAGTATTGACGAAAAGTCTCTGATAATATATTCAAAAGTAGTCGGATCTTGAATAGTTTATCATACATAGGTTCTTCTTTTTTTACTTCAGTCCTATTGTCCACTAAATGCAATCTACCCAAAATTTTCCAAAATCTATTTCGGGACATTTTACTGGAAATATACATGTCCCGTACTTCGTCATTTGAAGACCAATAATCTTTTATAGATGGCAATTTCTAAATCCCAATTAGTACCTATATTTATGCCTAGAAACGCTTTAGATTAATTTTTTGTTATTGGAGAAAAATTGGTTGCCATACCAAAATTTTGTGTAGCAAATAAATTAGTTTGGAAAACAATTTCATCCAATAAATCTTCCGGAAATAAACATAAAAATATTTGATATGGCATACAAGCATCATCTGGTATGTTTACCGGTCCTAAAAAATTAGTAAATTTAACAAGTGGTTCAATTTGAATATTCTTACTCCAGGAGACACTGCTGTAGTTTGCCAATGGTTCGCCGTCACTGCTGTCATCATGAAAGTACTCTTAATGGTTTGTCGACGTACCGGGATTATTTTCAGAATTTGTGTCATCATTGATGTAGTGTATTTATATTGACATGTTCATAAGGCTCTGTAAGCTCATTCTCATAATCCGAGTTGTCGTCATCTGCATCTGAGATGACAGACTCTTGATCAGATGGAATTGGTTCATCAAATTCACTGAATTGTTCGTCTGTCATTTTTTCTACTTTCAAATATCCATATCTCTTCTCACCTAAAATAAAATACACCGTGAGTCCCAGTAGCTTCAACCGAAACTACCTGTATAAATCCCTCCGGACAGAAATTTTTAAAACCAAATTATCTCTACTCATGCAAAGTACACTCTGTATAATAATATCTATAATATAAATAACTTACCAGTCATTACTTATAAATATTTGTTGTTTATCAATCACGCAAACAATAACCTAATTTATACATTGTGCGTGACTGTTTGTTTATCGACGCGGTGCAACGGAAAAAAACCGCGAGAATAGACCCCTGTTAAATTTTGTGTATAATGAGCATGGTTATAGACAACAAATATATACGTAGAGTCACCGTGCAACCGTTGGGACGTTCAGTTAAAATTTGCTTATCGGTAGTTTCACAGCGATACCAATGGGATGAAAAAAGTTAAGACAACTCACCTCCTCTTCTCATGTCGTGAGGTTCTTTCTCTACCAGTTCTAGATACCGTAGTCCTGTAGGGCATTACAACGGATTAAGCCGTGTAACGTGGTTTCGTTTTGTTCTGGTGTATCCAGTCATCAGACCCACTAAAAGGATTTTGGATGTAAATTTGGTACTTTTCTTTAATGTCTTTCTTCGCTTGTCTTTACCTGGTTAATCTTTTATATATTTGAGATATTCACTTTGAGTTCATTTGTCTATGCTACTAGTTTCTGAGTGTTTATATTTGTACCAATTAAAATTGCTATTTGTCCTAAGTCTTCTCGACTCATTTATTATAATTTTTACATTTTTAAGTGTCTATATATTACTGTCTGCCTTTTACAAAAAATATTTTGGATTATTTGGGATTTTATTTTAAAAAAATCAGTACTTTGGTATTATTGTCTAAGTTTGTATCCTTTTTTTCAGTTTCTTTAATTGTCAACTTAGTATATATTAGCATTTTAATTGGTGTCCCAATTACAATTTTGTTCGTATATTTTATACATCCGTGGTATTAGTTCTTAGCTCACACCATTACAACGTAACTCATCCGTTCGAGTATAAACGTTTCAATCCTAATAAATGGTCCTTCGAGCCGTATAATCGTTTATCGTTCTCTATAAATCAAGGTTGTCGCTCGCACCTCAAACTACGCCACCCTCACGTAATACAACAAAATCACATACTGATCCGATGGACAGTATAGGCCAGTTAAAGACAGAAAAATCGAAAATTTTGTCAGTTATTAGTTATGAGGCTTCAAGTCATATTTATCATAAACGATCTAATAAAAATCATAAACAATGTTTAGTGGAATTTATACGCTCATACCAAGGTGAAGCGTGAGCAAAACACAAAATACAACCAGTATTTGCATCTTGTTGGATTTGTTGAGAAAATAAGAGTTTTAGTATTTAATAGTATAGTTTTCCTACAAAGAGTTTAAATTACAAAATTAATATTTCTACTAAGACTATGCTTTTTTTTTTAATTTCTGTAATATAAAATGTGTAGATGAGGAGATGGTTCGACCGCTCATCCGCACAGATCTTTCGCGCAGCAGTTTCCAAAACTACAATTGCCATTTGGATCGCCAACCTTCGAAAGGAGACGGCGCAATGAGAAGAGAAGAAAATGTGTATCGCTTAACTGTCATTTTGTTTTTATTCTAATAAAAATTATCTTTTTATACATACGTAACAAATTCGAAAAATCTCAATATGCGACTACTATTTATGCTCATAATTTAACTAACCTCCCCAACTGCGACTATTCATAAATCTCTACTAATATTATAATATTATAAAACGTACAGTTTATTTTAATTAATAAATATCTCTTAATCAGAATATACCCAAGATCATCGTAAAACAATTTGCCAGAAACTACTTTTTTGATGAATTTTTAGCAATATTATGACTTACTGGCCTAAATGCTTAGTGTACGTATTTCTTATTTTTCGGAAAACAATAAAAACTACGGGTAGGAATACATTTTTCCATTTTCGGTAGCACATTGAATAATAAAACGTAATAATTTTTAGCAATATTATGACTTACTGGCCTAAATGCTTAGTGTACGTATTTCTTATTTTTCGGAAAACAATAAAAACTACGGGTAGGAATACATTTTTCCATTTTCGGTAGCACATTGAATAATAAAACGTGTATCATAAATTTTTCGTGTAAAAAGTGCCGTTTCTGAACCAGAGGTGTTTTACCTATCAAAAATAAGGATCTGAAATTTTAATTTTATCTATATTTTTATATACAGTCTGGAAACCGCTTATGAAATAAAATTATTATTTCTGTCCATGTTTTAAAAAATTAAAGAAAACTAGGGAACACGTTAACTTGAAATGTGTGCTTTTTAATAATAAACTTAAATGTACAGGCTGATTCACGCAACTTAGTCCATAGTATTTTATGTTTTTATATTTTTAAAAGCTCCTTAACAAACTAATCTTAACAATATCATGTAGGGTCTATTATGAATTATACAGGGTGGAATAGGGAATAAATTTGTTTGCGTCTTTATTTTAGAAAATAATAAAAAACATTTTGACAAGTCTGTTGTCAAGTTGAGTCAACTTTTAAATTGAATTGTGCGCTTTTTAAACAAATTAATTTTAAATTCACGCCATTCTTGCATAGTCCATAATCTTTATTTATAATGAAACACCCTGTAGATTTCTATATTTTTAAAAGGTCCTTAACAACCTGGTCCTAAAAAACTATATTACGCAGGGTCTTTTGTGGATAATGATCTGCTAAGACGCCTAGATACGAAGATACGGTGTCAAAAAATATGAGGTCCAATCCCGGAAAACGATCACAGTACATTCAACCAACTTAAACCTCTAAAGGATTAATGGAATTCGCAGAAAACCATTCGTTGTAGTAAAAGACACGGTAACCTGCACTGGAGTTCTCAATAATCTTTTTAATTACTTTGGTAGAATATTTTTGCCTGTATTACCAGTTAGCGTTAATTTGTATAAAATGAAGAGCAAAAATTCAAATGGAATTTTAAATGTTATTGTTTATTTGGCTAATAAATGAATGCATAAATATAGTGGTTAACCTGCTGTACAATTATTTTGTAAATAACATTATAATAGTGTACTTACTGATTTAAAAATCAGTAAGTACACTTAAATTTATAAATCATCATGATCATAGTCACTAAATTCACTACCGCTATCAGTATGTAAATCTATAATCACTGTATTAATTTCACAATTTTATTTTCCCGGATCCACCACTCTTCTATTGATTTTTTACATTTATTTACAGTTTTGGACCATATTTCTGGAGTTGCAGTTTTAAGAGCTTCTTGTCACATTTCCCTAACTGCATCGTCACTGTATCCACTGCATCCAACGTGATTATCATAATACGTTTTACATATATCCCAGATGTGTTCGATGGGATCCAACTGGCAGTGATATGGCGGTAACCGTTGTACTTGATGTCCATAACATGATACAATTTGGTGAACTATATAAACTGTTGGTTTTTCATTGCGTTTCGAAATTGCCAGTAACTCTGATTTGAAGGCGTATTCCGGAAAATTGATATTATTTTTAACTAACCAATTTTTGATGCTCGGTAGGTTCCACGACTGTTTTGGTTGTTTCATTACAGTTTTCAGCTTACTTTTACTTATTCCGATTGCGTCACAAGCGCGTTGATTTATACATAGTAATGACTTTAAAGGTCCATCATTGTCTCTTTCCATGGTAAAGTATTTATGCACATTTGCAATTAATTTATCAATATCCAACTTACGTCTAGCCATGATGGTCACTTAAAACTACACATTTGAATTACAATATACTGAGTTTAGATCAATATGACAGAAACTTTCGAACTGCTGTGCTTGAGAGGTAAAATATAACATAACCGCTTACAAAGATCCTAAACACATGAAGCAAATTAGCCTAATGATCATTAGGAATGCCGATTGTAATTTAAATATGTTTGATATAAAGTATAAAAATGGTTGGAAACCGTACATAAACAAATTATCATGTGTTCCACAATAATTTTATTTTTAGTACATTTATTTTCATTTAATAATAAAAAGTTAAATATATTTACCAAAACCCTAACTTTACTCCGTTTACTCCCTAGTTTACTCCGAAGTATTTAACAAAAATTAAAAGTGATATTTTAGTACTTTGTATACTACTTTGAATATAAATTATCCTTAGCACGAAAGAAATTTTCCGTTAAATAACATTATGCAAGAATACTATTTATTAAAACAAATGTAACAAAATATACAAAACTATGAACAACGGGTTAATGACACATATATTTATTTTATACCTAAAATTTAGCAAAGTGTTGAACGTTATGGAGAACACCAGTGCAGTTTACCGTGCCTTTTACTACAACGAAAGGTTTTGTGCGAATTCCGTTAATCGTTTAGTGGTGTAAGTTGGTTGAATGTACTGTAGTTGATGGTTTTGATATTGATGCATTAAGGAATTCCCATTTTAGTTTTCGCTTGCATTAACATTTCGTTATTGCCACCAAGCTAAAGCTTTTTGGTCGGAAAAGTATTTAGTGCTTATTTAAATATTTATTTTAATTACTTATTTTATTTTGCATTAATATCTTTAAATTTCTCGCGTTAAAATTGGCATCTTTATATCCTATATGAAAGCTGCAATCTGAGAACCACATATGTGAAAAAAATCATTAGTTTTTACCCCGAATCGAAAAAAGACGCTTAACGCTAGCCTGAATTTGATTCGGTTAGGGTACCATGTTGGAGTTATATTACCCAAGACTCCCACATGAGGAGCATTTGGCTGATAGTCGTACCACTATCCTGATAGTTGATTCCTGTTTACACACGAATTAATACACCTCGCTCCAATGAATTGTCACACCCGAACGTAATTCCAAGGGTGAACAGGTCTCACAGGCTGGGATTAATTAAATTGCTTGCGAGAAGTACAGAATCTTTCCCACCGCATGTCGCAAAACTTCTGATAATTAGAAGAACACTGATAATTAGAAGAAAAGGTAAGTGGTCTCACTTTGTTCTGATAATCGGATTGAATTATGCCAATTGACTGTTTTTTATATTTACAACCATATAGATTTAGTTTTTTACTACTTAATTAAATAACCAGCTAATTCTATATTTGCTACATAAACACCTTCTTTATAACAATCCTCTATATGATAGATAGATCGGTAGATTTAGTGAGGTGTTCTTTTGGCCTATTCCACTGCGACCTTTTCAGATCTATTGTGGTCCTCTAGTCCTAGATAACATTCTCTAGCCTGACCCTTTTTAAAAAGTCTAATGGCTCCGAAACTGTACTTTCCATATAGCTATTTTCCGGTGGATTTTTATCTCCTAATGCCAAGAACCGCATATTTGCCAGGCTGTCACACTGACATCGAATGTGCTCTGCTGTTTCTTCTTCGAGGTGACAGAATCTGCACAGGTCATCATCTGATAATCACATCAGTTTCAAGTGCCTATTCAGCTTACAGTGCTCTGTTCGAAGTTTTACTTTGTCTTTTTTCCTGTCTTTGCTTATTAGGATTGCCGTAAATTTTGGCGAATGTTTTGTAATGAACTGTTTCGCCTGTCTTTGTCCTAGTGAATTCCTCCACCATTCCAAAGATGTGTGAGCTACCCACTTCCTTGTAACCATTCTTGTTACTGTCTTTTGGATCGGAACCCACTGTACATGGGTTCCGATCCAATAAATGGCATTGATGAGCCTTGTTTGTCCATTTTATCTGCTTTTTCATTGCCCTTATATTCCTCGTGCCCCCGTACCCAGGCTACCGTAACCTTGCTACGGTCTCCTAGTTTATTTACGGCACACACACAATCCAATACTAGCATAGAATTGACCTCTACATAATTCAGTGTTTTAAGCGCTGTCTGACTATTTGTGAAATTGGCAACTGAACGGAACGTTCTTTCCTGCCTTTCTATGTTATTTCCGCCTGGAAAACTGTTACATCCTTATATAGGCTTACCGGGAAATGTATCCCTTGATTTGTCCCTACTATGCCGGCTTCCACACCCTCCGATGTTTTTGAGCCATCCGTGTACCAGTTAGCATCAGCTTGTATGGGTACACCTTCATTCCTTGTCCTAGTCAGCCTTTGGTCTATATTGGTTTGCTTATCTGCATCATCCAGAATTGTTCAGCCCGAAAAGTGTGTGTTTATCAGTTCTCTAAGACTCTCCTCTTTGGTATCCGTAAATTTGCCATAAGCTTTCTGTAGGAAACCTACTTCTTTAGTTGTGTCACCATCCTTTGCCAGGACTTTATGGATTCGAGAACATATCGGGATATCGGTAATCTCCCCGAAAAATCTTTCCATGAATTCCTTTTAGCTTTCCGAATTTCTTTCCTCTATATATTATCCTCTATGTCGTCAATGTACGTTAGTTTTGGTCTTCCTCTGGTTCGTCGTCTCACCGATTTCAGTTTAAAACTTGAGACGAAATGATCAATGCTTGATCATTTTGTGTAACTGTACAAGTTCTGCTTCATGTAGGTTAAGGAACTCTATTTATTCTTTTTCATGAAAATTAACATGTAATATACAAACGTTGCAATACTGTTAAATGAAAAATTATAGTTTAAATACTCAGATTATGACAAAACTAAAAAACGTACTTTAAAAAACCTATACAGGATACACGGGATTATTTATATAGTCTTTTTTTGTTCACCATAAAAAATCTATTTCAATAAACAGCGCTATGTAGTAATGTAACTTACCCACCAGTTTAACCGACGTGAAAATATTTTGTCGTCCTGAGACCAAAGTTTATACTCACAAAAAGTAGTCTACACCAAAAATTTATTACAGGTGAAGGCACTTTACAGTGTAAGATATTTGTATAAAACAATCTACGGGGTTTTGGGTAAATAGACTGGTTTTGGAATATGTTTGAGAATGCTTTTTGAATTCATATTTTTATATTGCCATGAATGTTTTATGTGTACAGTCTCAGTTAATAGTTGGAATTTAAAATATTGAAAGAATGCTTAACCCTTTCGATACTGTTGCCGTAAAAGTACGATTTTCATTTGCAGCTTTGATGAGCGAGCGCCGTACTATTACGCAAATTAATCCCCGTCATTCAGATTCTGTCACCGTACATTGTTAAGTATTTACATCTTTGAAGAGCTATAATCGTAACAGTACGTTCTACATTGTCCATCTTGCATACTAGTATCGTTCATGTACGTTACGATCCACAAATACGCCATACTGATGCCGTACATACACTGCAGCACATCACTTACCCTAGCGCTGTACTTTCTAAATACCGTTGTTTTGAAATTTTACGAAAAGACATTCCACTACTTTGGAAGAAAACGAATCAACCACTTCAATATAAATAATGTAAACTACTGGGTGGCCGTCTCGATCGAGAAGTGCACAATTTTCCCGGCGTCGTATATGAGCAACGCGCAACCGATATTTGGCCCGTAGCGAAAGGGTTAAGCTGGATTCAATTTAGGCAAAAATCGTTAAATATGAATTGTCGGAATGACATCTAATTGCTAACGATCTGGTACTTACTTTCTTAAAATATACTTTGAAATGAGGATACCCGTACCCTATGAATGACGCTAAGAAACTAGCAAAAAAAGTGAATGTGATTACACATTTTGTACCATACCTATATATCCAGATTGTTTTCTTCTTCTAGATATCTGTATTTAATAATATACTTTTATGCTAATATAGATAACACATTGTATTTAAAGCTAATATTAATATGCCATCCATATGTTTGCCATTATGTCGGATAAATATAGCACATAACTAATAAATTAGTTTACATATTATAATAAAAAAATTTCCTCTTACCAACATTCTGTAACGAGGATTTATAAAAATCTGATTCAATTCATGTAAAAATCTTTCAGTGTTCACATATGGTCATGAAGTGTATGGTCATGAAGTGATACTACTTTCTAAATATGTGCCACATACATTATGCATCATCTGCAAAAAGCAAGAAAGTATTACCCGGTTTCTGAAAAACAGTTCACTTTTTCTATCGTTTAAAAAACAGCCAAACGATTTAGTTTGCATGAAAAATGGCGTGGTAATATTGTAAAAAGAAAGGTACATAACCAAAACTATTATAACAAATAAAAATAACTGTGGAACAGTGTAGGAATGATTAATTAAAACACTAAAATATTCACACGAAAAAACACTATAAAAGATGCAGAATTAAAATTAAAAATAGTATTAAATAGTAAAAAGTAAATTAATTTTTAGTGATTTACTATAAATTGAGTTAGAACTTACTAGGATTAGTTTTACGGAATTTTTTTGTATTATTAGGTCTACGCCGTAATAATAAAGTACTTCTAAGCACCAGTTACGAAGATCCAGTGCAGATCCTTATTTTCGTACCGATTCGACCCGAGCGCATTCGTTATATGATTATCCACTTCGTCAGTAGCAAAGCGATAACCGTTAGGTACACATAATTATATAAAAAGCCTAATCACGCCACTGTTTACGCGAAATCGGATCTTCCTATGTGGCGTTTAGAGTACGTACGTACTAAACAACTACTGACAGCAAAAATGGGCATTAATTGGAAACATAACAAGACCCCCTCTACAGAAGAACCGTTGAACACTATAAGAGAAAAACAATACAATATAGAACTACTCCAAGAACAATCAATAAGAGAACTATACCAACAACGTCTAGACCAAAATTAATAAAATTTAGATACGGCAACATCGAAGAAATATACGAGCATATTATAAAGGCGAGTATTAAACAAGCAGCATTCGAAGCCCTTGGAGAAAAAGAACATATAACAAATAAACAGCACTATTATGAAATAAATGAACCAACAAAAGAATAATTGAAGAAAAAAAGCAACTATACAGAAAATGGGACTACAAACAACAAAGAAATTTATAAAGAATATAGAGAAAAAGATAGAGAAGTGAAAAAACAAATAACGCAACAAAAGAATGAATAATGGGAAAGAACCTGCTTAAATATTGAAACATACATAGGAGGTACAAGAACTTCGGAGTCATGGAAAGTACTGAGAGGATTGAAACAAAACTCAAAAGAAAAAATTAAATTGGGAAATATACAGGACAAAAAATGGAAGGACTATTACAAGGAACTATTAACAGAACAAAGACCACAATTTATTGGAAAAGAAAACAGGCGAAGACGAAGCAGATCTCCACAACAAGAAATAGAGATAACAGATAGGGAAATGAGAACCGCCATAAAAGCAATCACTGAAAAGAAAGCACCGGGACCTGGAGGCATCTCACCTGAGCTTATAAAATACGGATCAAAAAAATTACACCGGATGATACAATGGATATTTCAGAAAGCCATAAATGGAGAACAACTCCCAAAGGAATGGCCGGAGGCATATATGACATCTATATTTAAGAAAGGAGATAGAAAACGATGCGAAAACTACAAAGGAATAAACGTATTATCATCAATAGGAAGATTATATGGGAAGATACTGCGAGAAAAGATAGAGCAAGCAATAAAAGGCAAAATCGGGGAGGATCAGGCAGGCTTTACGGCAGGAAGATCATGCATAGACCACATATACACACTGGAACAACTGTCGGAAAAGAAAAAAGCAAAAAATAGAGATATACATTTGGCATTTGTGGACTTGAGAAAGGCGTATGACTCTGTACCAACGTCAGAACTATGGGAGGCAATGTACAAATTAGAAATACAGACGGAGCTCATAGAAGCTACAAAAGCTCTATATAAAGAAAATAAAGTATCCATTAAAATGGGAACAAGAATCATAGGAGACTTCACCACAACAAAAGGGCTCCTGCAGGGTTGTTCTACATCTCCAACCCTATTCAAAATATACTTAGAGAAAGCCTTGACTACATGGAAAAGAAAATGCGAAGGCATGGGAGTACCGGTACGGAACGAATACCTATATACGTTAAGCTTTGCAGACGATCAAGTAGTGATTGCACAAGACCAAGACGACCTCAGCTACATGATGAAGAAACTACAAGAAGAATATACCAAGGCTGGCCTAGACATTAACCTCGCGAAAACAGAGTACCTATCTACAAGTGAAGAAGACATAGAAGATCTACAAATTGATGACAACGTAACAATCAAGGGAAAGGATAAATTCAAATACTTGGGGTTTCTAATCACGAAAAAGGCAACAACAGAGGAAGAAATTACACAAAGATTAGGAAAAACAAGAACAGCAATCCGACAACTTAACTCAGTATGGTGGGATAGACACCTAAATATGAATACAAAAACACACAGACAAGATTTATAAAACATTAGTGCGAAGTATTATGACATATGGGGCTGAAAATTGGATCATAAACAAGAAAAACAGCAGTAAGATAGTAGCAACAGAGATGGAATGCCTGCGAAGATACTGCAGAGTAACAAGAATGGATAGGAGAAGTAATGACGAAATAAAGCAAAGAACGTCAATAGAAACAGACATACTAACATACATAGAACAAAAAAGACTAAAGTGGTATGGACATGTAAGAAGAACTAGTGACAGCAGATGGATAAAGAGAATAACCGAATGGAGCCCCATAGGAAGGAGGAAAAGAGGACGACCCCGAAAATCCTGGAGGAACGAAGTAGACGACGCCATGAGTAAGAGAGGCCTAAACGATGGAGAATGGGACAACAGAGAGAGATGGAAACGGTTGAGCGAGGGAAGGCAGTGAATACTGTAGAATCCCTGAATATATATATATATATATATATATATATATATATATATATATGTTCCCCATTCTGTAGCCATGACCTTTACGTACTGCTTGTATTATTTCGTCCATTATTATATTAAAGAGAAGTGGGCTTAACGAGTCACCCTGTCTGATTCCGCTTTGTACTGGTATACACTGTGTTAGTTTTCCATTTATTTTTGCCTGTATTCGATTATGGAAGTAGATGTTTTCGATGGTTTGTATAATATTGATTGGTGTTTCCTTTATACAGTGGGTGTAAGATGTCTTCGCGATCGAAGGCCTTTGTCAGGTCTATAAGACATAGATATGCTGGTTTATTGTACTTAATGGCCTTTTCTGTGATTTGTCGTACAAATTCGATTTATACCTCTATAATTGTTGGGATCTTCTTTATCTCCTGTCTTGAACGTTGGTATCATTAAACTGTTTCTCCATGCGTCTAGTAGCTTGCAGTGCAATATTAGTTTTTGTATTCTTTAAGTTTTGTCATCTTTAGGGTTATACTTTCTCCTCCGTGTTTTAGAAGCTCGTTGGTCTGGTTCCGTCTGGTCCTGGTGAATTTCTATTTTTGAGTGAATTTATGGCTATCTCTACTTCCTGAAAACTGATTTCTATTTCGTGTCTTAATGCAGGTACGTTATTGTATTGATTATTATTTTCCTTTTCTTTAAACAGTTCCATCAGGTATTTTTCCCATTCGTTTGCTGGTATGTTATTGAATTCCTTCAATTCTGTCATTTCTTTTCGTTTGTTTTTTATGATATCGCCATATTTGTTTTTGTGTACCGTAGAAGTCGCTTTCCATCTTTTTTGTAAACTGTTCCCAGTGTTCATTTTTTGTTCTTCTTACCAACTGCTTTGTTTCATTTTGTATTCTTCTATAGGTGACTCGATGAGTATTTGATGTTTTGTACTTCGTGTTGGCCTCTCGTTTCTCTTTACATTTCTCTTTTATTTCTTATCTGAATCATGGTGTATTGTTGTTGTTTCTTTTGTTCAGTATGACTTTGCGTTTTCCTAGATCTTCTGTTGCTTCTGTTTCTTCAATGTTGTTTTTAATTTTCTCCCAGCGCGCGATCTAGATTGTGATGAATTAATCTTATAACACCGGTACACAGTAGGCTCGAAGGCACCGTTGCTGAGTTTGGGTAGATTATGGGCGGGGTCGTTCTTGGAGGTGAGAAACATAAAGAAGAAAAGATACAGAACAACAAAGAAAAGGAAATTAAGAAAGGGAACAACACTCAAAAAATAAAGAACGCCACTGTTTTTAAATGTTCCAATGTTTAAAATGAATCCAAAAAACAGAAACGGAATATACACAAATCGAAGAGAAAAATGCAAAGATCATTCAAACAAAAAAGGTAAAATCATAAATATTACAAAATAGACATATAAGATCCAGGTAAAATTTATTCACTCATTACTTTGTTATTGTTATCGCTTTTCTAGTTATTTTAATTTATAATCCTGTTTATAGACGCTATTTTCTCCTAAAATATTTAATGCTAGCAAATGCACAATCGCAAAACAAACAAACTATTCGAACGGCGCTTTCCTTAATGGTTTTTCGCGCCAGGTAATTAACCTAAAATCTGCGATAACAATCGGGTTGTTAGTATATGCAGTGCAAGGCGTTTATCCATAACATCTCAGCCAAGCAAGAATTAAATCCATCAAGACGAGAGACCAAGCGGGTGTGAATTTGTTTGAGTGCACACATTAAGTCATCCTCGAAATGACTTCGTCTTTGGGCTGTTAACAAAACAGTCTCTTAGAGTCTAGACAAACTCACATCTGACAAGAGAAAAATCAGTTGTGTTTAATTAATTTTATTGATAAAACATTCAGATTTTTATTAAAACTTATTAAATAAAAGTTTCTTTTTATTTAATTTTTCCCGTCAGTTTAGATGCGGTATTGTAGTGATCAGGACTCATTCTTGACATGCGAGAATATATATTCCAATTAATTAGTAAAATCGTAAATGTACTTATTCAGTATCCAAAAATAATTAAAAGAATTTATGCAATTATTTATACCAATTGACCCAAACAACCACTTCTTTTAAAAGGATTGGCAATAAATACATTGTAATTTGAAACTAAAAGGCAGGAACCATCCTTAAAATTAGGATAAGACGTTAAAGCAAGCATTGGTGTATGTTTAGATTATATGTATAAATGTGTTTGTTTGTTGCATAATGGTGAAGAGTATTAACAGCAACATATAAAATTTAATTACAGTTGAGATTAATACTATTACAAGAATTAGTATTAAACTCAACAGTCTTCCGGGCTAAACCGCTTCGATTATCATTGCGCCAACTTTCGACATCCTCTTTGATGTCTTCTGCAGGGCTTCGGAGGTCTCAGTCTCCCGAGCCCCCAGACACTACTACACTAATCGCAAACAAATGCATTACTTAATATGACAGGTCGTATTGCTTTTGCCACTCCTGAATTGTTAGGTCTCGATTTTTATAGCAAAATTTTGTTATTGCTTGTTGCCGTTTACTGCTTCTCTTTCTATGACTATTGGTCGTTGACATTTTATTATAAGTATAAAGTGGTCATAGTTATCTCTCTATCCTCACTCAGTTATGTCACTAAACTCTCAAATCAATAATTTTGTCCATGTCTCAATGCATAAATCTTGTTTACCCTATTTTTGCCAAATGACATGGTTTGCAAGATAAACTAGGAGCTCTTGGCGATCTAAAATCGATTTAATATAGAGTTTTTGCTTCGGAGTTTTCTACGTTACAACTGATCCTATGTCTCTAAGTTGTAATTTTGCATTGAGTTATTTTTTACAAAGTTTTAAAGTAAATACGAGATCACACATTTCTAATAAGTAAGAATAAATACATTTTTAATTCAGGAATAGATATTATGAAAATGTGTATTTTATTTTTTGTTCATAAGGTCAAATAGAAAAATGGGGTAATATAAATAAAGATTTATTTTTACTTCGTATTTTCATACAGATGAACCGAAAGAAAGAAAGTCTTTAAGAAAAAAAAAATAGAAAATAAACAAAAATTCTAAAATTAACAACCTAAAATTTCTATTCCTGCTGAATTTCTAATATCCCGAAAAGAAAAATGAATAGTGTGTGAGTCCACCTCTGTGTAGCCTTAGTGCTCTAACTCTATTTGAAAGACCTCTTATTAAATTATTGATGAACTGCTGCGGTATACGTTCCCAAATCGCGCGTAATGTATTGGCCAACTGATCTAAGGTTTGGGGCGGTTAAAGGAGCCTGTTTTGTTGCCTAGACATTTCGGCCCAAACATGTTCAATGCAATTCATATCAGGTGAACACGGTGGCCACTTCATTCTTGTAATGCCATGAGCTTCTATACACTCGTTAACAATTCTCGTACGGTGAGGGCGAGCATTATCATCAATCAGAACAAATTGTTCGCCTATTGCACCAAAAAATTAAACAACTATTGGTACTATGACTCTGTCTCGATATCGTGTAGCAGTCATTGTCTCATTAAATTAGACCACTAAGTCCGTGCGACCGTCAAAACATATGCCTTCCCACACGCAAACAGATCCACCTCCAAAAAGAGTGGTTGGAACTCTCAGATTTTCATTGTAACGCTGTCATCGTTCCCTCCACACTAATATTCGGCCATTATTCGTATACAAACGAAATTTGGACTCGTCAGTAAAAAGACAATCCCCCAATTTTCGAAATTCCACTGATAGTGTTCCATCGCCCAGCGATATCTGTATGCACGCTGCTCCCTAGTTAGTCGTGAATGGGTAGCGCGCCGTCTAGCCCTTAAATTGGATGCATGTAACCGTCTTCTGACAGTTTGACTAGAAAACGCTCGTCCAGTAGCATGCCTAAAGATACTGTTAATTCTGGAAGCCGTGAATGTTGGGTTTCTTCTTGCCGTCAGAACTACAAAACCGTCTTGCCGACGAGTTGTAGATCGTTCTCTTCCTCATCCATGCCTGTATGTTACAGATCCAGTTGCTATATACCGATTTCATGCACGACTTCTCACACTTTGCTACACATTTAGCCTCATAGCAACCTCTTGTTGAGTTATGCCTTGTTGGATCCAACGAACTAATTGCTCGAGCTGCACTAGTTCTAACCGTCTTTGCGGCATAATATTTTTGTGATAAATAGATTTCTTGACTTATTGACCAATAAGAATAGGGAGAAAAAACCGCATGCAAAAAATATTGGCAATAAAGATAGCATATAGAGTATAGTACGGGCAATTATTTTAATAATAGTTTTATATGTTAATTTTAGGAATTTTAAAATTATCCACTTCAATTTTTGAGTAGTGTATGATTAATTATGCAGTAGTAGTATGCAATGTAAGTCTCCTAAATTTGTTCTAATAGATCACTTAAAAGACGCGCTCTATTAACGGTGAGACCACTTCTAAATTTTGTATATATTTACAAAATACTATTTTTCTTTTTAAAATCTTCCATAAGTAAATTTCAGTTCAATCTTTTTTAAAAATTTATATTGATTCATATTTTATGAAAATAAATATGTATAGTCGAACAACCAAAATAACCTCTGTTGCCATTATAGTTAAACACTGGTAAACAAAGGTTGCCTTCATTTATGATTTACAGGTAATTCTGTAGTCGCCCAAGGCGCTTAATAATATTATCCCAAAATAGAGGTGTGTTTAATCTATTCCAGGAGATCGGTTTATCAGTTTAGAGATAGTTTGACACTAAAAGGATTATCATTATTTTCATAGATGGCACAATGTAGCAGTATAAGTACGAAAATCAGAAATAGAGCATGTAAATTTACTGTATATATATATATATATATATATATATATATATATATATATATATATATATATATATATATATATATATGATTGATGGATTCGACCGTTACTTGATGGAAATTCATTTTATGTAACAATAAAACACTGAAAACTTTGTTTTCAAAACTTCCACAAAATTTATTTTAAATTCTTATCACTACAGCTGTTTCGGCTAATTTCCTTTCTCAAGTGATCTGTTTTTGGCATGGGTTTACACTTTATAGTCTCTAATTAAATAGGTTGAGGAGGGGAGAACTGTTTGTCTCAAGCTGGTCATTCAGAATTATATCTGTGTTTTTTAATTTGTTGATTTCAATAGATTCTAACAAAGATCGCTTAAGGCCTTTATTTTGAATGTGTAGAATTTTAAATTCGTCATTAAAAGAATGATTATGATCTAGAAGGTGAAGTGCGTAAGTAGAATCTGTTTTTCTATTATTGAAAGCAATTTTATGTTCTGCTATTTGTTTATTAAAATTTCTACCGTTTGACCAATGTAAGTTTTTGGGCAGTCGCCACATTTAAGTTTGTACACACCACTGTGTAAGTGTTTTTTATGTTGGCTCTTGTTGTTTTTAATATATTAGGTTGTTATTTGTTCTGAAAGCTGGTGTTATTCCTTTCTTTTTTATGTGTTTTGCTATTTTTGTTGATATTTTGCCTGTATATGTAATCGAGCAGAAGGTACTGGGTTTTTTCTCTGGTGGTGGAAATACTAAGTTCAGGGCTTTCTTGTGTAGTTTTTGATTTAACATTTTATTAATTGTTTGTTCGTTGTATCCATTGTTTACTGCTATTTGCTTAATGATATTTAATTCTGTCTCAAAATTGTATTTTGACATAGAAATTGCTGTTAATCTATGTAACATACTATGATAGGCTGCCAGTTTATGTTGTGGGGATGGGATGATGAATTGTGAATAGTCGTGTCAGTATGGGTAGGTTTATGAAATATGGAGAAGTCATGTTTGTTTTTAAGTCTGGTAATTTTTAAATCTAAAAAATTTTATGGATTGATTTTGTTCTGTTTCTATTGTAAATTCAATATGACTATGAAGAGAATTAATATACGATAAAAATTGGTCGAGTTGTCTGTTAGTTCCTGTGAAACATACCAGTACGTCGTCTACGTATCTCCACCAATATAAAAACTGTTTGAATATGGGATGTTTTGAAATCTTTGTCTCTAGATGATCCATAAAAATATCTGATAGCAATGGGCTTAGAGGATTGCCCATTATAAGTCCCGTACTGTTATTTGTTTATAATTCATTATTAAATTCAAAGTAGTCCTGGTTTATGCAAACTTCAAGAAGATGTAAAATTTCAGATGTAATGATTGGATCTGTACTATTTTGGTCTAAAAGGTTCTTTACTAGAATAAAAGTTTCTGTAGGAGGGATACTAGGAAAAAGATTTTTTACGTCAAATGAAATTAATCTGGATTTGTTAGGTAACTGAAAATGTTGTATTTTATTAACTAGTTCTATTGTATTTTTTATGGTAAATTTAGGTGAAAATTTAGTGTGTTCTAAAATAATCTCTAATAGTTTTTTTAAAAGTTTATATGACGGAGCTGTATAAAAAGACACTACAGGTCTTATTGGGTGATCCGGTTTGTGTAGTTTAATAAAACAGTATAATTTAGGAGGCTGTGGGTTCATGATACTAAGGTATTTCTGTTCTATTGGATTTACTATTGATTTTGAATTTTCTAACGCTAGTTTGTTATTGATACTTTTCTGTTGGATCTTTGTGTAACGTTTCAATGAAACAAAATAATCAAAACATTGAAACGTTACACAAGGATCCAACAGAAAAGTATCAAAAACAAATTAAGCTAGCGTTAGAAAATTCAAAATCAATAGTAAATCCAATAGAACAGAAATACCTCAGTATCATGAACCCACAGCCTCCTAAATTATACTCTTTCAATAAACTACACAAACCGGATCACCCAATAAGACCTGTAGTGTCTTTTTATACGGCTCCGTCATATAAACTTTCAAAAAAACTATTAGAGATTATTTTAGAACACACTAAATTTTCACCTAAATTTACCATAAAAAATACAATAGAACTAGTGTTAATAAAATACAACATTTTCAGTTACCTAACAACTCCAGATGAATTTCATTTGACGTAAAAAATCTTTTTCCTAGTATCCCTCCTACAGAAACTTTTATTCTAGTAAAAAACCTTTTAGACCAAAATAGTACAAATCCAATCATTACATCTGAAATTTTACATCTTCTTGAAGTTTGCATAAACCAGGACTACTTTGAATTTAATAATGAATTATATACAAATAACAGTACAGGATTTATAATGGGCAATCCTCTAAGCCCATTGCTATCAGATATTTTTATGGATCATCTAGAGACAAAGATTTCAAAACATCCCATATTCAAACAGTTTTTATGTTGGTGGAGATACGTAGACGACGTACTGGTATGTTTCACAGGAACTAACAGACAACTCGACCAATTTTTATCGTATATTAATTCTCTTCATAGTCATATTGAATTTACAATAGAAACAGAACAAAATCAATCCATAAATTTTTTAGATTTAAAAATTATCAGACTTAAAAACAAACATGACTTCTCCATATTTCATAAACCTACCCATACTGGCACGACTATTCACAATTCATCATCCCATCCCACACAACATAAACTGGCAGCCTATCATAGTATGTTACATAGATTAACAGCAATTCCTATGTCAAAATACAATTTTGAGACAGAATTAAATATCATTAAGCAAATAGCAGTAAACAATGGATACAACGAACAGACAATTAATAAAATGTTAAATCAAAAACTACACAAGAAAGCCCTGAACTTAGTATTTCCACCACCAGAGAAAAAACCCAGTACCTTCTGCTCGATTACATATACAGGCAAAATATCAACAAAAATAGCCAAACACATAAAAAAGAAAGGAATAACATCAGCTTTCAGAACAAATAACAACCTAGGCAAATATATTAAAAACAACAAGAGCCAACATAAAAAACACTTACACAGTGGTGTGTACACACTTAAATGTGGTGACTGCCCAAAAACTTACATTGGTCAAACAGGTACAAATTTTAATAAACGAATAGCAGAACATAAAAGGGCTTTCAATAATAAAGAAAAACAGATTCTACATACGCACTTCACCTTCTAGATCATAATCATTTTTTTAATGTCGAATTTAAAATTCTACACATTCAAAATAAAGGCCTTAAGCTATCTTTGTTAGAATCTATGGAAATCAACAAATTAAAAAACACAGATATAATTCTGAATGACCAGCTTGAGACAAACAGTTCTCCCCTCCTCAACCTATTTCATTAGAGACTATAAAGTGTAAACCCATGCCAAAAACAGATCACTTGAGAAAGGCAATTAGCCGAAACAGCTGTAGTGATAAGAATTTAAAATAAATTTTGTGGAAGTTTTGAAAACAAAGTTTTCAGTTTACATATTATATATGTATAATATATATTTTTTTTTTGTAACTAAAAATATTTTGACAAAATCCTCGGACAGGTCGATTTATGTTTTGGATTGCACATCGCATTGTATAACGCACGCATCGCAGTCTAACAACCAAAATAACCTCTGTTGCTATTATAGTTAAACACTGGTAAACAAAGGTTGCCTGATTTATGATTTACAGGTAATTCTGTAGTCGCCCAAGGCTCGTAATAATATTATCCCAAAATAGAGGTGTGTTTAATCTATTCCAGGAGATCGGTTTATCAGTTTAGAGATAGTTTGACACGAAAAGGATTATCATTATTAGAGGTGTATTTAATCTATTCCAGGAGATCGGTCTATCAGTTTAGAGATAGTTTGACACTAAAAGGATTATCATTATTTTCATAGATGGCTTAATGTAGCAGTATAAGTACGAAAATAAGAAATAGTGCATGTAAATTTACTGTAATATATATATATATATATATATATATATATATATATATATATATATATATATATATATATATATACTAAACATATTTTGACAAAATCCTCGGACAGGTCGATTTATGTTTTGGATTGCACATCGCATTGTATAATTCGAAATACTGATGATCATCATTTTCATATGTACATGATGTCATCGAGTTTTTTTTGAAATGGAAGGATAATATTCTTTTTTCATTTTTGAATTTTGCTTTAAAAACGATTCCAAAAATATGACACTTCTAAAATCTACTAAGACAGTCTAAAATCATCAGTTCGTGAATTAGAGAGAAATGTTTATCACAATTTTATTACAATTTTTATATAATGTTTATTACATTTTTTTGGGTAACACAATACATCTTACAATTAAATTAAATGTTGAAACCGCATGCCGTTTACTTCGTGACAATAACCACGGCGGTATTAAAATTCTTCTAAAACTCTATTTAATGTTTCTGGGAGAATGAGTCTTTCATTTTGAATTGTATCTTTTAATACTTTAATATTCCCTGATCTATTTATGTATACTTTAGATTTAAGATAAGTTCAAAAATAAACATCAAGGGGGGCTAAATCAGGAGATCTTGCTGGCCGCGCTAAACTTCCTCGCCTACCTATCCATCTGTTGGGAACAACAGTATTTAAGTAATTACGCACTATCATCGCATATTGGGGTGGTACGCCATCATCTTGAAACAAAAAATATTGTTGCATGAACAATTCCTGCATAAACATAAACTTTTTCCGGATATTGCATATGCGCCTCCATCATCCAATGAGGACAAATAGTATCTGACCAATATCTACAGTTTTGCCTATTAACAGTGCCAATTAAGTAAAATGTTGCTTAGTCTGAAAACACTACATGTTTTACAAATTGTGGGTCATTATTACATCGGAATAAAGATAAAGATTGGAAAAGCACAAGGAAGCGATGAAGTAGCACCAGAAATGATGAAATATATAGGACTAAAAGCAATAGAAAAAATTGTTATACATATATAACCTAATATGGAAGAGAAAAGTAATACCCAGAGAATGGACAAATGCCGTAATGATACCTATATACAAGAAAGGAAACACAAGAGACTGTAAGAACTATAGAGGTATATCACTACTATGTGTAGCAGCAAAAGTATAATAGAAACCATAATAGAAAGAAAAATCAGAAAAGAAATAGAACATAAATTAGAGGACGTACAAAGTAGATTCAGGAAAGGACACAAGACCATATATTCACCATGCAACAAGTAATATAAAAAGCCTTAAAGAAGAATAGAGAAATATATCTGAGCTTTATAGACATGGAAAAAGCATTCGACTCAGTCAAAAGAAAAGATATATGGAAAAGCCAAAAGAAGAAGCAAGTAAGTGAAGATCTGATAGAAGCAACAAAGAGTATATACATGAAAACAACAAATACAGTAAGAATGTTAAATACACAGTCAGAACCATTTGAAACAACTCAAGGAGTTAGACAAGGGGGAAGTCTCAGCCCATTCTGCTATTCATAAATGTAATAGATGAGATAGTGAAAGAATGTAAGAAAACATTCAATAAATACTGCATGGGTTGGAACAGAATGCAAATGATAAACGCTGAGATGTGTATATTTGCAGACGACATAGTATTAATTGCGGAAACAGCAGAAAAACTGAAATACACCTTAGAGAAATGGAACCTAGAAGCAAGCAAATAGAACGTAAATAAAGAGAAGACTCAGATAATGAAAATATCAAGGAAACACGGGACGGAAGATCAAATAGAAGTAATGATAGACCAACAAAAAATAATACAGACAAATTAGGAACAGTAAGAAACAACAAAGGAGACATTGAGGACGATCTTAACAACAGAATGGAAAACACAGGAAAACTATTCCAAGCACTAAATAGAGGATTCCTTAATAACAAAGAAATATCAACAAAGAACAAGATGACAATATACAAAACAATATATAGACCTACAGTGACATATGGAGCAGAAAATTGGATATTAAACAAAAGACATCAGAGCAGAATCCAGGCAGCAGAGATGAAATACCTCAGAAGAACGATCGGAGTAAAAAGAACTGATATACTCAGAAATGAAGAAATAAGAGAACGACTCAAAATCAAACCGATACTCGACTAAATTAAGGAGAAAAAATTGACATGGTTCTCACATCTAACCCGGATGGGCAATAATAGACAAGTAAAAAGAGTGTGGGACGCCAAACCAATAGGGAAGAACAGAAGAGGAAGACTAATTAAAGAATAGAACAGTGACATCTCGCAGATACTGCAGAGTAAGGGTAAGACTTGGCAGGAAGCAACACAGATGGCATCCAATAGGAAGGAATGGAGAAAGTTCGTTAAGTGATTTTGTTTTTTGCCATCTTGATTTTAATGGTACCGATTACGACATGATGTTCACTTGCGATGTCTGCTCTATTTTTATTACATACATCAAGAAGAAGTTTTATTCATACTTCCATCTTAAATGTCAATTTGATCAGTTACTACCTAGGGTCCTTACAGAGACTACGTCTCAGGGCCAGCAACCCCAGTTTGGAAGTCTTACGTTGCCATGAAGTAAATATGTTCAAAACTTTAACATACAATAAAATAACAGCAACAATGTAATACAAAACCAATTTGATAGCATTTAAAGGGTTTGTACCTATATATTTAGTGACTTCACATATTATACCTAATCACATTTGCTTAAACTGTAGTCATAATTTAACCTTTACTTTTGTCTTAATTAAAGTGGTAATACTTATTCCTGGTAGCAGCACTGATCATGGAACAGTCATTCGGAAAATGTCTTGTGATGTAGCCTGAAAGGATTCTTTTAAATAACTATACCTTTTTATAGGGCATTTTTTATTAATAAAATTTTCGTTTTTATACTCCTCCAAATTTCATTAACATCTTCTACTCGTCGTCAAAACCTTTATTTATTTAAACCAGGTATTAATCATCACTAACATCTTTTACTTTTTGTTCTTCCAAATATGACAGTCAATTCTTGTAACAAGTGCGTTATTATATCTTACGACTCTTGTGACCATTGCTATTTTAAACTCAGTGCCTAATGAGAAACATTAATCCGTAAAGTAAATAAAACGTGAAAAATAAATGGAATAAATGTTTGTACTCCCTTGTGTGACATTTTCCAAACTGAGCCAAAGTGACCACTCGCTTGGTATCTGCTATTCATAACAAGGGAGCAGAGAAGTGTTTCCGCGTTTTAAAACATGATTAGGGTAATTTTTGTGGTATATTTTAGAGTAACTTAAGTGCTTTTCTGTGTATTTTCATCAAAAAATAATATTGTAGACAGCTTCCAATTTGTTGAAATGAGCCGTTGGTCGAGAATATTTGAATTATAATTTTTTATAATAAAGTATTTAAGCTATTACGTAATATTTATACCTATTTATATAAAAATTACTTTTATACAATTTAGAGTCTTTTAAATTGAATATTATTTTTAATATTTATCAGTGATACTAGTATGAGAAAGACTAAGAGACTGAACTATTAACAAAGACCTTGCTGACATTTGATAGCCTCATCCTCCTGAAATTAGTTTAGGTACAGAAACTGAAGTCACGCATTTGTTGGAATCACCCTATTAGTTGAACCCATCTTTTCCAAAGTTTACTATCCTTATAGTCCGAGAAATAATACGAACTAAGCTGAACCCCAAGAAATTTCCTGGTTACGACTTGATTAATGTCAAAGTCCTAAAAACTTCAAATCAGGACGCAAATCGGACGCAATTTATAACTCAGATATTTATCATTATTTTAAGGACAAGATCATTTTCACAGGTTTTGCAATTTACACAGGTTTGAATAATATAATACAAACCCAATAACCTTTCATACTTTGTCAATACTCGAAAGATTATTGCTGGTAAAGTACAAAGTATCAACAATTTAGTACATTTTGAGGATGAAATATAGGGACTTTCGAACTTTGACAGTTGGGAGCGGCCATATTGTTAAAGCTACATACATATGTCAAATTGGATGGCACTGATTCTATATTATGAACACAATATTTTCTTTCAAATGTTTGATTTAATAAAAAAGAAAAACATTAAACTTAACTTCCTTTGAGATTTTCTGTGAAACTCAGCTATCATTTAACCAAAATTAATACAAAATAAGATCTGACCGTATACTGGTTTAATTTTTATGTGTTCTAAAAATGCAGATAGAAAAGATAACATAGAAAATACTAAAATGCCGAAAAATTATTAAACAAACTGAACATATACCAAACTTTTTCAACCTTGTATATATTCTCTAATTCGATGTTCCTATTAAATTTGACCAAATATTACATTTATCTATTTCGTTGAACTCTCAGCATCGACTAATTGAATTAACCTTTTTCCTGAGAACGAAAGCTGGTGCAAAATTGGCCTACATATCATGGTCTTTCATAAAATAATCCACCGAGAACGATTCTTTTCCTCTTCGCTTCTTATGTTCGCTATATTCTCCTTCTAGGAAATTTTTCAGGAAAGGTTTTCACAATACTCTCATAGCCATATCTACTCCTTACAAATACATAACAGCGTGGCACTAACATATGCCCAATGTCATGCCCGTACCAAGAATTTTACAGAATACGTTAAAATAACAAATATTCCCTTCGTACAAACTTTTTGATATTTTAAATATTTATGTACATATTACATTTATATTATATATATTTTATATAAAAATATTATACACATCACTTTGCGAAGTGGAAAGGGCCTGATGGCTCTCAAATAAAGACGAAACGTCGCAGTGTGGGTGAAAAATACACTGTAAGAGAAAAAACAGGACTTCGTGACTCCTGGTGCATAATTCTTCGCCATTTTAATAAATCGGTATTTAACCTTAATACATCGTCGCCACTGTTTCTCTATCGAATGATTATAGTTGTCCAATCATGTTCTTGTATACATTTAGGTTTTTCTCTCTCGCCCTTTTTTATCGTCTTTAGGTTTTCACACGAGATTTACTTCTTCTTCTTCTTAGTTCTCGTTAACCTCTGTCACTTGGTCGTAAGACACTCGTTTTTTTATTAAACTCTAAGTCCTTTAGCCTAAACAAGGGCCGTTGTAAACAGTTTCGTTATTGGTAGTTTTAGGATTTCTTCTTATTCACTACTTAGTTAAGCAGTGAATTCCTGCCTCATATCACTTAACACATTGCAATGGCATAGGATGTGTATGTTAGTCTGTTCTTTCATTTTGCATTTTAAATAGGTGTTTTCTTAAACGAATATGTCCAGGTACCATTTCGGTGACCCTTTAATCTCTCGTTTATTAAGGTTCATCAAATTGTCCGAGAGTTTTTTATCAATATTTTTGATTATTTTCTCAGTCTGAATTTGCCCTTGGTGGCTCTCTATTTCTTTTGATGATTCCTTATCTGCCACTTTTCCACTTTTTTTGTAGCATCTCAAGTGATGCCACAGAATGGTTCTGGGCCTACAAAGGTTTTCCTCGAGCTTCTTATCGTCAACAAATTTGCTCTTTTATTCCCATACTCTCCCTCATGACCTGGCACCCATATTAAATGCTTTGGTGAGGGGATTCTTTACTACCAGAATAGCCACTTGGCTAGGTGTATAAATGTTGATTCTCGTTGCTTTGGGGTCTCATCAATGCAGGTCACCAAAGAAAAAACTTCAGCCTGGAGCACAGTCGTATATTGACAGAGATTTATTATAATTGCACCGTGTAAGATTTATTATAATTGCAAGTCTGCCAAAAGACTTCTGATCCAGTAGCATGGGCCGTTTTAGAGCTATCAGTGAACCATATTAACTCTCGATTAATATTTGGGACTTTTTGTTCCCTGGATGGTATAATTCCATTAATATTTTCAGTGCAGATTAGTTCTGGTGTCATTATATCTGAGTTCATCATAAAAATGGACTCCTGAAATATTGCCCCAGTAGTATTTATGTGGCAATTCAATAATTCGGTATCGAAGAATTGTTTGCTTTAAATCTCAGAATGGTCATAAAGGTTAGCCTAAATATATAATTTCAGCGGAGAAGGACCTGTGATAGCATCTATGCCATTCCTGTACTATTCATTCATAACTATGCCATTCCTGTATTATTCAATCCTGTTATATTTAGAAGCGCTGGTCTTAGTAGGAAGGTAAGAGAGGTCACATAAGATTGCAATTCCGTCTTTTTCGCCAAAGTACTAAACCATAAGTAGCTGTGGATCGTATCACTGATGTTTATAACCAACAGATTATCTTTGGTTTCAATCCCCTACAACTCGTCTGCAATTCCAGAAGAGTCGTGTAGCTCTGTTGGTTATATTTTTAATATGAGTGCTCCAATTGAGTTATCCAGGGTTACTCCTAGATACTTTACCTCATTGGGCAATTTCAGCTCTCTCGCTCTAGGACACGATTTAGCCACTCCTAGTGAGTGCTTTAAAAAGTGGAGGCTTATACCAAACCTAAGATTGAAGCAAGCTGCTTCCATCTAAATAACAAGAAAGCAAACTACCAACTGAACGTCTCTTTTAATAATACTGTGCTCAAACATCAAAAGTATGCCAAATACCTCCTCCAAGAACACGCAACAATATTATCCAAAAGCTCAGTGGAGCCTCGTGGAGAGCTGCAGCAAACACATTAAGACCTTTAGCTTTGAGTCTGGTATACTCCGTGGCTAAATACTGTGCACCAGTTTAGCCGGACCGCACCTACTCTAAAATTATCTACGCCGAACTAGAGGATGATTACTGAATGTATCAGATCTACTTCCGTGTTTTGGCTTTCGACATTTATATATAGCTAAACCCCCTCTACGTAGATAGAAAGCACTAATAATGGAGTACAATAAAATTATGAATAACCTTGAACTGCCTTCGACGATGATGGCTTTGACCTCGATGGTAGTTGGTTGAAATAGTGGAATGAGAACCAGTCTACCTATGTAACTCGATAGATAAAAAAAATGACTACGGTTTTGATTTCTCTCGCCATATATGGAAAAGCCTGAATATAATTCGCATGGGAGACGGTATCTGTGCAAAAAGTCTATGCAAGTGGGGGAAGCTCCCATAACCAAACTGCGACTGTAGAGTTGTTAAGAGCATAGGGTCTCAAGGGATTAGAGTCTTTTGAGTAGATAGTTGCATCTAATTTAATGTATAATATGTAATAAAATAACCCACTGTATTTTTAAAATGATGATATTGCCATCTACGCCAAACTCTAAATAAATAAATGAAAACCATTATAATTTACGATGAATTAGAACACTTGGTGGTAGTTTTGAAGGGTAGTAAAAATGGATGCAGTTTTTAAAACATCTCCAGAAAGTATTAAAATTTCAATCAAAACAATTTCTGATGATTTCTAATAAAAGAAATATTACATGTAAACGATTACTTGGAACAACCACGTATACATATAATATGTTTTTGTAAATATTTTCTACTTTACACTAATTTATGTCTTTTGAAAAATTTCCCCCTACGACCGTGGCAACATAATTACATTCTGGGACTTCAGAAGCAAAATATTGCCTGGTAATTCCATATAAGTACGGAATATTTTATGATATACGAGGTAATGCCTTTTTTTGTCCTTTCTTCTGGTTAGGAACAATATTCGCTTCCAAGTAGACATATTTTACTTTACGCCAGGTATTCATTGGAGATGATGTATACAGGATGTAAAGGTCTATAAAAATAAATTATGCTATAGACACGATCGGAAATGATTAATGTTTTCTCACATTATTTTTGTGGCTGTATTTGATAAAGTTGAAAATTAGTCTGGGGGGATTAATATTATGATTCATTTTTTTGGTTTGTTGTTGAATGTTAAGTCCGTGAAAAATATATCCAAGTTTATGTTTCAGTACTTAAAAGAATTTCAAGAAAAATAGATATATGTATTCTCACCGAGACCAAGAAAAAGGGAAAAGGAAATGAAGAGATAGGAGAATATATACATATCTACAGTGGAGTGAGTAAAGATACCAGAGCTAAGAAAAATCAAGAATGGTGGCCGGAGAATATGCAAACGTTAGTAAACAAGAAGAGAACTGCTTATAATAAATGGATGTAAACGAGAAAGGAGGAAGATTAGAAGATATATAAAAATGTAAATCGAGATGTAAAAAGAGAAGTAGTGAAAAGTAAAAATAAGATGTGGGATCGAAGATGTGCAGAGGTGGATAGGTATATGGGTGGAACAAGAGTTGGGCAAGCGTGGAAGCTGATAAAGTCTCTCCGGAAGGAAGGAAAGGAGAAATCTAATTTACAGTTAATAGATCTAAAACAGTGGAAACACCATTATGAGGTCTTGCTGACAGAGGATAAGGGTAAATTCAAAGAGATCGAAATGGAAGAAATATCCGAACATACACAAATAATTGAGATAACAACCGGATAGTTAAGCGATGCCCTCAAAAGATCGAAAAACGGTAAAGCAGCAGGACCTTAAGACATCTCAATTGAGTTGGTAAAGTATGGACCAAAAATATTACATGAGATGTTGGTTCAATTATTCAAAAAATGCTTAAAAGGACAAAATATCCCTAATGATTGGAATGTTGGATACACCAGCTCAATATTCAAGAAAGGGGATAAACGCAAATGTTCTAATTATAGGGGAATATTTGTTATTAGCTCAGTGGGGAGGAAGAATAGAATCAGAATACGAAGACATAGAAGAAAAAAATTATTTCGGGCAGGAAGATCGTGCACTGATGGTATATTCGTTCTGCAGCAGGTAATCGAAAAACAGAGGGCAAGTGATAGCTACCCACCTATTGTTTGTAGATTTAGAGAAGGCATACGATACGGTACCTTTGAAAAAACTATTTCAAATATTGACGAAAGTAGGTCTCAGTAGAGAGTATGTGGATGATATCGCAAATATATACAAAACTGCAAGAAGTTTCGTTAAAGAAGGAAACTTTATATCTGAATCATTTCCAATAACAAAGAAAATCTTATTTAAAATATACATTCAATCATCACTAGAGCAGTGGAGGAAACAAGTATCCGGGATGGAAATAGACATAGGCGGTGGTAAATGTCTAACAACTTTATTTTTCGCAGATGATCAGGTAGTCGTAGCGAATGATGAGGAAGACATGGACTACATGTTTAGAAAACTAAAGAAAGAATATGAAAAATGGGGCCTCAATATGAATATTATGTCAAAGACAGAGTATCTTAACATAGGAGATGATAAAGAAGATCCAGTTAAAAATTAGGAACACAAAAACATGTAATGAATATAAATATCTCGGATCTATAATATCTAAAGAAGGCACTACCAAAAGAGACATCGAAAACAGAACGCAGCAGGGAAAAAAAGGGGCAAACATTCTAAACTCTCTACTATGGTTTAAAGATATTAGACAAGAAACGAACTTGACAATCTATCGAACCTTGGTAGAGCCTATTATGACTTAGGGGACAGAAGTTTGGCAGATCACGCAAAAAGATAGAAAAAGAATAGAAGTAGTAGAAATGGATTTTCTAAGGAGAGCATGTGGTGTATCCAAAAAAGATCATATCGGGAATGAAGATGTTAGAAGGAGGACAAATACTGTAAATTCCAGTGTAGACAGAATTGAAACGAGACAACTAGTATGGTATGGTCACGTAAAGCGAATGAATGAAGATAGATGGCCAACGAAAGCTTTAAATTACATACCACAACAAAAAAGAAGAAGGGAAAGGCCTTTAGTTGCCTGGGAAGAAAATGTACGGCACATAATGAGAGATAGAGCCATCAAAGAAGACGAATGGAGGGACAGAAAACGAGTATATATATATATATATATATATATATATATATATATATATATATATATATATATAAATATATATATATACTTAAAAGAATTAACATTTCCAATTCTTACTTTGAATAATACTGTAATGAACACGGAAAACAACACATTTCCGACTTCCCGGTATCCCGGTAAGCTGAATTAATAAAAAAGATAAACAATAAATTTCTAATGTCATTTATTTGATTAAAAATATTTCGTCAAAACTGTGGTATTTTTAAAACTTTTGTAATGCTTTTATTTGCATTCTTTTAATTTATTATTAAAATGTTCTTTTACACTTTAACAATCACACTTGTACCATTTTAGCTCCAAACGTTTGGGGTAAACTCTTTGACGGTAAAAATATTATATTGTGAGTTATGTACTTTTGTTTTAGTTTTATATTACTAATACTGGTTCCCGTGCAAATTTAATTTTGATAACTTTAAAATAACTGAAAACAATAGCAGTGATAAACGTAAATGTGCTAAAAGTAAGACAAATACATTTATTTCAATCATGCATTAAAATAAATTTTCAGTTCATTTTTGCAAACAAACTCATACAATGTTTTTATATTTTGCAGAATTGCAAGTCTATAAACCTGATAAATATGATTCTAATAGTGATTCGGATCCATGTGCAACTGATGAGGACAGTGAATATTATGAACCAACTTCAGACTCTTTATCCGAGGAGGAAGGTGGCTATGACAAATTGGTATCAAATAGTGGCTTTGAAGTGACATCAGCTCCGGCTCATGGTACAGTTTTTATATTGTTTAATTCACGTGCAAAAAATAACACAGATTTTTTAGTTACGCCCAAGAGAGCACGAAAAAGGCAAATAAAAGAAGAATGGAAAGGAATGAAGGAAAAGAAAGCAAGAACATTAGAAAAAGAATATAAAAGAATGTAAAACTATCAAAAAAAGGGAAATGGAATTTTGGGAGCACGATTATATGTATGACTACACGAAATATCCGAAAATGATGCAATAAGTAATTTTATGAACTTCAGACATATGACTTACAAACAAATTACATTGGTTCCTGCATTAAGAAGGTCTTTCCCAAGAGAGTAAAAGCTGAGGCACGCTATCACAAGGAATTTGCCACCCATATTCGCCTGATGGGCTTTAGAGTCTGCAAGACCTTCTTTTTGAAACTGATAAGAATAACTAATCGTAGATTTAATACGGTGTGTAATAAACTATCCAAGGAAGGATTTGTGCGAACCGATCAACGTGGCAAACATCCACCATGGAATAAAATAAGTAAAGAGAGACTTGATGATGTCATATCACACATCAAAATGTTTCCGAGATATAATTCTCGATTACAAAATTCTGTCTCCAGATATCTAGCAACTGATCTAAATATCAACAAGATGTACACACTCTATCTTGAATGGTGCTCAGCATTGAACAAAGTACCAGTAAAGGAAACATAAGTACTATAGGCATATTTTTTGTACTGAGTTTAATCTGAAATTTTATAAACCTCATTCAGATACATGCGATCCGTTGAACAATTTAATAAAAAATGGCCCCAATATTGAAGTAATTTCACAAAGTAAAACTGGAGCTGGAGGTACATCATAGAGTTGTAGAAAGTGTCGCAGCTGCCAAGAAAAAAGACATCGAGTATTGCTCAGAACACTCTCTCTCAACTCGCTTAATATGCTTCGACTTAGAAAAAACGCTAGCCACGCCCCTGCTCACTAATATAAGGTATATTACCTCAGACAGCTGTGGACATATAATTTTTGCATACATGAAGTAATTTCTATTATTTCATTTCTTATCTTGTAACGAAATTATTTTGCTTACCATAGGGTAAGATTATGGGGGTAGAAATAGGGGACAGAAACTATGGGGGCGAAGATAGGGCAAGCAAAATAAACGCTACTATGCGAACGACACTCAAGGAGTTGCTGGAGAGCTGGGGTCGTGGATAAGTTGAAATGACAAAGGGTTGAGATTGGGGTAGCTACACAAAAATGAAATAAAAAGGTTACTTACACAAATCTCCTGGACAAATGGGCAAAAAAAGACAAGAAGAAATACCTCTAGCTATTTAAAAGGGACGCCGCTTCGAGAAAACTTCCTGCTGGAGGAAAGAAAGTTTCTTCCTTCCTAAAAAGTAAACATACAAAAAGGTTAGGAGATTTTCTAAAATAAAAACAAAAATGGATCAGAGAAACAAATCAAAACGTTTATTTTTGTCTCATACAAACAGTTATCAACACATAAATGGCATAAAAAATATACTTGTGATGTCCTCTCGTGGGAGTCACTATCCGGGTAGCTTTTAGACAGTCAGAGACAGAGTTCAAAATAATAATAAAACTTTATTGTCTTCCTTAAATTAAATTGACAAAAATCTTATGTACATATTTACAATTTGGTTTAGTCTTCTCAGTACCTGGCCTATTTATTCAAATTAAGTTTGACCTTGTCATATGAAATTAGTCTTATCGGCAAGCGAGTGTGTACTTGAAATTTTTACGGGAACGTTGTATCGATTTAATAACAGCGGACGATAGGTACAAAGAAAGGAAAGGAACTCAACACGTCCCTTAAGTGATTCGGGTTAATAGGACACTCCTCGACAGTCTCAACACGACTGCTTCAGAGTACGGGTAGTAAAGAGCTCAACACGCTCTTCGGGTAACGGCGGTATGGGACGGAACAACTTGTGAACTCAACACGTCCACAAGCCGGGCTAGGGAAGAAGAGAACCTTCAGTCAACACCTGTCGATTCCCCTCTCTGAGGAAATGTTGCGGTTTATATAGCGGAGCTTGGTAATTAGTTTTGCCCTTTCTACTGTCGATACATTCCTAGTTCATGGGTTGGTTCGCGCGCACGCTGGTTTAACGGTGATGGCTTGGACTCATCGTTACACCCCCTCTTCCTGGAAAAAAAAAATTTGGAACAAAATTTTTTTATTTTTATTCCTTGCCAGGTACTTGGTTACCCTAAAAAAAATTTACAATACATCGAAATAAAAAATGTCTGCCCTAAAAAAAATAAATATCGTCTTCTTAAAAAAAAATCGTCTTCCTCTCTCTTAAAAAAAAACGTCTTCCTTCGTGGGGCTTCAATTATTGGTTTTTATCCTCAGCACCCGGTTCGGGAGTCTCAGTCTGTATTTTTTTTCTTTATGCTGCGGCGGAATTAGTGAGAGCAGCGGGATTGACACTGGAATTGACTGGACTTTCTGAATTATTGTGATGCCCATGGTTGGTTCATCGAAAAGGTTTTTAAATTTGGAAATAGCCTTTATCAGGGGCTCGCAGCCTTTGCCCGGGGTGTTAGGTTTTGGTGTGTTCCCCAATGGTGATATTAATTCTGGAACGGTGTATGGTGGCGGCGTAACTGTGCCGTCCATTTCTATGTCACTGTAATATATTTCTAACGTGTCTGACATTATATTTGAAGGTTACTGGTAAACTGTATATATACTGTCACTACTTGGTGTTGACTGTAAGTGCTTGGACTGATTAAGGAGTAGGGAAATCGGTAAATGCGGGTTTTAGGTCTTTGATATGAGCTGTTATTGTACGGTTTTTATCGTCGTGTTTTAATTTGAATATTACATTAGAACACACTTTTGTTATAGTATATGGGCCTGAAAATTTCGGTGCTAATTTGGCGTTAAAATTTTTGGCGGCATTTGAGAGTTGGTATTCCCTTTTCTTGACTTTGTCGATTATTGTGGGTTTCCACTCTCTTCGTCGTAAGTTGTAGTAATGGCTTTGAGTTGTAAAAGCTTTTGCCAGGTTTGTACGTACTAGTTCGAATGTTTCTCGTAGTTTATGCCATTTTATGTTTTGATCGGTATGTTGTGTGTCGTTTGGGGTTTTTACGACTTTACTTGGAATTTCTAGTTCGTGTCCAAAGTTCAGGAAGGCTGGGGAGAAACCCGTTGAATCGTGTTTAGCTGTATTATACGCGAATAGTATTTCTGGAAGGCTCGTGTCCCATTTCTTATGGTTATTACCGCAGAACTGAGCTATCATTGTTTTGATTACTCTGTTTGTTCTTTCTACTGGATTATTCTGGGGTGAATATGGCGGAATGTTTCTTTTAGAAATCTGGAATTCGTCTAGCAACTTTCGTACTTCCCTGTTGTCGTATGTTCTTGCGTTGTCTGATATTAGCTCTTTGGGTGATCCGAATCTCATAATGATTTTATCTTTTAAGTTCTGACAGACTGATTTTGCCGTTGCTGTTCTGATCGGTATGGCTTCGACCCATTTTGAAAAGGTGTCCTGGAATGTCATTATATATTTGTTTCCTTTGCTGGATGTTGGAAGGGGTCCTATGATGTCGGTTGAAACGGTGTGCCATGGATGTGGCGGAATTTGTGTAGATTGCATGCGGCCTGGAGTTAAGCTTTGTTGCGGCTTAAATTGCTGACAGTTCTTGCAGTTCCTGACGAACTTTGCGGCGTCTTTAAACATCCCTGGCCAGTAGTATTTTCTAGCTAGGCGGGTTATTGTTTTGGCTATTTCTAGATGTCCTGCGGTCGGTTGCTCGTGGTTTTCTGCCAGGAGTTGTTGTCTCTTGTGGTTTGGGATGCATAGTTTCCAGGGGTTGGATACCTCTGTCTCTTTTAAATCGTATTTGTCCCAGAAGTGTCGATAGAGAAGTCCATCTTTGATAGAGTAGTCTGGAAATAGTTGCGGATTTGTCTGGATTTTATTTAAAGCTTTATTGTACCATTCGTCGGGTTCTACATCTTCTACGTTTATTATGCAAACCAGATCTACTGGTTCTCTAGAGAGCGCGTCGGCCAGGACGTTCTGGGAGCCCTTTCTGTAAATGACATCGAAGTCAAATTGTTGCAGCAGCATTGCCCATCTAGCTATTCTACCTGTAGGGTTTTCCATTGTTTGTAAGTATCGTAGACTTTGATGATCTGTGATAATTGAAAATGGGTATCCTTCGATGTAGGGTTTCATCTTTTCTACACCGAAGATGATCGCTAGTAGTTCTTTTTCTGTCACGCTGTAATTTTTTTTGTTAGGGTTCGACTTGCGTAAGCGATGACTTGTTCCTGTCCTTCGTCGTTTGTTTGTACTAAAGCTACTCCTAAACCGTGGTTCGAAGCGTCCGATTGTAAAAAAAATCTTTTCTGGAAGTCCGGGCAGATCAGTATTGGAGCTTGTGTCAGTAGTAATTTTATTTTGTTAAATGCTTCCTCTTGGTCTCTGTCCCAAGTCCAATGTTGTTTTTTCTTTAGTAGCTTTGTTAAAGGGGCTGTAGTTCGTGAAAAATCTTTTATAAATCTCCTATACCATAAGATGATGCCCAAAAATCGGCGTAGTTGTTTAACGGTTTTTGGCGCGGGATATTCGACTATAGCTTTTGTCTTGTTGTCGTCCACTTTTATTCCCGTTTTGTTTACTACATGGCCTAAGTAATTTATCTCTTCTTTGCAGAATTTACATTTGTCTATATTAATTCGTAGTTTGGCCTGCTGTAGTCTGTGAAGTACTTCTTTTAAGTTTTCCATATGTTCCTCGAACGTTTTCCCCAGTACTATTATGTCGTCTAAATAGGCGAATGCATGTGGTTCCATTTCTGGGCCGATTATTGTATCTAGTAATCGTTGAAAAGTAGCGGAGGCGGCGTGTAATCCAAATGGAAGTACTTTGAACTGGAATAGTCCTTTTCCTGGTGCTATGAAGGCGGTCAAGGGTTTGCTTGCTTCGGAAAGTGGTACTTGCCAATATCCATTTTTTAGATCTAACGTGGTAAAATATTTTGCAGATTTTAACTTTTCTAGGATATGATTGATGTACGGTAATGGGTAGGCATCTTTTTCTGAGATGTCGTTGATTTTCCTAAAATCGATGCAAAATCTGTATCCGTTGTTATCCTTCTATTTTACTAGGACGATGGGGGAACTGTACGGGCTATTAGATTTTTCTATCACGTTCTCTTCTAGCATCTTATCTATCTCATCGTTTATGATCTTCTGCATTGCCGGGTTTCGGGGCCTGTATCTTTGTTTGATCGGTGTATTATGTTTGAGTTTTATTGTATGTTCGGTTAGATGTGTTGTTCCTTTAATTTGTTTAAATTTCTCCAATTCTGTTAGTAACAATTCCTGTAATTGTTTTTTTTCGGTATTGTTTAGTGTAGTACTGATGTCGAGCTGCTCTCGTTTCGGACTGTTCGTGAATTCCGGTATGTATGACGGAATATCTTCGGTCTGGTCGTCGGCCGCGGTATCGGTCGGTAGTTCGGTATATCTTCGGTCTGGTTGTCGACCGCGGTATCGGTCGGTAGTCGGTATATTTTCGGTCTGGTCTTCGACCGCGGTATCGGTCGGTAGTCGGTAGGTCGTTTTGTTATATATTTTGCTTCTCTGTTGGAGCGGATATCTTGCGGTTGGTGTTTCGTTGACCCTGGAATTGGTCGGTATTCGGTTATTGTCTGCATTGTACGATCTGGATCCGTGTTCTGTCCTGGTTGGGTATTGTTCTCTCCTTCTTACGCGATTTCTATTTAAGATGTTTGCTAAATCAAGGCCCCATCTTGTTATTTCATGCATTCCCAGTACTACTTCTGAAGCTAGGTTTGGTAAAAAATGTAGCTTGGCTTTTCTCCAAACGTTGTCTATGGAACATTTTGCTGTAAAACATATTTCTATGTTGCTGGTTTTTCCATCTGCCAGCGTGATCTTTAAAGCTTTTCTGTCGCTTTTTGTTCCACATTGTTCCAATATTTTTTTACCTTTTTGCCCTATAAACGAATTTTGGGCTCCTGTGTCTATTAGTGCTCTTAACCTTTTACCGTTGCTGAACGTTATCGTTGTGTGGGGTCGTTGATCTGTATAGTGTGCGTAGCTGGAGGTTGTTAGGGAGGACTCTAAATGCTGACTGGGTTGCTTCCTTCTTGTCCAGTCCTGTTGGAGTTTTCCGGTCGGCTTCTACATTGGCAGTTATTGGAAGTTGTTCCTCGGGTTCCGCAATGGCTGCAGAAGAGTACAGCGATAGCTCTGCAGTTTCTTCTATTGTGGCCTCTGCGGCCGCATCTCCAGCAACAAGTCTGTCTGTCGAAATTCTGTATTTTGTTATTACGACTATTTGCCTGTGTCCAGTCACACCTTGTATTGTTTCTGTTATATATTTCTTTTTGGACCATATCATATTCTTCCGCTAGTCTGATGATGTCCTGTGTTGACGATACGTCTTGCCTCTTTATATACAACTTGTATTTCGGGTTCATATTGGTGTATATCCTGTTTAGTTCTTCTTGGTGATTGAATTCACCATGTCTTCTGATCATTGTTTGAATATCAATGATGTAGTCTTTTACACCTTCGTTGTTTCGTTGGAGTCGGTTCCGGATTTGAGCTTCCAGAGATTGCGTGAGAACGGAGGAAACGAAGAAATTGCGGAAATCTTGTTCGAAGTCTTTTAATTCGTTCCAATATTTATTATTGTTTCTCTACCATAGTAATGCTTTCCCGTTTAATGTTTCTGGTAGAGCTTGTAAAACGTGGGTGTCTTGTAGGCCGAAAGCTGTCTGGAGTTCTTTCAACCGTTCTATGAATTCTATTGGGTCTCTTGAACCGTCAAAGTGTAACCCCCATTTGCGTACTATTTCCATCTTTCTTTGTCTATCTTCCATCTGGTTTTCTTCTATTTCCTCTGGGTTTTGGCCTTTTTGGGTTGGTGCCTTGATGATCGCAACTAATCTCGCTCTTAGCTCGCTGAAATTCCCTTCCGTCGGCTGTTCTCTGTTTGTTAATTCGGCTATAAGTTCGTCTTTCTTTAATAGGTACACCCAACTAACCTTCGACGTTTCCGGAGCGTCTGTCATTTTTGAACTGTGAATCACCTTGTATTTGATTAAAATTTGAAATGTAGTACTGTCTCATGAAAATAAAATTCGGAATTCGGTCGGTATTATTGTTTAAAACGTATTTTTCTGCTCGGGCGCCATTTGTGATGTCCTCTCGTGGGAGTCACTATCCGGGTAGCTTTTAGACAGTCAGAGACAGAGTTCAAAATAAAAATAAAACTTTATTATCTTCCTTAAATTAAATTGACAAAAATCTTATGTACATATTTACAATTTGGTTTAGTCTTCTCAGTACCCGGCCTATTTATTCAAATTAAGTTTGACCTTGTCATATGAAATTAGTCTTATCGGCAAGCGAGTGTGTACCTGAAATTTTTACGGGAACGTTGTATCGATTTAATAACAGCGGACGATAGGTACAAAGAAAGGAAAGGAACTCAACACGTCCCTTAAGTGATTCGGGTTAATAGGACACTCCTCGACAGTCTCAACACGACTGCTTCAGAGTACGGGTAGTAAAGAGCTCAACACGCTCTTCGGGTAACGGCGGTATGGGACGGAACAACTTGTGAACTCAACACGTCCACAAGCCGGGGTAGGGAAGAAGAGAACCTTCAGTCAACACCTGTCGATTCCCCTCTATGAGGAAATGTTGCGGTTTATATAGCGGAGCTTGGTAATTAGTTTTGCCCTTTCTACTGTCGATACATTCCTACTTCATGGGTTGGTTCGCGCGCACGCTGGTTTAACGGTGATGGCTTGGACTCATCGTTACATACTAAATAAATAATTGCCAAATACAGAATAAAAAACTTACATGTGTCCGTTTACAAACTCCGTTTACAAAGGGGTTGGAGATACTACAAAAACTTACAAATATTACCGCACAGAGATTAACCTTTTTTTAAAACAAACAAAACAAATAAATATCGAAACAAATGAAGCTAGCTGTCATATGTTAGCATTAAATTTAAAAAAAAAACAATTAAAATGACAACTAAGTTAAACCATAAAATTTACAATTTATTAATTATTACAAAATCCTTTTAAATTTTAACGAAAGCAATTATTAATAATTATCAAAAATAATGTCTGTCTTTACTTTAAAATTAATATGTTAAATGTTAGCTTGATTTCACTGTTTAGCACTTAACTTTCAAAAAAACTTCTTAATGGTTAACATCTATGGAACTCTATCTGGACATATTCTCCAACAGGGATAAAGCAAACCATTTCCATACTCAGGGACGAACAATCAAGAGATGTAGAATTATTTTCTGTGGAGGAAGCAACCTGACAACGGGGACATCCTATACAATAATTTTTCAAATTTCTTCAGTGTCGGTTCACAAATCTTATGGTGATTACTATGTTCTAAACTGCCATATTGCAGAGAGTATTATCACCTTAACCGGTCTTAAGACATAACACAAAAAAAAATCTTTCTACTCTGGCATCTCTTGCTTCACTCCATTCTAGCACGTCTGCTCTGCTTGGGGCTTAAATGTCGACTCCTCGATGCCTTACATTTTACAAATTTCAACGCAAAATAAATTTCCCTTTACGTCTCACAGCTAGTTTTTGCCTACAAACTTAAAACAAACAATCTACCCTTTTTTGAACTCGTTCTTAGCAACGAACCAACAAAAAAACTTCTTGATTATTTACTTTTAAATTGGTTAACTGGAAATTTTTTACCTCACAATACATACAGAGAATAGGGGAATATTAATGTAAACAAAGACAAAAAAATATTCTCAGTTAATACGTCTTAGAAAAACTAGAAAAACCGTATACCTGACTTGCAATATTATATTAGGGGACTCGAAACAACTTTTAAATATTCCAGTTTATTGCGTTTTAACGACGAAAGACAAAAACAGCTGAATACCAAAACTTGATATTTAGAATCTCAACTTAAAATGCCATAATATATTGATCGTTTTAAAATTCATTTGCAAACAGAAAAACGAAAATATTCCACCAAATTTAAAACGTTACAATCTAAGCTCATTTCTTATCTAAGCTATAAATAAGTTTGCTATTTTCACTAATAAAACATTGCGAATTACTATAATATTACTATAATAAGTTTTATAAATTTATTTGCAGGCAAAACGGTATAAGAGCACAAAAAAACAAAAACGGGCAATTTTTGAAAAAGTGTCTTATGCTAACAAAATTTATGACAGTGCAACATATAAGTTGCTGAAGAAACGCAGAATGCGTTTCTTCATCAAAAAATGATGAAGAATGCGAATTCTACATTTTACCTATCTCTACATTTTACAATAACACATTCTATTTTTTGTCACTTGTACGCTTTTGGTTCTAACCCCTTCATTTAGTATTAATGTTATCTGCGGATACCTAATTGTGTACTCATCAACCAAAAGTTTTTCAAGTCGTTTCTTCAACCATTTAACTTAATAATGTCTTTAAAACTGTTACCTTTCAACGTCACAAGTTTATAAACGATCATATATTTTACTATTGTCCTTATCGATCTAAAAACTTAGTTTTATGTGGAGTTTTTAAGATAACTATTTATTTTATTATTGTCATTCGCCATTATTTGAATTTAAATTTCTCATCCACCAAATAATCTCATTATAAACAAATTTAATAATAATTAATGTAATACTGTAAAATACGTATTTTATTTGGAAACTGAGAAGTGGAAGAATATTATTTTTAAAATATATTCGCATCTTTTTTTTATGGCAATATACCTGATCAACTTTTAATTAACTTAAATTCCGGAAAGTTTCACATCACGGTTTTATTTTCTATTTATCGTAGAAAGTACTAATCAGACATTTACTTTGTGTGTAAAATGTTGTTCTCTGCAATGCTTCAGGTCTCTGCTGGGACATAAAATGAAACTAAAACACCATTTTCGTAAATAATTCAGCACTTAAAAGATTGTGTTACCAAGAAACTCTCTTCTGTTACATAAAAGTGAAATGTCAATTTAAATCAGTCAGTGTACAGTAGCGGTAAGATCTTTTTTATTTTAGGTAATCACATAATGCAGTAAGCGTGCTCCATTAGCAGTTTTAAGACGGTTTTTATTCAATTCGAAATGTTCTTCGATATTGATTGCAATCGTGCTATTAATGTTAACACAAACAGAATTCTACAAAATAAGTCCTATTAGTATTTGTGGTAAAGGGAAAGAAAACTATAAAACAAATTATCAATACAGATTTTTGTATTACAGTTAATTTTATTTATATCTTTTAGATGTCAGTGCGATGGTGAGAGCATCAAATTGACTAAATATGAGGTATTTTCCGATCAATTTTTTGTAGGAATAAGTAAAAAAGTATATTTTTCTATGTTAAAAAACTGGTCGAATCACATGTAATTAGACAAACTAAATAATCCTTTTACTGTATTCGTAATCTCTAATGAATACACTTTTGATTGTGATCCATATTAAGTATTAATATATGATTTAATGTTTTGTTACGTTAAAAGACTTATTCTAAATCATTCATTGAAAATGCCATAGAAACACATTCATTTAGGGCTCCCGCGCACTAGGCTGTTGTAGCCACTTAAACTCTGACGGTTTATGGAAGCCCACGTACAAGAACGCTTGGCTGCGGCAGCCACTAGAACGTGCCTGTTGCCTGTTGTGAGTATTCTGAACTCTGAAGCGAAATGAATATGTCTGCCTTCAGTCTCAGCACACTTGTCGTGTCAGCCAGACTTATCCCCAATGTTTTTAAAATGACTTTTGACACCGAAAAATTCATTCGGAAAGTTTCGGAAAATTCAAAACAGGAAAACCTGTTTTGGGATAAGGAAAGGAGGTTTTGGATATATCCAAAGACTTCTGAAGAATTTTTATTTATTTTGCGTTTTTTACAAAATAAACGGGAAATAATTATGGCCTATTCCACGTCCATATCGCTTTATATTTATATTTGCTCCATATTAAAGAACGGGCACAACCGGACGTCGATTGGCTGCTCAGCCAATATGTCGGCTGCCGCAGCCAGGCTACCTAGTGCGCGGAGGCCCCAAGGCGTATATCTCATTTTTTATTTAACTTCTTTGTCAACCATGTACACTAATATTTGATAATTTTAATCGGGAATTCATCTGCCTTGCGTTTTTGATGCTGTGATCATCAGTTCTCACCATTGCTGAATTTAAAACCTCAATCAATTGCGTTTAACTCTATTTGGTGCAAATGATTTTGTAACTTCAGTTTTTCATTCATCTAATAGCAGTTTAGCAAGAAATAAAACCCAGTTTATTTGATATTTTTCTTTTCCAAAACAATACATAAACCAATGCTATTTTTAGAAATAATTGAATAGGATAATTCGTGCTTTTTTTCATGTCTTATGTATAAATTATTTTCGAAGTTTATTGAAAAAGTAAATATTAATCTTAAATATTTGTTTTACAATAATAATTACCTCAAATATTAGATACTAAAAATAATAAAAAATTGGAAAAAAAAATTGTTGGAACAAATTAGATGGTTTATTTAACAATTTAATTATTTAAATAATGCATATTAGTAATGTACGTAAAAAGTACATACAAATTAAAAAAAAAGTTAAAATCCTTAAACAAGAACCAGAAGTACAGTTAGCTCCTTCCTCCTCCATCGCTCTCGGGAGTTTCAAAGCCTGCCGATTTTGAGGACCGCATTTTGAATTCCGTTAAAAGGCCCCTTTTTTTCGAATTTGGCACATTATAATAAAGTATGTTCTTTCAAATGACGCTAATTAGATATTTTAATTGTTGTAAACAAAGCTGCTGTGAATTCTTAAAAAAAGGGACTTGTCCCAAATTGTCATAGGAAAACTTTTTTTTAATTTGTGAAAAAATGCAAGCTTTCCAAATATGACAAAAAAATTATCCTGCGGATATTGGTTAAAAAGTTGTTCTAAATGTTTATAAGCAACAAATCGACATGCTTTTGGAAAATTATTCTGCAAAATTTAAAATTGTTTTCCTTTTTTTTAATAATATTGATAGAATAAACCATCTTCTATCATAAGCTACCTGTAGAATTACTGTAATTTCATTATTTTCTAACTTAAGTTATTGCAAAAATTTGATTTTGTAAATAAAATAACTTTTAAACTATTTGACCGGTCTTTGACATTTTTTAGGCACCACAAGACCCAACATTCCATGTAATATGAAGATTCTAAGTTTATTTTTAAAAGGTTATTAACATTTATAAGAAAAACCGAATTTCCGACTTATTTTGCAATTTTATAATCAACAAATAAGGATAGAATTTTTAAAAACGCCAATTTGAAGGTTTTTATATGACATGTAAGTTTTTTAATCCAAATGTTTCAAATGCTTCACTTTTCGCTTTTAGACGAAAAAAAGCGAAAATTTACCGAATTTTGACCTTAATTTGTTAATAAATAATTAAGTCCAAAAAATTGACTGCAGAAAACATATATGTTCTTGTCGAGGTACATACTACTCAAAACAACTGTAGTTTAACTGACTGGGTCAGTGCCACAAACAGGGTACTTTTTTTTGCTTATTTCCCTGGACTACTACCAGTCAATCCATTTGCCCAATTCCTAAAAATCACGAAAAAATAAGTTATCTACTTTTTACATGAAGTGTGTAAAAACAAAAATACCTTTCCTGAATATAGTAATTATTTTAAATATCGAACGTTTTGGAACACGGTCTAGGGTGCACAATTTTTTTTTAAGTTCGTCTCTGTCGTAGATTAAACATATTTAATGTTTTTTTTTTATTGTATAATGGCTTTGGCATAGCCAATTAGCCAGACTATTTGTGGTAGTTACAATTTTTGATTTTATTACCTAAGCCTATTTATAATATAAATTTACAGGAAGTAATATGTTGGTATACACATTCAATTTTTGACATATTTACAATTTTTGATTTGAATACCTAAAACTACTTATAATTTAAATTTACAGGATGTTATGTATTCGTAGATACATTTTAATATCTGCTTATTATTTGAAAAAATAATTGTATTTAAATTGAGAGGCAATGAACAATTTAGCTCAATTAGTTTTTCATACACCATTTTGATACTTTGTTTGTACTGTCCACACTTCAATATAAAGTGCTGCAGATCTCCCACTTTACCACAGGAGCAATATGGGTTATCAGTAATACCTATGCTGTGTTTGTATGCAGGAGTGAGTGCGTGGTTTGATCTTATTCTGTTTATTGTTTTTATAAATAACCTATTTGTCTCATATTTGAACCATCTCTCATTGGGTATTAGTGGTTGGCAAGCTCTAAAGTTTATTCCAGTTGTACTTTGGTTGTATAAACGTTGCCATCTTTGTTTGCAGTTGTTTCTACTGATATTATCTATGTCTGCTACGGGAAGAAGTATGTTGTTTATATCACGTTTGGTTGAAGCTGCAGATTTAGCTAATTTGTCGACTTCTTCATTTCCTAATATTCCAGAGTGTCCTTTTACCCAACAAATAATAATCGAGCTACCTGCGGAAATAATATCATAATGTAACTTCTTTATTTCTATCTCAATATGGTTTAGGTTTTTTGTGGTTTTGATAGAAGTGAGTTTGTCCATAATGCTTCTACAATCAGTCAGAATGATATAATTATTCATACCAATAGAGGCTATATATTTTAACGCAAGAAATAAAGCTGATAGTTCGGCAGTATATATTAAAGCTTCATTGGGCAATCGACATGATTCTTTGTAATCAGAATTCCAGTGATACAACCCGTTTTATTTTGAATTTTAGAGCCGTCAGTAAAAATATATTGAAATGCAGGCCACTTATCTTTAATTATTTTATTGATCATACTTCCTGGAAGATTTGAATCCATATAATATGTTTCTATAATCTTAGAGAAGAGAGTCTTAGGAGGTTGTGTATAAATTGGTGGTATTTTATTTTTATACAATTGTTCTTCAAATATTGTTAGTTTCCTATAACTTTCAACGTATATGGGAGTTTTTTTGTTACGCCAATATTTATGGTTTAAGTCTAATATATTCAAGTTACGAATATTTTTTAAATAGCTGGAGTTTTTTGATATAGCTTTAGCTACAAATTTATCTGTACAAAACTGTCTGCGTAGTGTAAGGGGTGGCTCTTTAGCTTCAATTTCAATAATACTAATAGGAGTAGATTTTAAGTAACCAAGACATAGCCTCAAACATTTATTCTTTTGGGTTTCAATTTTATTAAGATGTTCTGTTGACGCAGACCCATATAAATGACAACTATAATCGAAAATTGGTCGAATCATTGAGCGATAAAATAGCAATGCAATATTCGGGTCAGCTCCCCAATTGGTTTTACAAAATGCTCTAAGGATATTCATGGAGTTTTCCGATTTTTTTATAATAGAATGAATTTGATCCTTCCATAACAATTTACGATCCAAATATGTGCCTAGATATTTTACACAATTTTTGATTGGAAATTCTATTTTTCCTAATTTAAAGTTACCTTGGGGAGTTTGGCGTTTTTTGGAAAAAAACAAATTTCAGTCTTTGTAGTTGATATTGATAAGCCTAGAGAATGGTAATAACTTTTTACACAATCTGGTGTAGATTCGAGTTGACGCCTACAAATGTCAAGGGTAGTATGGGAGGTATACAATACAACATCATCTGCAAACTGCAATATATTAGAGTGTGGAGGTACTATCTGTTCTAGATCTATATTATACAATGAAAAAAGAAGTGGACTTAAAATACTACCCTGTGGTATACCTATATTCGTTAGCCTTGGCGCTAAAGGTGTCTCATTTATTTTTAAGTAAGTCCATCTATTCTTGTACAAGGATATAATGAAAGATATAACAATTTCTTATGTAGAATATATAAATTTATGTTATCAAATGCAGAGGTTACATCTATAAATGCTGCAGCTGTTGATTCTTGATTTGTGAAATTGACTTGAACAGAGGAAACTAGTGAAGTGAGAGCATCCTGTGTAGACCTGGATTTCCGGAAGCCATATTGAGATTTGGGAAGGATATCTTCGGATTCAAGCCAGTATTCAAGCCGATTTTTGATTATTCTCTCTAGAGTTCTTAGTATACAAGAACTTAAAGATATAGGTCTGTAAGACTCAACGTTGTTATCTGGCTTTCCTGGCTTCTTTATAGGCAATACAATATAGTCCTTTCATGTTTTGGGAATTAAATTCTCATTTTGCCATATATTGTTAAAAATTTGTAATAATAATGATTTGTATTCTGTGGGTAAAAAATATAACATAGAGTATGATATACAGTCCATCCCTGGAGACGAATTATTATTTTGTTTTAATTTAATTTGTAATAATTTAATTCCCACAATTCAAATGGTTTTTCTAGATTGGAATATTCTCTGGAAACGGTGACTGTAACTTCGTTTATTTGATTTGGTACCCAAGGAGGTGAAATTTTCAAGTGGAAATCTTCTATCCATGCAGCTTCGCAGTTTATCGGGAGTTTATTGGACTGTTTTCGGTTTTTGTAGCGATGTACTTTCTTCCAGACGTCGCTGATTGGACTGTGGGAGTTAAGGCTTTCGCAGTAGTTTATCCAACTTTGTTTTTTTCTATTTTTAAAAATTTTCTTTGCTAATGCATCCAATTTTTTGTATTCAATTAAATTATGAATATTGGGATTTGTTTTATAACGTCTATAGGCTGTTTCGCAGTTATTATCCCACCATGGTTTTGGAATCTTTTTTGTAGGGTATATTTTATTTTTTGATACTTTTGGAATAGCAATGAATGCGCATCTATTTATTTCATTGACTAATTCTTCATAAGTTTGAGGAAGTATTTCTGAAGAAAAGTTGGATGAATACAGATTCCAATTTGCTTTAATTAGATTCCATCTTTTTTGTGTATTATTACCAGGTGGTGTTGCTTGTTTGGAATTTTCTAAGGAGATGGTCAAGGGTAGATGGTCAGAACCATGTGGATCTTGAATAACAGACCAAGTTAATTTAGATATAATGTCCTGGGTGCAAATTGTTATGTCGATTGCTGATGGACTAGAACTCAGTGCAAGAGTTGGAGAACCATCATTTAGGTATATTAGATTACATTGTTCTATCGCCTCTAATAAAACGTTACCGTGAGTATCATTAGTTTTGCATCCCCATGCCATATTGTGAGCGTTGAAGTCCCCTCCAATGATAAATGTGTTGAAAAAAATGGATCCATTCTTCAACTGTTACTCTAATATGTGGTTCTTTGTATATGGATATTATATGTATAGGTTTATTGATACAAGAAAGTTTAACAGCCACGCATGTGTAAGTAAAATTATAGTTATCTAATAAATTTATTTCTTCTGCAATTGATTTATCTTTAATTAAAATTGCTGTACCTCCATAGCCATCTGGGCGATCAGATCTAAAGCAATTATAACCAGCGAAGTTATAGAATTTTTCTGGTTTAAACCATGTTTCTGATAACATGGCCACATACACATTTTTTTGAATAAGTAAGGCTTCTAAATTTGGTTTATTAGAAACTGCTGAGCGGCAGTTCCATTGTAAAAAATTTATAGGACTAGTTATGTCTGAGAAGATGACGTTTGTCCATGTAAGTCTTCTTGCAAGATCGATGCCGTACTTAAGTATTTATTAATTTGTTGTATAATCTCTGTTTTTGATGCGTCTAAATTTTCAGCGAGTTTTAATGAACTATGTAATTATATTAAGAACCAATTCTAAAATTACATTATTTAAATCTAATGATACTCCTTGTGTCTGCAAATTTGTTGTATTTCTATTCTCTGTATATTTAGAGGTATTATAAATACCACCTTTTTGTCTAGGGATATTTATTGGGGAAATTATTTCTTTTCTAGCCGATTCCAAAGGATCGGGAGTACTTGGACGTTGTCGTTTTAAATTTGAGTTTTTGGACTACTGCTGGTATAAAACATTTGTGAAGAGAACTTTTTTGCGAACGAACCAGTTTGATTTGGAGTTACTTGATAGGACTGATCATTGGTATTAGAGTTGGTTGTCAAGGAAGAACTATTATGTGTGGCGGCGATATTGGCATATGATTTTTTCGGTATTTGTTCACAGGCATCAAAGAAATTTAAATTTAATGATGACATTGTATTCTTGATTTGTTTTTGCCTAGAGAACTCAGGGCATGCACTTAGGTGTGTCGTAAAATGATTACCTTGACAGCTGAAACAGCTAGGAGTATATATATTTACTGTACAATCTTTTGTGTTATGAAAATCATGACATTTATTGCACCTGGGACGTGCTTTGCATTGAGATCCAAGATGTCCAAAACGAAGGCAAGAGAAACATAATAAAACTTTTTGAACATAGGGTTCGACTTCTTTAATTACTTTATTAATTATGATATATTTTGGAAGAGTTTGAGCTTTAAAATTTACAATACATGATTTGGTTGGAACCTTGTCTATTACTGTTTTATCTTCGATATGTTTTTCTACCTTTCTATTTATTCTTCTAACTGAAGATACTTCAAACTTACAGTGCATATCGTATTGTTTAATTTTATTTTTGATGTATTTCTCAGAAAATTCGGTATCTATATCTCTAATTATACCCTGTCTATGTAGTATAAACTTCGGAACGTAAACATCAAAATTGTTGTTTGTAAATAATGAGCAAGTTTTTTGATTGATTAAAAAATTGGCCGATTGATAGTCTTCAAATTTAATTCTGATTCTATTCTTGCCGATTGAATCAATACTAGTAATTTTGTTATCTAAATTTGGAAAATTTGATAGTATAATATCACCGATTTGGATGGCATTTATCTTACCTTTAAAATCAGGAGTATTATTTTCTATATATACATGAAAAGGACCTGTATCACTGCTCTGATATAGAAATTGTTCTCTTACATTTTCTGTAGAATTATTAGAAGTTTTACTACTTACAGTTTCTCTGTTGTTTTTTGAGTTACCGTCCCAGGTGTTGTTTATATTGGATTTTATTTTTTTCTATATTAACATCTTCCTCCATCCGGCTAATATCTGGAGGTTTGTCTGGTGGTCTCCCCGCATAATCCATATCAAGTTTTTAATAACTTAACACTTTACACTTTGAATCTATCTTACACTTATGAACAATTATCGTATCCAAACAGTAACCCCCAATGGGGGTAAAATAAATTCAAATACACTGAACTTTTATATTTTTCTTAGTCTTCTACGTTAATGAGCTTCGAACGACAAAACAACTTCCTCGTACAAAGGCCACAACTGGACTGAGACTTCTTAAATCACACTAATTCACGGAGAACTTTTGAATGCGTAATTTAACTTTTCATATTTAATGTTAATACTTATCTTGCGATATTATTTTATGTGTACAGTTTTTGCATGATATTGTATACTGTAATTCCTAGTTTCTTTCCATTAACCATTTTTTAAAACCTTGTGTTCTATTCGATAGTTCGAATATAGGTCACTCCAATTATTTTCTTCCATGGTTGGTTTGTGTAAAACTTAGAGGTCGCTGATTACATGAAATTAGAATACTAATGAAGAAAAAATGCAATATTTTGACTATAAATAAATTAGCGAAAATAGCAAATACTAACTGAATAAATTACGAAAGCTGTCTTTAACTCATTACTGTTATCTATACAAAGGAAAATACTTACCTCTGAAATAGTGGTGTATTAATCGTAGCAGGAGTAGAATAGTATCGTTGTCTGTCGCGACGATCGGCCGAGGCTCAAAAAAGGACGTAACCGATCAACTGGATGCGTTTTGTTCGCTGTCTCAATAGGAACTGTGTCTTGAGATGGTCAGAAAACCCTCTGGTCGTTCAGACTTTTTATATAATTAAGTGTACCTAACGGTTACCGCTTCGCTACTGACGAAGTTAATAATCATATTAACAATGTGATCGGGTCGATTCGGTACGAAAATGAGGATCTGCGCTGGATCTTCGTAACTCGTGTTTAAAGTACTTTATTACTACGGCTAAGACCTAGTAGTACAAAAACATTCCGTAAATTTATCCAAGTTCTAACTTAATTTATATTAAAACACTAAACATTTAGTGCTTTTTACTATTTGATACTATTTTGAATTCTGCATTTTATTTGTTATAATATTTTTGGTTATGTACCTTTCTTTTTACCATATTACCACGCCACTTTTCATGCAAACTAAATCGTTTGGCTGTTTTTACACGATAGAAAAAGTGAACTGTATTCCAGAAACCGGGTAATATCTTCTTGCTTCTTGCAGATGATGCATAATGTATGTGGCACACATTTAGAAAGTAGTATCACTTCATGACCATATATGAACACTGAAAGATTTTTACATGAATTTAATATGATCTTTATAAATCCTCGTTACAGAATTTTAGATAAGAGGAATTTTGTATATTATAATATGTAACTAATTTATTAGTTATATGCTATATTTCTCCTACATATTGGCAAACATATGGATGGCATATTAATATTACCTTTAAATAAAATGTTTTAACTATATTAGCATAAAAGTATATTATTTAACACAGATTTCATTTTAATATGCGTATTAGGTTTGAAAAATTGGTTTTTAAATATCATACGATAATGATATGAAAGTGTAATAAAGTGAAGGTTAAAAAATAGAAAACGTGTCAGTATGAGCTTAATTAATGTAATTATTAATATTTTAATATGACTAGGGAGAGACATAAGTAGCGCAGAGGTCTTTGGTGCTAAATGATGTGGATTCGATCCCTGCTACAAAAATCAAATAGTGATGCTCAGTAATTTATCTAGTACAGCTCCTCTCCACTAATATGTTCGGATTGGACGTTAAACTGTAGGTCATCTATACTTGTGTACATTATATAGGCGTTGTAGTTAATATTATTAGAATTTCACATTGTGTAATAATAAAAAAAAAACAAAATCACATAACTAAACTGTATTCTAGAAAAAACATGTATGCTACTTATGAAACTTAAAAATAGCATCCTTGTCTTAAGATTCATGTTATGAGAATGAGATGGGTCGACCTTCTTCTGTCTGCAACTACCTGCAGCCCCTCTCGAAGGGTGCAGAACGAAGATCGTGTATAACTGACTGGAAGTGTATACGAGGGTGCTCAAAAGTTTTAACACTTAAGCTGCCTCGTCTGAAAGCCTGGGGTTCAACAAGTAATAAAAAGTTAAGTTAAAAGTTTGTTTCACTGAAGTTTAGGTCACTGATCTGTGGATAGGACTCGCACCGTTATCACTGGTCGTTTGAAACAACCTCTGTGAAGGGTTCAGTCCCATCCTTCTTCACCGTCACTAGGTTTCCAATTTTGAGAAAACTGTTGACATGTTTCTTCCACTTAACTCGCTGCAAGAGGGATGAAATGTATTCCTTGGGTCACCTAGTCCAATAACCTTGGATCATTTTTTGAAGCCTTTGGAATCTTCTAACGCTGTTGTCCTTGATATCTAAGAAATTTCGTTCAGTAATTGCGGTCAATGTGGATCCAATTAAAAAGTGTGCTGAAGTAAGAAGTAGTCCTTGAGGACAGTGGTCGTGAGTTTTGTCAAGCTTTAATTTGACGTAAAACAGTGGAAAATTCTTCATGTGTATTGCTAATGACTCGCTCTAGGTGAAATTTGGCAGATTGTACACCCGTCTTCCAAACACCTCTTTAAGTGATTGTGGTGGAATAAACTGCCAATTAATAACTTGGGTAAGTTTGTTTAGCAGTAAATGGTTGACTTTAATTAGTACCGAATATAAACATCCTGGGTTAACCGACAATAGTATAAAAGGCCCGGTTTCAGGTAACAATGGTTTACCTGAGGTACAAGGTCTTAAAAATGGGCTAAGTCAGATAAATTTAATAATATTTACGACCGCACTAATTGAGGTGAACCATTAAACAAACAAACTTTACTTAAATTGTCCCTAATAATTGAACAGGAAGTATCAAAATATTTGACAAGCTCATTTTTTGCGCCAGCGAAGGTACTACCATTGTCCGAAAGGTTAGAAGCACATTGTCCTCGTCGAGAAATAAAGCGTTTTAGCGTTGTTAGAAAACTTTCCGTAGTCAAGTCGCTCGCGTCTTCTAAACAGATGAATAGAGCTATAAATTGGTAGTTTTATAATTTTCGGTGTCTCGATCCTTTTGAAAAAGAGATCTTGCATAGTCAAGTCCACAGTAGTAAAATGGCCTAGAGGGAACAAGACGTGAGGAGTGTAAATTACCCATAAGATAAGTTTATAATTTAGGAGCAACCTTGCAACAGATAATGCAGTCGCGAATGATTTCACAAACCACTTGACTTCCATTAATGGGCCAAAATTTTTCATGAATGGAAGCTAAAGTAGTTAGGACCGCAATTATTTAAAATAAGATGCTCATTTCGTACAATAATAGTAGTAAAGTGGTGTTTAGAATCCAGGAAAATGGGATGTTTTTTATCGTAACAAAAATTAGAGTTATGCAATCTTCTTCTAATGCCAAGTATGTTATCTTTATCGATTAACGGATTGACAGTAAGTAGTTTACTTTTAGAGTTAACGTTGCCATGTCTTTTAACGTATATCAAAGCGTCATAAAAGGTTTAGTTTACTAGTGGAATTATATTTTTTAAAGCTATTTCCTCGCCAGAAAGGTTGTCGGAGTTCATTTGTTTAGGAGAAAATTTACAATTGTTTATAAAGAGTAATAGATAAGCTATAATACGTTGTAGTTTTAAAAATGACCATGAAATAAAATTTCAGAACTGATAAGTGATGTAGGAGAAATTCCTCTTGATAGAAGATCTTTCAGAACATTCTTAAGGGTATTCGCGAAACTCCATGTGTGATATTCAATCAAAGTTTGAGTTTGAGAAACTTTATTTGCCACAAACGTCCTTATCAAATTCGGAGCAGAATTTGTCCATCCTAGAACAATATTGGAGTCGCACTAGTAAGTAATTTCTTTGAAATCTAATTGCATGTGGTGTTTTACCTTGTCCATCAAGTCATCGATCAGTAGATCTCCACAAAGTTCTAGGCGCGTTACCGTAAGAATGTGTTTTAAACAATTTTCAAAGTTTTCTGATGACCAAATATAAATGCAAGCACCATAGGCAGTGGTGGATGCATCTGAAAAACCATGAAGTTGAATTGACTTGTAATTTCTACAAATAACGTGCCTAGGAATTTGTAGCTGATTAAATTTAACTAGTTGAGCCTAATATGTAACTTATTTCGTAAAGGTATCCATGGAAACGACTTCGTCCCAGGAAATTTTTAATTTTTAAAAATCTTGGAGAATCATTTTTGCTGTTATAATTACAGCCGAAAGCAAACCTACGTGATTTAGTCTCTTTAGGAGAGAATAAGTCTTTTGTAACTTTACATTTGTGCTCTATAGATCGAACATTGAAATGAAAAGTGTCAGCTTTTGGACTCCACAATAAGCCAAAAAGTTTTCGGGCTTTTTTTCGGTTTTAGTATCGTCAGCTCCAATTTCCAAAAGAACATTATATTAATTGTCAAAGTTTAAAATAGGTGCCTTTGACTTCTATTTTCTCAATTGGAAACCATGGCGAGATAATAATTCGGAAGTAAGTGATTTAATGCGTTTGATATATTTTTTTGTAGCCTGTGTGAAGGTACAGTAAATTAACGAAGTTTAAAGTATAAGTTTCGAGAGAGTTTGTGTGACTGCCATATGATCTTTTGTATGCATCTTCCTCTTTTATGAGTATTTGTCGATACATCGTTTGTATGTCGGCTATTTGGATTGATGGAAAATCCTGTATTGTCAGCGCCGGCTGCTTTGTGCGTAGAAACTACATAATTGCCTGAAGATATGGACTTAAAAAGAGATAAAATTAAAAACTACAATGAATGTGTATATCTTGGCATAAAACTAACAACAAAATTAAGCTGCGAACGGACAATCAGGGACCGAATCAACAAAGGGAAACTAGTGATCCTGTGGTTTCTTCTTAAACTAGACGTATATTTAGCATAGCTTCCTCAGGAATTGTTATGGGCACGATGAAAACTCAAAAAACAGCAAAAAACGGACTTAAGACCGTGTTCACACTGCGAAAAAGTTATTGCTTTTTCGCCTGCAATATTCCGTCTCAATTAAGTCCAATCAAGTCGAACGACAAGCATTTAATTGAATTTTAAATTATCACCCTGTATGTTATGTGTTAATACATATGTTTTAATTGTTCTTAATTCACATATTTCTACTTTACAGACATTCCTGTAATATTTTGTGACTAAAAGCATAAAAATTCGACAAAAACAGGATATTTTAAGCATCAAATCTAGATTTAATATTATTTAATTTGCATTGCATCTGCCATTTAATCGTTGTCTTGATATAAAATAGTTTTAATATTACAACCTGTACAGTATACTTTATAAAATTTGCATAAGAATTCGTTTAAATAATCTTGGCAATAATATTAATGATTAGACTGCTTGAATATCAAACTTCACGTTCTCACATTAATCAACGAATATTAAATAATTGCATTGAATTAACTAGTATTTACAATTATAATAATACGCCCCGGTTTAAATGGAAATGTCTATTTAACGTCCAATGCATGTAGGCAAGCATGCAATTATTATGAATGGCTGATACTCATTTCGTAATTACTAATATTATCAAATTGCCTACTATTGTTGATTTTTATTTTTGTCACCTGTGATGAACTGTCATGTCGCATTTAAAATTATGATAAATTAATCGAACTAGCTATTAAGACATGTCGGAAATTATGACTAGAATATCTCACCTAAGGCTTATACAGATACAGTAATTAATTTAGCATCGAGTTTTCTAACTCGATGTAATTTAGTGACCTTACAGTTGAGTCCATGGTTCTTTACCCCTACGTCATCATTTAAACCATACTCGGAAATTCACTCCACGCAACAGCAAGTGACGTGGCTACTGCTCCGATCACGGATTATATTATAAAATTTAACGATATCAAATAAATAGAATGTAAAATAATAATTTTGCTTTAAAATTTTGGTGAACAATTACATCTACACTTGAAGTAGGTACTTCTTAATAAATTCTTTTAATATCATTAGTGATTAATAAAAAAATAAACAATTTATAAAAACAAACATAATCAAATATACAATAATATTTACACTATATGGATGTGATATATAACAGTAAAACTATATTTAAAGAATAAAACATTATTTAGTGTAAAAATATTGTTGCAAGATTTTGAATGAATGTTTTTAGTTTCTCATATTTCATTTTCATCACCTTCAGAATCTGAACTCTTATCTCCAATCTTAATTTTTACAGGTTTGATATTAATATTACACATATTTTGTTTTCTAATAAACCACTGTTCAATTCGTTACACTTTTAAATCTCTTCAAAATTAACATTGTAGTTATTTAACCAATCTATAATGTCTGATTTTAACCATTTAGCGGAAAGTTGTTTATTCATGATTTCATTATGGTAAGGTTGCGTTGTCTATGACAGTCAAAGATGAATCATCCTACATCTGAATACTCTGACGAGTTAACTGCACAAGAAATTATTTTAGCAATATCAGAAATTAAGTCTGGAGAGGCACCCGGCTTGAAACCCCAATACTCTGGGGTATTGTAATTTAGGAATAAGAATTTACAAGAAGGAGAATTTGGAGTGAAGTTATTGAATGTACTAATAAAAAATGGCTTAGCTCAGAAGAATAAATTTAAAGGGCCAGAGAGACACCAAATATCAAGGGAGAATTCGGGCTAGCTGTCCTACACTTTGGCTTTGGGATAAAAGCTTTGGCGTTGGATTGGGATTTGGGATAAAAGATCAATATATGGGATGATAAAATTATATAAACAAGGGAGAAAATGAGACATTGTAACAAAAACAATGAAATTAGATAGGACAACTTGGAATTTAATCTTGTATTGAAGGCTGTATAAGTAAATACACGAAGTTGCCTAAGGTACTGAATGTGGGCGCCACTCAAGACTAGCTTGAGAATTTAGAAATGAGGAAAAAAAACAAGAAACAAGTATACCTAATACAATAATCTGGAATTACTTTAAAAAACCAATATGGCTATATATACTGGTTACTAGAAACTGAAATAAAAAGTTAACTACTAATGACAACTATATTTATAAATTTTTATTAAACACAGTTTAAATAATTTACCTACATGTAAAAGAAAAGCTGAAATAACAGTAGTGGTGGCGGTGTAAAGGTAAGATAGGGCCTAATAGCCACGAACGAATAAAAATATCACCACTACTGTGCCAATTAACAAAGGTATTAGTAAAAACAATAATCTAAAGTCCGGGAAAAAAGCGAAATAACTTAACACTAAAGGATGTATTAGAATACAAAGTAAACCTAGATTAAGTATGGTATTAAAGGTAAGAAAAGAACAACTATGGATAAAATAAATGAAAACCTTACCTAGCAGACGCAAAGGGGTGAGGTACTCACCGATAGGACTAATATGTCCGAATAGCAACTAGATACCAATTACTATAATCAAGATATTTATATAAAATAATAAATAAAAATAATAGAATGAGTCGGGTAAGAGACTCTTTAGAAAACTTATTTAAAAAACCGCATTAAATTTTCCCTCCCTTATTGAACAACCTATATAAACTTTAATTACCCCTTCCCTATTTATACAAAAAACTAGTAAGTTTATTTGATTATATACATATGTATATAATGGAATTAGTCCGGTCAGAGACTCTCTATAAAACTTATTTAAAAAACCGCATTAAATTTTCCCTCCCTTATTGAATAACCTATATAAACTTTAATTACACCTTCCCTATTTATACAAAAAACTAGTAAGTTTACTTGATTATATACATATAAACAGTTTACACTGATTGTAAATTAAAAGAAGTATTGAATATGGAAAACCAGCATACATGTGCTTTGTAGATTTAAAAAGTGCTTTTGACAGGGTGAAGCGAAATGTCTTTATTACCAGCTGAACAAATAGACCTTCAAATAATAAGGACCATTAATGAAATTAACAGGAACAACAAGACCAGAGTTATAATGCCAACAGGGGAAACATAATGCATAGAACTAAAAGGAGGAATCCGCCAAGAAGACTCGCTCAGCCCATTGTTATTTAATATGGTGATGAATCAAATAATTTATAAAGTAAGAAAACGACACGGATACCACATGGGAGCGCATAAAATCACGATACTATGCTATGCCGATGATGCAGTACTAATTGCTGATAACGAAGATGACCTACAAAGGCAGCTCCACACCTTCAATATCACAGCAAACAAACTTAATATGAGAATATCAGTAGAACAAAACTAAATGTATAGTAATCAGTAAAGAGCCGCGTAGATCCAAACTAGAAATAGACGGCAAAATTGTAGAACAGGTAATGAAATTCAATTACCTAGGAGTAGAGATCACTAGTGACAGGGATATAAGAACAGAAACCACAAGGCAAGCATCAAAACCGGCAAGAGTAAGTGGTTGCCTCCGAGAAACCATATGGAGAAACAAATATCTGACCACGGAAAGCAAAATGAAAGTATACAAGACAACAGTAAGACCAATCCTAACATATGCAGCGGAGACAAGGACCGATACAAGAAAGACGAAACAACAAATCAACAATATTGAAATAAAAGTATTAAGATCAATAGCGGGCATATCATTAAGAGACAGACAAACCAACAGAAGTATATGCGAACAATGCAAAATTCAAAATATTAGCAGGTTGATAAAAACAAGAAAAAAAACTGGAACGAACATGTAAACCAAATGGGAACATCTGTAAAAACAACAAGCCGTATAGCAGAAGACCCGTTGAAAGGCCGCCATAAAGGTGGAAACATAATATACAGTCAACAACGACTGAAACAGAATAAGAGGCAGACAAACAGGAGTAATCCTAGTCCCACAAAGAAGAAGAAGAAGAAGAAGTATCATTATTTTAGAGATATAAAAAGATTTACAGGTATTTATATTAATTTAAAATTAACAAAAGCTTATCTGTTCCACAGCTGTTCAACAGCTGGTTCCACAGAAAATAGGTCCACATAGGGTGTGACACTCTCGGCTCTACAAAAACCAACGACAATGGAAAGCTCATTGGAATAAGCCAAGCTGATTTCTTTAAGTGTTGCTCTTCAAATAATGTGCAACTATATGGGTGTATGATTATATAGGTTTATGAGTGGATGGGTGTATGTAAATATACTCTGGATGGGTGGCTGGGTGGCGAATCTGAGACGAGTGCGCAGCTTTAGAACTTTAGAGCGATTGTCATTATGTCGTGGCTTGATATCTGGTTTATTATTATTTTCTTGCTTAATTTGAGTTGCTTTAATATTTCGTGATACTATTAACAAGAATTTCGATAAATGTAAAATACACTCAATTCTCAAATCTGTCCCAAATTCGCCACCAGAGATATGCAAGACTGCTACGCACTATAGAGTCTTGACCCCAACTTGCAATCAAAACCAAGATTTCGCTTGTCGCTCAGCCACAGTTGACAACACAGCAACCTCTTAAACTTTAATTTGGCCCATGGGCGTATCTAAGGAGATTTTTAAGGGAGCAGCGTGGTAACTGTCACAGGCTCCGATAAAATCCATCCAGAATTTTTACTCCACTGTGGCAGATATGCTAGGAAATGGCTGGTTGATTTCGATACAAATATAATAAAATCAGGAGAGATCCCTCATCCCTCAAAACTACCGACCGATTGCACTGCTGAGCTATGTCTATAAACTGTTGGATATATATATATATATATTGAAGCAGGTTTTCAAAGAAAGCAAAAAACATCCGCTGTTTTCATTGACCTATCAGCTTCATACGATATTGTCTGGAGACGAGGACTCATCTGCAAACTAATCCGAGCCATCCTGTGCCAAAAGGTTACTAAACTGATTGATAGCATGCTCACGGACAGACCTTTTCAAGTCACAATGGTCAACTTTAAAAGTGCCCTAATGAAGCTCAGCAATTGACTGCCACAAGGATCTGCTTTGACACCCTAACTGTTTAATTTATACATCGCGGACCTACCTGGGACAACTTCGCAGAAATTTGGCTGACGACTGGGCCATTGCAGCAAGACATAATAACATGGATATTACAGAAACAATACTAACAGATGACCTTGCCGTTATGGGAGAATATTTTCGCAAATGGAAGCTATGGCCCAATGCAACGTAAACCGAAGTGTGCTGTTTCTATATGAATAATGCCCAAGCCAACAAAAAACTCCCCGTTTACTTTGAAAACAGACTGCTTACTCATAATCATAACACCAAAATATCTTGGAGTGACTCTGGACAGAACATTAAGTTTGAAATAACACCTACAAAGAATGGCAGCAAAACCCAAAACGCGAATTAATATAGTCCAAAAGTTATATGGCACCACATGGGGGTCGTCAGCCTCCGTACTAAGGTCATCCGCTCTCGGACTTGTATACTCGGCAGCTGAATATGCTTCCCTGGTATGGCTCAATAGCAAACACACTAAGATTATTGACACCCAATTAAACCAGACAATGCGAATGATCTCACGTACAATTAGACCCACCCTCATTCTGAGTCACATTCCACCGCCGAAACTGCGAACTAGTCATTCTCTTCTCAAAGAAGATCGAAAAATCGAGGCTAACCATCAACTACCCATCCACCATGATAAGCTTGATATCGAAATAAACAGACTGCGCTCCAGATATCCTCCATTGCTAAGAGACAACTCTTTACATCAGGAACATTTCAACCTCACCAACCCTTGGAGAAGCCAATGGGAGAGCGACTCACCACAGAAAGCACACCAAACCTGTATCGATCAGAAACCGCCAGGCTTTGAACTGACCCGCAATACATGGACAACGCTAAACAAAATACGAACAAGCAGCGGTAGATTTGCTGACAGCTTATATAGATGGGTAAAAGACTTAATATGAGTTCTTTTAATTAAAGCTCTTCGATGATCATCTTTTTTATATTTAAAGCGGAAGTCTTTTATATTCTACTTTTCTATTTCTATTCTACTTTTAAGGATGTTTTACTTGTAGAAGCAATTTCTTAAGCCTGCAGCTCATTGATCAACGCTTCATGGGTTACATGTTTCCCTAAAATGTTATTTATTTAATATATTACTATAACATGTTAAGTAATGCTCGTAATTCTCAACAGAAAAATGGTTTACTTACTATTCTGGTACATATTATATATTGTATTTCGAATTGCAATTTTATTGCCCTCAGGTAAATCAGTAGTTTTCGTTTTTGAACGAGGTCGGTCTGCTTTTTCTCGGAGAAGATAAAACAGGATTTTTTTTCTTTTCTTTTTCGTGTGTTCTATACTGTTTTCTCGTCAACCTAAGTGTAGCTGCTACCCCTATTATTCGTTTTAAGAAATTTCAATAAATAACATTATGTTTTTTTATTAATAGCGAAATAGAAAATATTGGAGAATCGAAAAATTGCGCTAAAATAGCAATGTTTTACGACTCTGGTAGTAGCCAGTAACGTTTATTTAACATAAATTAGTAGGGTGTACAGTACCTACACTTTCTGCCAAGTATAACAAGTATATGTCAAATTGTTTTAAAGTAATAGATAAAAAATATTTTTTAAATTAAAAAAAAAAAACACGCTGTAACTCTGTAAGGAGCCACATTTTATTTAAATGATTTGTATTTAATCGTAATATTTTGAGCACACAAATCTACAGTTGAAATATTTCCATTTATGAATGAAACACCCTGTATACTACAGTTAGGAGATCAAAATAGTTCAGTTTATTAGAACAATCTGGCAGATCTAGATTTTAGTTTGGAGGAGATGCTGTTTCTAAGCTTGCATCAATCTAGCTTGGAGTATTTGTTATGATATTTGAAGTACAGATTTGTACGTTGCAACGAACTTGGCTTGTAATTAGTTTGTTTAATTGCCCTGGATATCAATGTAGCTGGTAACTTACAAACATACAAAATTTAAGTAGATTTGCAAATGGCTGGATTTATTGAGTTTTAGATTTAATCTTTTATAGAAAATAGTAGCATACTTTTTTTTACTTTATCGTCTTTAAACCAGTTTTCTGACAATCAAGCATTTGCTATAGCTGTGATCAAACATACAATTAACTAATATTAACTTAACGTGTTTTAATAAAAAACGCAAACAAATAAATATGGTACTGATCATTTTTTTGTTACACAAAGGAAATTAAATTATAAATTTTAACCATTAAATCGTTGCACATAAAACAGAAATCGAAGTAATTTTTTTCACATTTACGTTTCCGCAAAGTCTGAATTATAGCGAAATAACTGCATAAATCACTCTCTTGACTCTCCATTATCGTTCGAGATCGTAATATATTCAAATTTATACCCCAAACAAAATCATCCGGAAATATCGTCCCGCCTTTTGATAATATTCAAATCGAGTTATTTTATCAAACGTTGCAAAAAATTGAATTTTCTCTATGTGTCTCTGTAATTCGTGTATATGTTGCCAAAGTTGGTTTTTATGGTAGATCTGCTTAATTTAATATTTTTACAAAAGATACGGATACGCTTTTAATGTTACATAATTTGATCAGTATATTGTAAATTCCCTGAAAACATTTTTGTGCATAGTGTAAATATTGCAGCAATACAGTATAGGATTTTTCATTGATTGATTGTTCTATTGTTCTTTTGTGTTGTAAAACGAGAACCTTTAAATTTCTTAAAAAACCTTTTCGGGTCATTGCTTAAACATTCAGATGTTGTCATCACTGGTCAATTATTACTATTTTTTAGTAAATTGCTAAAAGTGTAAACTGACTTGCAACTAACTTAAGTTACTGAACTGACTTAAATGCACTTTAGGTATTCTGGAATTACTGAAATATTGTGGAACAGCAATGACAGAACAATTAACAACATTAATTAATAAAATTATAAAACAGAATAAAATACCGAAAGAATGGAGAACTAGCAAACTACTTCTACTATTTAAAAAAGGAGATACATAGATATAAACTTGTTAAATACTACCCTAAAACTTACTAAATATCCTAAACTAAAAAACCCTAAAGGTTTACAAGTACTAAAAAATCAGAGGATAAGTCTAGCATATGAACAACAGGGTTTTCATAGTGGAAGATCATGTACAGATGCAATATTCGTTAGCAAATTACTGAGAAATCACTAGAGTATAATAGACCAGCATTTCTGTGTCTGATTGACCTAAAGAAAGTGTTTGACAGAGTAAGACTCAAAGATGTAATCCATCTTCTGAATAATAGAGAAGTTCCCCTAAATATTATAAAAACTATCGAAAACATCTACCAAAACAAAAAAATGGAAGTCAGAATACATGGACAACTTACAGAACCTATAGAAATAGGCAGCGGAATAAGACAAGGCGTCTCATTAAACCCCATGCTCTTTAATTTAATCATAGATGAAATCATCAAAATCACGAAGAAAGGGGATACAGAATGGGAAACAAAGAAATAAAAATACTCTGTTACGCAAACGACGCAATATTGATAGGTTACGCAGGATACGCAATATTGAAGAGCAAAAGAATTTAATATGACAATCTCATCTCAGAAAAATAAAACAATAGTAGTCAGCAAAGAACCAACCAGATATCAAATAGAAATTGATGGTATCAGTATTTAACAAGTAATGGAAATAAAATACTTTTGAATTACACTGTCCAGCTAGAGTGAGAGAAGTGAGAGATCAAGTACAAAAAGCAAATAGACTGGCAGAATGCCTTAATAACACCATATGGCGAAACAGACACATTAACACTGAGATGAAGTCAAGAATTTATAAAGCCAGTGTAAGACCAATAATGACATATGCCTCAGAAACTAGCTACTGGAAACGGCAGAGATGAGAGTACTGAGAATTACAGGAAATACGCTGAGAGATCGAAAGAGAAGTGAAGACGTTAAAAGAAAATGTAACGTACAGAAAAAAAGAATGAAGGAGACCCGTGTTGTCAAAATAGCAAGTCACCAATCCTTCCATAGAGGTATTAATCTGCCAATGAACAAGCAGAGTTGCTTATAAAGAGGAAGAAGAAAAAGAAGAAGTATTCTGTTTTTGCGCTAACTGTACTAAACTAACTTAAATTGTTTTGTTTTTAGAGTTTTCTTTGTAATCCAGTATTATCGAAGAACTGGGTATCTTCGATACTTAATTGTTAATGGAGCCGCTATTCACAACCTCCTCTTGGCTTCATCCATTTCCAGGTTCCAGCAGATGTCGACATTTCTAATGTACCAAGAAACATCAGCTATGTTCCTTAACACTTTATTCTGGATTCTCTGTATGACATGGATGTTGTTTCACTTGGCACAGCTCCAGAGTTGACAACCATACGTCCAGCTTTAATTTCTTTTAAATCTGTGTATACTCCTTTTCGAGAACACATTTTCTTCTAAGGATTTTTCAATTATATTAGTTAATTTTGTGTACGTAATCAATTGTTGAACGATGTGGAAAGAAAAGTCTCTACTCACAATCCTTTATGTTTATTGAGTCTTAAATCTTGTTATTGTTGTTTTAGTTAATTTAGCCATCATAAAATCACTTACCAACCAGTTATCTATTTTAAAAGTTTTGTAAAAAGACGAACAGTCACAGATTAAAATTAAAATAATTAATATACCACTATATTTTAAAACAGATTTTTTGTCAAAGTATAGTTGTGTGTTGGCAAAAATTTTATCTTTTTAAAAAGTAGATAATTAGTTGCTGAGAGATTTTATGGTGGCTAAATTAACTAAAACAACAATAGGTTGGTTGATATGTCCTATAATGTAATCTTTTCTTAGTTTAGTAGGCCTGATAATGGAGTACAAATTGTCAAATCTGAAATCGGTCACAGAAACATAACATTATTTAAGAATTAATAGATATAATTTTTTATAATTAAAAAATAGAATTTTGAATAGAGACTTTTCTTTACACATCATTTCTTCACTCAATCGTTAAATGTTTTTAATTGAATCGTTAAATGAGTTTTTTCTCTTCAATTAATGAAAGTCTGACGTTACAATGGACGGGTCTTAGGAAGCCTTTCCAAACATTTTTATTTTGTGTTTTTGTCCCATAAGAAGTTGGAAATATTGGTTTTTTTATTGTTTCAAGATTAAATAAGGATTTTTGGTTATGAACATTCATTCTGTCCGATTGGTACTATTTGTTGTTCGTGAATTAGTGAGGTAAGAATATCAAATTATTAAGATATTTACTCTTATTGTTCATATTTTAAGTATATGTTATTGTTTGATTAAAACTTTAATTTGTTTACTGTATTTCAAGGTATTTTGTTGTTGTTTTTATCAGGGTTATATCAAAATAAATCAATAAATCATTGAATTTATTTACGAAGTTAAAAAATATTTTGATTAATGTTTTATTCTTTTTTCATTGCCAATGATTTTATCCTGTAAAAGACCAAATATATTCGTTTTCTTGTAGTTTAAGTTGTAATATAACGTTCTGTGGAAACCTTTCTATCAAATTGCCATAATAAGTGGTTAAAAAAATGTTTTTTGAATGTTGTAGTAGTTTTTGAGTTTATTATTTTTTAGATCTGGTTATATAATGGGTGGTAAACATGTGATAAAGATATCCAGTGTTACTAAATTTTTTAGTAATGACAACAAAACTACTATTAACTATTTAAACTACTCGAAAACAAACTAGGAACAAACTTTATTCAGTGGCCGTCCTGGTTTTGGTATCATTATCACTTCAGCCATTTTCCATAAAGTACCCCAGATTTCTTATGTGAACAGTGGTTTCAGTTAAATTGGCTGTAACTTTGCAAAGAGAGTTTGTTTTGGTCATACTGATCAAATGTTCTCAGTGCCCCAAGACATCCTCTTTATAAGGTTTAATCCAAGTAGCGACTTAAGGGTTGTCACTCCCGAAGGTACTTTTTAAAAAGGCCCTTTTAAAGGTACAACTGACAGAGTAACAGCACTTTATTTAATATAATTACAACTGGTTTTTGAATAAAAATTTACAGTATTTATATGAAATTAATTGATGACGACCTGTCTGCAATATGTGTCGAAACTGCTGATCAGCTGGGCTATTGAACTGCAATACTGCTGACAATCGGGGTTCATGTATCGTAATTTCTCCATCCCCTGGGGAAGTTTTGTGAGGGATGAACAAAACTCTGTGAACTGTTTCTGAGGACTCTTGGCTTTGGTCAGGGATGTCTTCTGCTGTGGTTGGATTCTGCTCATCTTTTTCTTTTTTCAGTTTGCGTAGCTTGAGAAAACCAAAAATTAAAAGGATTGTTACCAGGATATATATCGGTGGTGTCCATATGTAGCTGTGGTCCATTTGTGTTGGAAGGATGGATTGGAACCTTTCTTCTTCCTGTGATAACTTGTGTAGTTCGTCTAAAGGAATTCTGTCCAATTTTAGGGGTTTGACTATTGGGTGGTTCTTCAGAATAGTGGTGGTCTTGACTTTTGGTAATGTTAGTGGTTCTTCTTTAATTGTTGTTTTGGAATTCATGTAAACTTCATTATTGGTTCGTAGTTCACATCCTGGCGGTAACTCAATTAGATAGGTCCCTTCGAGTACTTCTATTTCAGTGGTGGTGCAATGGGTAGATACTTTCGTAGCCTTTGGAAAAACGGCAATGTAGTGTGCATCGGATACTTTTTGAATGATCGTTGTAGTGACAGTGACGGGAACACTTTGGCATTGGGCAGCATCATTGATTAACTGGAGAATTTGGATGATGCAGTCATTAGTCTGGTCATTCTCTTGTGGAAATTTCTCAGGACAGATGAATGATTTGGATTCGCTTCTTTTGCATGGTACATCCATATACTGAAAAAGGTCTGAGTTGTGGACTAGGTATGGACCAGGTGGAATGATTATTGTGTGATTATTAGTTGGAAGGGAGTATAAATGGAAGTATGTGAACGACTTGGAATGAAGAATAGGAAAATGTAAAATGAAAACAAGGGTGTGATTCGTGTAGTAACCATCAATGTCTATGATTTCATAGTATTTGGTTAAGTCTTCTTCCTGAATATAGGGAATCTGTGATGCAGGGTGGTGTTCAAGCATCTTTTGCACGGTCCATTTTATTTCTTCAGGTTTAATGAGACCGTTGTGTAAAGTTTTGATTCTTGCAAATGTAATTGCTGTTTGTAGATCGTCCAGTATTTGTATAATTGTTTGTAAATTTAGATTTATCTGGTCAAGGATATTTCGAACTTGCATATAATCATTAAAATCGAAAACGAATTGGTTCATCTCTAAGCTAATTTTGCTTGTCTCTTCAGCTATGATTTCTTGGTTGTGTGTAAGTAATGAAATTGTTTGGTTAAAATTTGTCATTATTCTTTTATTGAGACTGAGTTGGCTATTGATGTTGGTAATAATGTTCTGTTGGTTATTTTCAAGTGATTTAATGGCAGCGTTGTATCTTTCAGCGTCTTCTTGATCTAGATTACCAGAAATAGATTTTATTACACTTCCCAATCCGTTTATAAGTCCTCTTTTGCTTCTGGATTTTGGATATATTGTGTCTAGTTTCTCTTTTGCTGTTTGGAGGAGGTACTGTACAGTTTTATCAAAGTTTTGTAGGCTGTCAAAATATGGTTGACTAAGTCCATTTTCTATTGCTCTGTTGGTGGTGATATACTGAGATTCTATGGATTCAATCTCTTCTGCGATGGGTTCTAGATGGAAATAGTGGATGAAGTCATGAGTGCTGGTCTGTATCCTCGCTTGTCCAAGTTTAACTGGGAGGATTCCTGGATTGTCCTTCAGGTTTTGAATTTGAACTTGTTGGGCTGCTACCAAGGTACATCTGTAAAGCAGTTTTAGCGTTAGTCTTTGGCTGGTGTTTGATGTTCTTTTTGTGTATTGACGTATCTTGAGTGTCTATTGTTACGGGATTATTATTTTTCACAATGCGGGAAGAAAATCTCGGAAGAAGTTTGTTTCTTTTTACTGTTTTTCTAGTGTAAACTTTTGTGCTGGGTTTATAAGTTATTGGTGTTTGTCTTTTTTGATTTATTTTTTCAATATTTTTCTGTTTGGTTTCTTGTAGCTTTTTGTTTATTTCACTGTAGATTTCTTTTGTCTTTAATCTGTGGCTCTGTGTATAGTTATTTATTAGAGTTCTGTTAATATCGATGTCAAATGGATCCTGAGGATCGATATGGCCATTTAGAATTTCGATTGGCTTTTGTTTAGTTGATGAATGAATGGAATTGTTGTATCCTAAAATAGCATACAACATATGTTCTTTAATACCCAGAGTCTTCCTTTTTTCTCTAAGTATTCTTAGGTGTTCCAAAATTGTAGAGTGAAAACGTTCTATCATTCCGTTCGATTGTGGATTATCTGGTGTTGTGTAGTGAATCGAAATTTTGTGTGTATCGACAAACTCCTGAACAAGGCCGTTTTTGAATTCGGTTCCACTATCTGCGATTATCATCTGTGGGAGTCCATGGTGGGTTATAAATAGCATGAAGGCATTAAGGACATTTATTGCGTTGGATCCTTCTATGGGATATGCTTGGCCATATTTCGAGAATGCATCAATTATTGTAAGGAATTTTTGTCCGTTAGCTTGGAATGTGTCCATATGAATGATTTCTAACGGTTTTATTGGAGTTGGTGTTACCATAAATTTCGGCTTAATTGGATTTCTGTCATACTTGTTAGCTTGGCACGTATCACAAAGGTTGATAACTTCTTCGATGTCTTTCTTTAGCGTAGGCCAGTAGTAGCGTTTTCTTATTTGAGCTTCGGTTTCGTTAATTCCTCTGTGGTTAGTCTTCCCTTGATGGTAGTTCTCTATAATTTCTTTCTGTCTCTCTGTGCTGTTTATATCTTCTAGGAGGCTGTTGCATTTGACAAGATCGAATGCGGAATTTTTAAAAGTTTCTCGTAGAATATTGCATAGGGATTTGTATAGTTCATCATTCTCAAACAGAATGGCGTACTTCTTTTTCGGATCTATATAGTTCTTGAAAAACTGGAAAATGTCGTTCTGAAGATCATTTTTTCCCAATTGGACATACATTCTCTTCTTTGTTACAAAACACTGCTCTATGATTGGTTTCGCCGGGCTATAGTTTACTATCTTGAGAATTATTTGATTATTGTAACAATTTAGTGGTTTCTCGCTAATTGGAATTCCCATTATTGGATTTTCTGCCGTGGAATGTTTGGTTACATCTGTATCGTTATCTTCTTGTAAGTATTGGGAATTTGATGGCTGAGCTTTAGATTTTTGCTGTTTGCTGTCTTCATGTAGGATTTCGTCTATTATCTTTATTTCTTCGGGAGTTAACGTTGCAGTTTGATTTTTTTGGGTGATTTTATCTAAGTCACCTAAAGGGGTTGACGGATTCAAAGTTTTTTGAGACTCTTCGGCTGGGTCGGTTAGAAATTCTTCCAGATCGGATAAGGAACTGGGGTGGTTAATCATGGAGATATCATCGTCATCTTTTGAGAGGAGTTTCATTATTTCTTCCATATTCTCGTCTACACTGCTTAATTCTTTCGTGTGAATTTCGACACGGGATAAAGCATCTGCATTGGTGTTGGATTTGCCTTTTTTATATATTACTTCGTAATCAAATTCCTCCAGCTTTAATCTCCATCTGACAAGCTTTGAGTTTGGATCTTTAAGTGAAAATAGCCATTGTAGAGGTCGATGGTCAGATAAAATTTTGAATTTTCGTCCGAAAAGGTATGGGCGGAAGTATTTAGTAGCCCACACAATTGCTAACATCTCCTTTTCGATAGTCGAATATTTCAGTTCTGTTTCATTTAAAGTTCTGGATGCATAGGCGATAGGTTTATCATTTCCTATTGGACCTTGTGATAGTATGGCTCCTATAGCGAAGTTGCTTGCATCAGTCGTGAGGTTAAAGGGTTTAGTGAAGTCTGGATATTGCAGAAGTGGTTCATTAATCAATAAGCTTTTACAGGTTTTGATACAGTTTAAGAATTCTTCGGTGTGTTCAATTTTTGCATCCTTTTTAAGACATATGGTAAGTGGTTTTGTAATTTTGGCAAAGTCCTTTATGAATTTTCTATAGTAACCAAGTAATCCTAAAAATCCTCGAATTTCTTTTGTTGTTTTTGGTACAGGATAGTCTATGATGGCTTTAATCTTAGCCGGGTTTGGTTTAATTCCCTCGCAGGTTACGACGTGACCTAGAAAATCGACTTCTTTCTTAAGGAATTCACATTTGTCAACTTGTATCTTAAATCTTGTTTCTCTTAATCTTTCAAAAATTTTCTTAAGATTTACCATATGTTCTTGAAGAGAGGTTGAAAATACAATAATGTCGTCCATGTAGACCAGACATATTTCTCCTATTAGTCCTTTTAGTACGTTCTCCATTACTCTCTGGAATGTTGAGGGTGCATTTTTGAGTCCGAACGGCATTCTCATGTATTCATAGTGGCCATTTTCAACGTTAAATGCAGTCTTCTGGATATCTTCTTCGGCCATTTCAATTTGATGGAATCCGCTGGCTAGATCTAGGGTTGAGAAGTATTGGCAGCGTCCTAGTTTGTCCAGAATGTCTGTTATATTTGGAATTGGATATCGGTCATCGATGGTTTTCTCGTTCACTTTCCGGTAGTCGACAACTATTCTCCATTTAATTTTTCCTGAGGCATCTGGTTTCTTTGGAACGACCCAGATTGGAGATGACCAGGATGATTGACTCGGTCTGATAATTCCTTGATCAAGCATCGAAGTGATCTGCTTACGTACTTCTTCTTTATGGATGTGTGGATACCGATATGACTTGGTATAAACTGGAACTTCGTCTTTGGTTCGTATATGGTGCTTTATTTGGTTAGTAAATGTTAAAGGATCGTCTGGATGATGAAATATCTCTGCAAACTTCCTGCACAGTCGTCTTAGGTGAGATTCTTCTTCGGTATTAAGATGATCGGTTCTAAGGAGAGGATCGACATCTTTTAGATTACTGTCTTCGGTAGGTATGATATCTGACGTATATATATGATATTCCTCGAGATTTATGGGTTGACTTTTGATGGGATCAGTTAATGCTACTTGGATGTATTCATCGGTGTTATTGACTAGCTCGGTCCAGGCGAGTTGATTACAGGCAATGGTGAGAGTTTCTCTTAGGATGGCACCTTCGACTTCTTGTCTTGGGATGACGATTGTACCTGATGTTTCCTTTACTGGTAAGCGGACTTGGGTAATTGATTGGGGCTCTAGCTGGACTGTATAGAATTGGGCTTTGTTTGTGACGTAGTAATTAATAGGAAGAATAGAATGCTCTGTAGTAAGAGTAGCTTGGGTAAAATCGAGATTTGCTTTTAGAAGTTTAAGATTATCGAGGCCGATAAGACCGTCAAATGTCTTGTGAAATTTGAAAAGATAAAATTTTAGGTTAATATCAGAGTTAAATTCGGGAAAAATTGGGATTTCTACACAATAATCCTGTGAATGATTTTGAAAAATTGATGTAACGATAAATGGTTCATATTTAATATTATTCTTGTAGAATTTATTGGCTATATCAGGATTAAGGAAAGATTTAGTGGCTCCTGTATCAATAAGAAGTTTAAGAGGGGGATTTTGAATTTTAATGTAAGGAAGCTCTCTTTTGTCGGCATAGGAATGCAATTCTACTACGTTTCTTCTTTTTCGTCTTGAAACGTTTGAAAATTTACATCTTCCTCATATTCTTGGCTTTCTTGCTCATAATAAGTGTAATCTGGGTATGTGTCATTGTCTATACCTTCATCGTAATTATTTTCCTCTTGTTCGATATTAAAGAGTTCTTCTACGGTGAATCGGGGGCTGGCAGTTTGTTGAAAGCGGAAGTTTCTTTGAGATTGGGGTCTATTAAAGCCGGTTTGGCGTGTAGATACGCTCATAGGTGTTGGCTTATATGATTGAGATGGAACTGGTTTATGAAAATTGGGTTGGTTAGCCCTAGAATTTTGTGCATATGGAGTGAGTTGATGATTTTGTTGGAATCTAGGGGGTTGAAATGTCCCTCTTGGACTATTATTGAATGATTGTTGTTGCACAGGAATTTGATTTGGTCTAAAGAATGGCTGTGGCCATTGGGGCTTACGCACCTCAGGCTGCCATCGTGTAGGAGCAGGTGTATGAGTTAAATTGGATCTCTGTGTTTGTGAAGTCGCAGATGGTTTATTAGAAGATGGCAAGGAATAATTATGAGTTTTTTGGAGATATCTAATGTTATTTTCTTCCTGAATATATTGGATAGCAAGAGCGAGATTGGGTGGTCTCATGGATCGAATCGTTGATCCTAGGGGTTCTCTCAGGCCTGCCAAAAATGTGGTTAGAGCTTGTTGTTGGAAAAATTCTTTTTTACTTCTTTTAACTTCCTCGTTTTCCGTGTGTAATTCAATATGATTTGAAATGGTATTTAAAAGACTCATAACTTTTTCATGAAATTGATGGGGGTTTTCGTTTGGAGCTTGCCGAAGGTTAACTAAATCTCTAGTTAATGAGTTTTCGTTTCGTTGGTCTGCAAAATTTTGGACAAGAATTGATTTTATTGACGGCCAGTCTTTACAGCCGTATACAGAAATAATTTCTCTGGCTCTTCCTTTAATTTTGTTCATAATTCCCCGGGTAAGCATATGATTTTGAAAATTTTCGGGATTTGTATGATCCCAGAAATGGTTTAGAAGCATGGAAATAACATCAATAAAATTGTGGAGTTCATTTGGATTGCCGTCGTACTCTGGTACGATAGAAAGGTCTTTATTAACATCGAAAATGGGTGCCATATTAGAATTATTTGAAATGGATGCTGGTGTAATAATTATAGAAGGTATTTCAAACAAATTTGTGGTTTTAAAAATATGATTATTATCAACTAAATGTAAATCTGGTTTAATATTTTCACTAGATTCTATATTAGATTCAAAAATTGTTGAAAGAGAATCGCTTATTCTAAAGGATGATACTTGTGAATTGATATTAGAATTAGAAATAAGATGAAATTTGCTTACAGTAATAGGATGATGCTTGGATGCATTCCTTTTAGGTACAAGTTTCTTTTCTTCTTTAAGTTTCTTTTCAGCTTTCTTCATAAATATGTTTCTGTGCCAATTTGCCTGGAATCCGTGGGTTAAATAGCTGCAGTTTTCCCTGGATTTGGGTTCGGTAGCGGGTAAACGTTTGAAAACGACGAGGATCTTCTGGAGACTCTCCCACTAATCTACTGAATGCGCCACTTAAGGGTTGTCACTCCCGAAGGTACTTTTTAAAAAGGCCCTTTTAAAGGTACAACTGACAGAGTAACAGCACTTTATTTAATATAATTACAACTGGTTTTTGAATAAAAATTTACAGTATTTATATGAAATTAATTGATGACGACCTGTCTGCAATATGTGTCGAAACTGCTGATCAGCTGGGCTATTGAACTGCAATACTGCTGACAATCGGGGTTAATGTATCGTAATTAGCGACACAAGTTATTTTCGGCATTTTAAAAGCAACATAGTTAACAAATTAAACAAGCTCACGCAAGCAATTCATGGCTCACGGAATAAACTTTTAAAACAGTCTTCATTACGGGATTTACAACAATATTACCTGCTACAACAATACCAAGAACATAAGATAGTATCTATAGGAACTATCGGTAATATTGAAGACTGAAATATTAGTATAGGAATATTAGACTGAAGTAAAATGAACATTGGAATTTCCAGTTACCTAGTCATACCATTATCTACGGTTAGATATTATTTAAAATCCGCAATTCGAAATAAATTGACGTTTATGCATTTTATGCAATTTTTTGTGTTAGTATGCAAAAGTCCCAGATATTTGCATAAAATATGCAAACTATGCAACATAAGTCTAATTATCAGTAAGGTTATCCTTACTATGGAAATATTCATGAAATTGTTTTATATTTTTGCATTTTTGAATTTTGTTGCGTCCTATAAATAGATTACTGCGAGTTAGTGTTACCATAATTGCCATGACAACCTTGTCAACAATATTGGCGGTTTAGTTGAAATACACACCGTTTTTCAACTAAATTATTTAATAATCTGTTTTGAGAACGATTTCCGGAGTGGAAATCGAAACGTCAAATTTTTTAGGTAAATTTAATTGTCATTGGGGTGATTCTAGGCTCGGTCGATGTGAACATCGCTCTTGGAAAAAATTGCATTTAAAGTGGTTTAATTAAACATATAATTAGAGAAAACATTAGATTCTGGACAAAAATAGTGACTAAAGTATCTTGTGATAAAAGTAAATCGAAAACCATAAATAGTTGTGCATATAGTTAATAAAAACTGGTGTCAGTTTGTTTACGGTAATGGGCTACGAGTTTGGTACTTATACAAAAACTGGAAACAAGGCTGAGTATAAAAAATAGTTAAGACAACAAACCTAAGGTAAATATTTATAATAACAATTAATTTAAATTTAAATAATAGGGATAATAGGGAAAATAATTTAAATTAAGAGAAAAGTTTAAAATTCTTAAATTATTGTTTAAAGTTAAAGTAACATATTAACTTTTTATATTGTAACTTTTTGTGCCAAACAGTAATTACGGTTCGCTATAACAAAGATGTCCACACACTAAAATCGACGGCAAAGTGGCGTTAGTGAATAAATATCGTTTTAATTTTCGGCTGTAAGAAAACTCGGAAAACGGGACTTACAACGAAAAGTAACTCGGTAGAAGTGACCCACATATAAACACCGATAAGGGTCGGAGATTCGACGGGTTGACTGGTCGACGACTCTTTTCGCGGTGTAGGACAGGGAAGGAGATAAACAGTGAAATAACAAGAAAAGGCCAAAGAAAATATTGTAAGAATGGACAGCGACGAATACTCTACAGATGAAGGAAGAAAAAGAAAAGGAGAAAATATAGATTTTTTTGTAAACAGCAAAAAAACACCAAGAACTCCTACAAAACGCCAAACAACTGAATCTGAGAAATTAGACCAGTTATTAATAATGATGAAAGAAATGAACACAACTCAAAAAGATATGAAGCAAGAACAGAAAGAAATAAAAACTGAAATAAGAGAAATTAAAGACCAACAAAACAAAACAAACGAAGCTCTACTAAAACTGACAGTAGAAAACGAACAATTAAAAAAAGAAAATCAGGATATAAGAAAAGAGAATTCAGAAATAAGGAGAGAGTTACAAGAAATGAAAAAAGCAGTCGAAATAATCGAAAAAAATAGAAGAAAAAACAACATTGTAATAAATGGTCTAAAAATGGATACAAATGAACCAAGCAGCCTAAAAGAAAGAATAAACGGACTTTTTAATAAACATCTTCAAATTGATATTACACCTACAACAGTAAAAAAAATAGGCGAGAATACATGCGTAATAAAACTAAGAAATGAAGAGGAAAAACACGAGATTATGGCAAAAAAATATAAACTAAAAAACGTCGTAGGAGAGAAAGTATTCATCAATGATGACTTGACCAGAGAAGAGAAAGAAAAGCAGAAACACCTAAGAAATTTTGCACAAAACGAAAAAGAGAAAGGCAAAGACGTCAAAATTGGTTACAACAAGGTGTTAGTAAACCAAGAAGAATGGAGATGGAACAAAATAAAAAAGGAACTTGAAAAACATCCAAAAAACTAGAAAACTACACCCACACGAGGAACATTGATAACGACCAAAGCAACGGAAAGGATCTGACAATGACGACCAGGGCGACGAATAGGAATAACGATAGGAAAAAGCACGATGCAAAGGTAAACAAGGATGAGAATAGAAAGAAGATGAAAGATATACCGCAGAAAAAAGGAGAGATAAAAATGGGAACATGGAACGTAAGAAGCATCAATGGAAAAGAGGTAGAACTTGTAGAAGAAATGATCAGACAAAAAATAGAAATATTAGGAATAACGGAAACGAAAATGAAAGGAAGAGGTTTTAAGAGGATACACAAAGGATATTGGTTATTTTGGGTAGGAGCTGATGCAAAGGAGAGAGCAAAAGAAGGCGTAGGGATAATAATTGCACCGAATAGTCTACAATACGTTATAGAAGAAACATATGTTAACCAGAGAATATTATCGCTGAAAATGAAACTGATAGACGAGGAAATATGGACAATAATAACAGCCTACGGAGTAAATGAAGATGCAAAAAAGGAAGAGAAGGATAAATTTTTCGAGGAGCTCCAAATGCAAATTGACAATGGGGAAGAAAATATAATTGTAATGGGAGATCTAAACGGTAGAGTCGGAAATAATAACAATGGAATTGAGGAATGCATGGGAAAAGAAGGAGAAGAAATACTAAACAAAAATGGCGAAAGAATAATAGAAATATGTATGGAGAATAAACTTGTTATAACAAATACAAAATTTAAACATAAAAAAGTACACAAATACACGAGAGTACAAGAAAGTAGAAATGAAAAATCAATCATAGATTACTTTTTGGTAAGTAGCAACAAATGGAAAAGAGTACAAGACACGAAAGTCAAAAGAGGCTCAGAGATTGGCAGTGATCATCATCTAGTAATAATGAGAATGAGAACAGCAAAAGAAAATGAAGAAAAGAGGAGAAAGGTAGTAAATGAAAAAGTAAAAAGCTACAAATTAAAAGAAGAAAGATATAAGCAAATATTCCAAGAAAAATTAGACAATATTTTGAAAGGTAGGGCAAAAACTGCTAGTATAGAGGAAAAGTGGGAAAATCTCAAGACCAGCTTAATCATAGCTGCTGAGGAAACTTGCGGGAAGACAAAAATAGCAAATAATAGCATGAGGAGAACTGAATGGTGGACGGACGAAATACGAAGGAAAGTAAAGAACAAAAAAGAAAAATGGAAGAGATATCTAAGTACAAAGCGCCCTGAAGATTATGAGGCATATAAAGAAAAAAGAAAAGAGGTTAAAATAGCTGTAAAAGCAGAAAAAGAAAGGTCATGGGAAAAGTTTGGACTAAAAATGACAAATAATTATAGAGAAAACCAAAAACTCTTCTATGGCGCATTAAAACAGCTCAGACAAAAGAAAGAACACATGATGCCGAATATAAAAGACAAGAATGGAAAGGTAATAACAGAAGAAAACCAAATAATGGAAAGATGGAGAGAACATTTCAAAGAGCTAACTCATACAGACGTAGACAACATAGTGGAGATACAAGAAATTAATGAAGAACAAAAAGTAGAACCCATAACAACAGAGGAACTAGAAAAGGCAATTGAAAGAGTTAAATTAGGCAAAGCACCAGGCAAGGATGATATCACCCCGGAAATGATAAAATTCATGGGAATAGAGGGAGTGGACAGCATGAAAGAACTAATGAATGATATCATAAAAAGAGCAGAAATACCACAGGACTGGAAGAAAGACATTATACTACCAATACACAAAAAGGGCGACAAGAGAAACTGTAATAATTACCGAGGTATTACTATATCAAGTATTCCTGGGAAGGTATTCGCAAGAATAATAGAAACAAGAATAAAAACCCAAATAGAACCAACTATGGAAGATACACAATGTGGATTCAGGAAGGACAGAAGCACGCAAGACCACATATTCACAATAAGACAAATAAGTGAGAAAGTAATCAATAAAAATAGAGAAATACATATATGCTTTATTGATCTGGAAAAGGCGTTTGACAGAATACAAAGAAAGGACGTATGGAGGACATTAAAGGAAAGAGGAGTTGACAGGATAACAATTGATGTAATAAAGGATATGTACAATAATAATACAAATACGGTGAGAACCAACAACGAGGAATCCGAAGAATTTACTACAATTCAAGGCCTCAAACAGGGATGCGTGTTGAGCCCACTGCTGTTCTCAGTGGTACTGGATACAGCAATAAAGAAAGCCAAGAGAAGAATGAGAAAACTAATATTAGGATACTGGCAAATGAAACAGACTCAACTATCAGAGCTTCTATTCGCAGACGACATGGTTTTGATAGCAGAAAACAGAGAAGACCTTCAGAACAACCTTGAAATCCTAGAAGAAGAACTGTCAAACATAAATATGAAAATAAATACAGAGAAAACAAAAACAATGATAATTTCAAATAAGAGAAAGACACACGCAATACAATTAAACGGAAAACAACTAGAACAAGTGGAACATTTTAAATACCTAGGAGCAATAATTGAATCAAACGGTAAACAAGACATGGAAATAAATGAGAGAATGGGACGAACAGGAAGCTTATTTAACACTATGAAAACAACATTTTTGGGAAAAAAAGAAATACCGGAGAAGGTAAAAACGGCAGTCGTTAAATCAGTAGTTAGACCTACAATCATGTATAATAGCGAGTCATGGACATTGACTGGGAGACAAAAATCTCGAGTCAATGCTATGGAAATGAGGTTCCTGAGGAAAATAGCAAACAGAAAGAGGACAGACAAAATACGAAACGAAACAATCAGACAAAACCTAAAACTAGAACCAATAAACGAAAAAATAGTAGAGGGGCAACTAAGATGGTTCGGACACGTGTGTAGAATGTCGAATGAAAGATTAACAAAACGAGTGTTTGAAACGAGAATGCAAGGGAAAAACAAACGAGGAAGACCAAGAGTTAGGTGGGTAGACGAAATCAGAAAAGAAGTTGAGAAGAAAGGATTGACATGGGAAAGTGCACGAAATCTAACACAAGACCGGATAGCATGGAGACAACAGTGCAAATCTTAACCCCACCAGCCTTACACCTAACGGTAGAAAGGCTTAGGACTAAGTAAGTAAGTAAGTAATTGTCATTACAAACAATGGTGGCTTATTCCTATATAAACGTATTTATACGTAAAGTATTTATATTATTATTACAGCTGTAAATATGTAAACGAAGCAAATTTGTCCAAAACAAAAATTATAATTCAGTTCACTACAACTACAATATAATAAATATAATAAATATATATATATATATATATATATATATATATATATATATATATATATATATATATATATATATATATATATATATATGGATATTGTGTCTAAATTTAAACAAATATTAAGGATTGAAAAAAAAATTTATGTGATGTATAAATAGGACGCTGGATTATAATGGGTTAAATCGTTATTTTGCTTTTAAAGGTATAGCCAATAGTTTGAGCAGTTTAAATCTGGCAACACTATGGTATATCGCTCGCACCGTGAAGTTCCAGTTCTAACGCGAGTGCTTATCGCCTTTCATAAAAATAAACAATTTTCGCATTTCAGACAAACGCTGGAAATGGAGGCGTTTCACTTGTTTTTCTTTTTTTTTCTGTTTCAACGTTTTCCGTGACGTTCACGTCCCAAATTTTAAGCAAACTGTACACATTTACACAATATTGACTACATTTCTTGTTATTGAAGACGAAACTCACATTTCTTGCCCTCTGTGCTGCTCATTTGTAATCTCTGAGCTTCTCATGTCATCGATCGATGTTAGTTACATCCTTAGAGATATCTAAAAGATTTTATTTTTTTGGAAAAGTGTATTATAGGGTGTTTTTTCTTGATTATTGGTTAACATAATCGTCAGCGAAACGGGAGTAATTCAAAACCACGTATCCAATTTCAATTCCACATCATTTTAGTTTATATTTTCAGAATATTTTACAGCTAAACAGCAAACAGTATGTGTTTACACTATATAGTCTTTAACTGAATAGGTTGAGGAGGGGAGAACTGTTTGCTTAACGCCTTTATTTTGGATGTGAAGAATTTGAAATTCGTCATTAAAAGAATGATTATGATCTAGAACGTGAAGTGCACATGTAGAATCTGTTTTTCTATTATTGAAGATGTTCTGCTATACGTGTGTTACAAGTTCTACAAGTTTGACCCATATAAGTTTCTGGGTAGTCGTCAAATTTAAGTTTGTGGTGACACAACCTTGGCAGTACAAGTTTTGGCATTTTAAATATCTCACATTTGTTGCCAAAAATCAAAACCCAAATTTCGTGCTATAGGTTTTTAAGACTTTACTTTTCCAAGACTACCTTAACAATGAAAATTTCTTAATGACCGGTTAATAGAAAAGGAGTACATTTTAATGATCTCACGAGGGTCGTAAAAATGACAAAAATCGCGCAACGTTAATATTTTTAACACTTTTATAGAAACTGTTATCTTGTAGTCAGATAGTCAACACGAAAATATTATTTTAAAAACTAACTCCAAGTGCCAAAATAAATCAACTTTGTATTAAACGACAGTAATATTTTTTAAACCTTTAACAATGTTAAAAACTGTAAAAATAATTCTTAATCTTCTTAATATACCTACCACTTTTTAAGAGAAGACAATTCCTCCACAGGCCTACATTTTTTTTATAAAAAAGTGTTTTAAATTTAATAGGTGCCCTATAGTAAATGGGACGATCTAAATCTTATAGGTGTTCTATAGTAAATTAAAGATCACGAACCTGTAGTTAGTTTTTTTTTTCAGCACGTCAGGTTTTGAAGAAAAGTGTGTTTGAAATTTTTTAAAGAAACTGCCAAAAATACTGAGAAACTATTTATTGAAACTTTATTTAATACAAAATTACACTGCAGAATTGAGTTGTTTTTAAAAAAAGAATTCACTATAACCTACGTTAGACAATATTTGCATAAAACCGTTCTCTTTTTCCATGAAAACTGCGTTTTGTGGTCTTCTTTTCATGGATTTTTGTAATCGAATCTCCCTGCTTCTCGCTGACAGTTCATAAGATTTTCGGGAAAATAGTCAACGTGGGAATCCAGAAAATGAAGTTTGACGCTCATATTGCATCCCAGTTTTTTATAATTTTCGACCATGTTGGCTACAAGTTCTTTATAGTTTGGAGACTTGATGTTTCCAAGGAAACCGTCTATGACTTCTACGAAAGAACTCCTTGCTTCAGATTCTTCCTGGGTCATTGCATTCTGGAACAATCTGTCAGATTTTAAGGTTCGAATTGGAGGGTCTACAAAAATTCCTTCTTTAAGTTTAGCTTCAGAAAGTGCAGGAAATTTGTCGCACAGATATTTAAAGCAGTCACCTTGTTTATCTAAATCTTTGACAAATTGCTTCATCAATTCTAACTTTATGTGAAGAGGAGGCAAAAGAACTCATTTTGGGTCAACTAGTGTATCACATTGCACATTTTTTTGTTCCGATACAAGTCTTTCTCTGAGTAGCCACTCTTTCTTAACGTAATGTAAAATTTGTGCTCGACTATCCCACTCGCACAAAAAACGTGGATACTTTTTGAATCCAGGCTGTTGGTTTAAAAGCTTGAGATCTCCACATAGTTGCCAACAATATTCGCTATACTTTATTTTATTTAGCAACAGCTCAAGATTCTCATATGTTTCTTTGAAATGCACGGAGTGAGCAACAAGCACTGAGGCATAAATATTACCATTGTGCAACAAGACACGCTTCAGACTTCTCTTAAAAGAATCAATAAATAACGCCATGATGTGGGTCGTAATTGTCAGCTCCCAGTTTCATGACTACTTTAGGAATATTATGAGAATACACCAGTGAGCCCTCTTGAGAAAAATATTCCGCGAAAAAACTCTTTTTCACGATGCCTATACCACGAAAATGGGGTACCTGGAGCCAATAGATTTTTATCTATTGGCTAACTAACTCTATTTACGCAATACACAACTGCGTCAAGGTGACGGCATCGGCAGTGATGCCACTCAAATGAAATTAGCATAATGTATTAAAATATTTTCTTTCGAAATATAAGTATTTTAAAGAAATAATTTTAATGCAATTTACGAAATATCAATAAGGTACTGGTTTGCGCTAGTAAATAATATCTCACAAGGTTTTGTTTAATTTTGTGAAAAATTTTGACGTGATGGGCTTAAACCAAATTCATATTCAAAATCAGCGTCTGCTGAAACAAAAATCATGTCTGCCTGTGATAATTAGCCTATATGAATTAGTTAGGCTATAATCGTTTTCATAAAAATATTTTCGTTATTTAATATAATTTGCGATATTCTTGCAATACCGCGCCGTTTGCGCCACCCTGTATATATACTTGTGTATAATGTAATTGGTATTTGCAATTGTAATCCAACACCACGTTCTAGGTATTGTTAATACCATTAAATCTTTCATTTCCATAGAAGCAACGCCAGTAATCGGCAATGCTAATGACTTTCCGCGGGGCCGACACCACAACAATTTGAAATTTTTCAGGCGAAATTAACCGCGACAAAAAAGCCGCAGCTTTAGCATCAGCATCGTCTATGCCGGTGATAAACTGCACCATTTACGAAAATTAAATGAAATTTTTCCGCAGAAACCTAGTTCCACACCGGTTTCCCGCCTATTTTTCAGTGTTCCGTATACTCAGTGGCATTACTCTTGTAAGTGACTTCCTCTAGGAGAGGGCTACCTTTAGGGGAGTGATTAATTCGTTACATCTGTTTTAATGTAAAGTACATCTCTGTGGTGGTATTTTATACTGAAATGTATGACTTTTAAATTAATTATCCATAAAATACCACGAACGTTTTTTTGAAATCAGTTTAGTAAAACATTTTTAATTTAGTAGGAACTGTTCAACAACTTGTTGGATATACATTTTCCCAGAATTTTCAAAATAATTTTTTTCGGAAAACGATTTGTGGAGTGGAAATTAAAATTGTAATTTTCATTACAATCAATTGTGGATTAACCCCCTATAAATATAATATTTCTTTGTAATTGTCAAAATATTTAATCGGTGGGAAAAAGAATTCACTGTTGTATTATTTTAACAGTTGGAAACCGAAAAAATTTCTATCTACGCTATTGACTGATCCTACAAAATATGTGAGATTCTCCTTGAGAAAAACTCATTAATAAAATCCGGCTGGGTCATATTTTCACAAGTTTCGCCAGACAAAACTAGTTTTGCATATTAATTTCCGCATTAAGAAATATTCCGGGAAGTTTTAAGTGGATTTCGTCTTTTCGAGTCTGTTTTCCTATTTAAATTTTTCTTGTTACTTTTATAATGGTCCAGTGTGTTAAAAACTTTTATCTAAGTTCCAAATGTGATTTATTATCTTTCTTATTGAAGTTTTTGTAGTAAAAATATTATGTATACCAAATCAATTATTCGGTAATATCTTCATCATTGACTTACAATCCTATGATATTATATAAGTAGTAGTATGCGATTTCATGGAATTATAGGCTGTTTTAATGAAAAAACAGTTTATTTAAACAAAAATTATATTTTGACAAAATATGAACCTAAAATACGAAACCAAACCTGCATGATCGCTTTTATCATTTTTTATTTTTGTAGTCGATTGCAGTCGATTTTTCGCAGTCTTTGCAAATAGTCCATAAATTTTCAATGGGATTGAGGTCTACCGAATTACCGGGCCAGTCTAAAACATTAATCTTCTTATTTAAAAAAAAAATCATCATTTGCTTTGACTTGTGATAGGGAGCAATCCTGTTGAAGAATCGCTTCTCCTTTTGGTTGACATTTTTGGAGTTCTGCATCTAAACGCTGTTCCAACATGGATTTGTATTTTAGGCTGTTCATCATGCTCTCGATCGGTACCAAAGATCCAACCCACATGTATGTAAAACATCCCGAAAATATTTTTTTGAATGGATGTTTTATACGCCGTCTACATTCTCAAAGTTCTTCGGACGAAGTGCCAAAGTAAAGTTAATCGAGTGAGGTTACTCTCTACATACTCGTGAAGTCGAGTAATTGAGTAATGTAGTGTGACACTTCGTATTCGAACTTCGGGCTGTTTGACTTGGACGCGAAAAACCGACATAGAACAAAAGTAGAACGAGGGGAAGCGAAGTCGCATAAAGTATCTGTCTACACTCTCGTACTCGCTGCACTTCGCGGGTAGTATAGTGGCCGCTTTTCAGTTTGATCAATATGAGAAGGTGTTATGTTTTTATTGTCAGACTTCCTTACGAATTTCGACCCCTGTCCCTGAACTATAAAGTGAGTTTCATCTGTATATAACTTTTATCCAGTCGTCTATTGTCCAATTAGAGTGTTTTTTGGTCCATCATAGCCTTTTCTTCTTTATTCGTTCAGTTAGAAGCTGTTTTTTTCTATGGGCGCATTGCCCTTCTACCATTCTCTAAAAGTCTTTTCCGAACAGTTGAGTCATGAATCACATCTGATGCTTCTAGCTCTTGTTGAAGCATTTGGCTTGTTTTCCTTTCCAATTTACTCTTTCGAAGTAAAAATCTTTTATCTGCTGGTGTTGTTTTTCTCTTTCTTTCTCATTTTCGTAACCTTTTCACATCCATTGATCACGTTTCTCGTTTAAGCTTTAAAGTCTTGCTTAATACCGCCTAACTCATTCCACACGTTCTTGCGATTTCTCTTTGTGACATAGAAGTGTGTTCACTTAACGTGATATTTTTTTCACGCTGAATAGGCATAATATCTATGATGGAATTAAACGAAACAAACTAATCACCGAAAACAATACAAAATAGTACAAAACAACACAAATTTTAGTAAGAAATGTACTAAAATACCCCTAAATAAAAGGCAGATATAAGTAATGTTTTCAATGATTGGTAACATTTAAATATGTGGACAATATTGCCAACTATGAATATTTAAAAATATCACAATGATACCATTATTTCGCACAATACTGTAGCTCACGTCTGGCCGTGTAATAATCCTATTTTTTTAGAGGTGGTTTTTTCTTCTTTGTTCATTATAATTTGCTATGTGTTATCGTGGCTGTGTTGATCTGCTTCCATTTTGTTGGTCCCTGCATTGAGCTTTCCAATCAAGCAGTATTTTAATGCTTATTTTGCTTTTTTGAGGTTTATAGTTATATTGCTTTTTACAAAAATTTTGCAGACATTTTGCAGAAATTGTAAGGCTTGTTAGCCTTACAATTTCTGCAAAAAGCGTTTTGAAAGCGTGCTGTACTTATATTTCATGAATTTTTTTAACCATAAATTTCGCACAAAAATTCTTTTAATGTTTCGAAAATTTATAGCGGGAACCGGTAGCGTGGACAACTCCAAGATATGTTAATGCTTTCTCTGATAATTAATATTTTAAACGGTCTTGTGTTAAAAGGCTCTAATGTGGCCTTTTTGAAAAAAAAAAAACGGATTATAATCGCATCCAGTTAAAGCAGGCAAACTCAGCAGCAGTACATAAAGATGGCTCCAATTTCATGTGTAGCTTTGTTATATTTATGTATCTTTTAAAATGTCCAGTACCATCCTCCATAAAAATCTCCAGGTCGTCCCTTTGGAGATGATCCGTGTTTTCAAGTATAATTATTAAAATATCTGTATCAAAAGAACATTGGTCTTTTTATGAAAATCCGTAAATCCTAAAGAAAGGTAATAACGCGAATCAATCTATGGAGCAGTGACTGACAATGGAGTGTGGAGAAGACGATACAACTTCGAACTTTATAGAATCTACCAGAAACCTGATATCGTAAAACATATTAAGGACGTCTGAGGTTGATAGGACATGTAATGCAGATGGAACAAAATGACCCAGCTAGACAAACGCTCCTTGATAGACCCATTGGTCAGAAAAGAAGAGGAAGACCCAGAACAAGGTTCCTTGATAACATCGATGAAGACATAAGAAATATGGGAGTACATGCTTGGCGGAGAAAGCCGATGGATAGATGACTGGATAGAAATTCTTGAGGAGGCTAAAACCCACGCAGGGTTGTAAAGTCAAAATGATGATGAATACGATGATTATAATGAATATAGACGAACTTTTAATTTTTTTTAACTTCTGTCCCTTAAACAGAAGTTTGGTACTCTTCTAAAGATTTCTCTAGAACTGTTTTATCCAAATCACAAAGCGTTAGCAATTCACAAAAAAATACATTTTTTTTTTTGTTTAGCTGGGGAGTTTCTTGGATATTATTCACTTGATCAACATTGATGTTAATTTCAGCTGTAAATGGGGATGATTCTAGTGTAAATGCAGGTTGAGCTATTTCATATGTAGTCTGGTCAAGCAATTTCTGCGGTAATACAATATCTGTAGAAACAATTGAGAGAAAACAAAAAAAAATCTTCCTCTTTATAAAAAATTGTTGCTTGTTCATTGGCTGATTAATACTTTTATGGACGGTTATTTCTCCATCTTTTGCGAGGTTTTCCGATACTTCTTTTGCCGATTGGCGACTTATCTCTTGCTGTTTTGACGACAAAGGTCTCATCCATTCTGGTTATTCCATTATTTTTTTCTATTTTGTGTCCATTCATTTATACACATTTTCTTCTGTCTTCACTTCTCTTTCGATCTTTTATTGTATTTCCTGTAATTCTTCTCAGTACTCTCATCTCTGCCGTTTCCAGTAGCCTTTGCGTTGTGGCTGTGTAGAGTCTTGTTTCTGAGGAATATGTCGTTATTGGTGTTACACTGGCTTTATAAATTCTTGACTTCATCTCAGTGTTAATGTGTCCATGTCGCCATAGTGTTATTAAAGCATCCTGCTAATCTATTTGCTTTTTGTACTTGATCTCTCACTTCTTTGTCCAGGTCTCCATAGACAGTGTAATTCCCAGGTATTTTATTTCCATTACTTGTTCAATACCGATGCCATCAATTTCTATTTTATATCTGGTTGGTTTTTTGCTGACTACTATTGGTTTAGGTTTCTGAGATGAGATTGTCATATTAAATTTTTTTGCTCTTATGTTAAATCTGTGGACCAGTCTTTGCAGACTATCTTCATCTTGGGCTATCAATATTGCATCGTCTGCGTAACACATCGCCCCACGTTGAGCGCCAATTTTTGTCGTGTTCATGTTGATGATGAAATATTGAACTTATTTCATAATGCCAACACTGACCAAGAAATAAATTCAAGATAACATCGCCAACATCAACGCGGCGAGCATGAGACTTTTGTGGGTCCTTTTATTCCACTTCTCTGCATTCCCTATGCATACGGTACACTATCAGTAAAAGAAATGAACTTCGGTATAAATGCTTTATTCTCTCATTTTATTAGTAACAATAAGGGTCTACATTTTAGTATTCAATGAAGTTACTGTATACAAAATAATCTGTCCTTGTTGACAGGCAAGTACAAAATTCCATTAAAAAAAAACTTAGCTTGTGGTCTGCGGGCTTCTTCCGGTGCTGTCCTGGGTTATTTACAGCTCAAGATCTTCTTCGTGAGGCGTCAGTTGGTAGTTTTTATTTGTTGTCTCTGGAACTGTTGTTTGTGAAACTGCTGGGTTTTAAAAGGATGGATCCATCTGGAGAACTGCTATTACATATATTATATTTCCTTTATTTCTGGGAACTGGTACCTATTTATTATTTCTGGGAACGAAACATCGTAATATCAGGGCCACGCCCTTCTCCTGGGTGCCTAAAAGAGAAATTGAGGTGTAGATAACCCGCAGCATAAATTTATGAAGGGCCCCCACCACCCAAGCCAATAAAATTCTAATACCCCCTGTCAGCAGTACAAAAAATCCTACATGTGACTTCTGAACTAAAAGTCAGAACCCAAATGTTTTATTTTAAAACTCCCCTTAATAACTATTAGAAACTACAATTTAATAAATAAATAAAAATAAATTAATTTAATCCCAAATATTTATAAATTAACAAATTTTAAATTAAAACATGAAACTTGAAAATAATTATTATTTAACATAACTGCTGATATATGAATTAAATAGCATTCACGGAAAATAAATACCCCAAAAACATTTTCATTACCTTATTGATGCATAAAATTTACAATACAAATAAGTACAAATATAGGTCTGCAAATTCGAGTTAGCCAGTTAATAAAAATGTGAACAGAAAACTAGGCAATTAAATAAAAAACTTACCAACTAGGAACGTATTTTCGTTACACCTACTTGGCGACTGGAATCGATAGAAAATGACACTCAATGGGACCAGCGTGGTATTTATAACAGCAAAAGAAATTACCTGAAGGTCAGTATTAGCTGATAAGGAAGCAGAAATTTCTATTGAGACTGCCAAACTTTGAATGTTCTAAAATTACAAAAAAATTACGACTTGATAAATAATTTTGCTTCGGAATAAAATATCGTATAAGAATGACTATTTTACGGGAAATAATGTAGGGATTCAAAATGAAAATGGCAATAGTATTTTCTCAATAAATACTATTCGGGATAATGGAAATACCTTTTGAAATCCGAATCGGGTCTCACTATGTGCATTATAAAATTGAAAATGTATTATACCGGGCGGACACAAAATGTAGATGGACCAAGTAACAAATATTTTCTAAAATGAAAATAAACACGGCTAAATGAGAGGACCTCTAATGCAATGTGGGTATTTGAAAATTGATTCTAAAAAGTAGCGGATTTGCACGCTACATCTTATTGTGTCAAACGCTTTCTTTAGGTCAGTTAGACACAGAAATACTTGTCTATTATACTTTAGTGATTTCTCAGTAATTTGCTTTATAACGAATATTGCATCTGTACACGATCTTCCAATACGAAAACTCTGTTGTTCATCTGCTAAACTTATATTCGGATTTATTAGCACTTGTAAAATTTTATTTGTAAGTTTTAGGGTAGTATTTAACAAGTTTATACCTCTGTAATTATCTGGATGTTTTTTTATCTTATTTCTTGTAAATAAAAATGTGAAGAATCCGCATAATAAAATGTTAAAAAATGTGTCACTTTGAGTGTTTTGTTCCTTTAACGTGATGTCAAATAAACAATTTATTTGCTGTGTAGCTCTAACAACTGAATATAAATATATAAATATATAAATATATATATATATATATATATATATATATATATAGTGTAATATTTAAGAATATGTTATGTTCTAAAGCAGTATGCAATCATTTTTTAAATAACAAATGTCAAAAAATAACTTCTTCCAAAATAATGATTTTATTGAAAGATAAAAAAAATTAACATTGTACATTTTTTCTGTTTTCTTTATAAAATTACAATTAAGTCGTGATTATTAATATCGTGTATTACCACCTCTATTGTAAATTACACTCCTCATTCGATTTGGCATTGAATTGATCAAATTCTGGATGTCCTTTTGAGGAAAAGCTTCCCATTCTTTCATGAGTGCCAACCGAAGCTGCTCACGATTTATTGGAGCAGGTATTCCAGGTGTTTCTTACTCTTCGTTTGAGTTGGTCCCAAACATGTTCAATCGCGTTCAAATCTGGACTTTGAGCCGGCCAGTTCATTTTTGGCATACCGACAGTTTCCAGATGTTACGTTACCATCCTGGCTACATGTAGCCGCGCGTTGTCTTGCATAAAAATAAAGTTTTCGTGAACAAACCCAGTAAAAGGCATTACATGCTCGCCTAGAATTTCGCTAATGTATCGGTGTGCATTCAACGCTCCTCTTTAGATAAATACGAGATCAGTACGACTCTCGAATGAAATGCCTGCCCAAAATATTACCGAACCTTCTCCAAAAGCAACACGTACCCGTCGAACACAAGCGGAATATCGCTCCCCACGTCTTCTGTATGTTTTGATGCGACCATCTGAGCCATAAAGAACCATCCTGGTCTCATCACTAAACAAAACATTTTTCCAATCTTCTATCGTCCAATTCTCGTGGTCTCTAGCAAACTGTAGTCGGTGTTGTCGATGTGCTGCTGTTAACAAAGGTCCTGTTGCTAGACAGCGAGCCCTTAGACCAAATTCCCTCAACCTTCTTCTCACGGTAGAAGTGCTTAAAGTCCACCCGTGAGCATTTTGAAAACGGTTTTGGATTGATCTAGCCGTGAAGAACCGATTTTGCAAAGAAGTGCGTTGTAAAGAATGGTCTTCTCTGGCCGTCGTGATTCTTCTCGGACCTAATCCTGGTCGTCGTTCGTGAGATCCAGTCTCTACGAATCGTTGGTAAATTTTTTGAACCATACAATGACTGACTCCAAGCTGTCTGGCCACTTCTCTTTGACTCATTCCATTACCAATCAAAGTAACAATTTGAACAGATCTAGCAAATTTCTCAGCCATAGTTTTTAATTTAAAAATTGCACAAGTTTACTATTCGAACAACTGTACACTAGTGAAAGGTTTTTGAAAAACAGAATAACCATATTCCAAGAAAAATAAGGTACAAACGACACGTACATTATCCAAAGTCGTAAAACTGATATCAATTCTGCAAACTTGTTACCCTTAATTGACCTGTCGGCACCGTTTGTCGGTGCCTAAAAGACGCTAAAAGTGTTTCTGCACTGTGGGAATTTAGTTACAATAGAATAAATTATACATTATATTACATATATATATATATATATATATATATATATATATATATATATATATATATATATATATGTATATGTAAATACTTTTTTCTTTTTGGGTGTGGTAGTCAATAAAAAATAGAGCTTTGCTAAGGCGTACTATTTATTCTGAATCCAAGCTTTCGGTGGTTTTTTGCCACCTTTATCAAGGTCTACAAAGAAAATTACTATGTTGTAACAAACTGAATGGTGCCAAAAAGGCTGTAAAAAACTATAAAAAACTTACCCGAATGTAAGATTCGTGGCATAAACAACAACGTTAAATAACATGATAAAACTGAGGTTGCAACTAAACTTAAAAATGTTACTGTTAAAAAACACTTTAAAAATTACTAAAAACGTTAAAAGTTAAAAACAAAATGAAGGACGACATGTTAAAACAGTCGTCGTTGTAGGCTTGATTTCAGTCACATTTCACGAGCAGAAAGAGAAAGTGAGTGGATAATTATTGTTTAAATAGTTTGGAGAAAATACAAAAAACAACTTTGAAAATAACGTCTAACAGAATACTGTTAGTGAATTTTTAGTACTGCCAACTGTATTACTAACTTGAAATTAAGCGGGAAATTAAAAATGTAAATTATAACATAAGCAATCGAAAGAAAATAGTATTTAGTAAATAGGTTTAGAAAAAACAACTCAAAACAAAACAAAAATGAATTAGTAATTGCAGTTTGATCGCAAATATTCAATTAATAATGAAATTTCAAAAAAAGGAAAGAAACAAAGAAAACTCTGAGATGCAAAATAGCTCAGTCAAAAGTCAATATAAAATTGTAAATTTTGCTAAGATTCTGGATCTCAGATCTCTTATTAAGATTGTTATTATCACTCTTGCTGATATGTACCATCTCTAAGAAAGTTCTCTTGAATTTATTTTTCTCTCTGGCTAATATTTTTACATTGTTGAAATCTATCTTATGGTCTAGATCGATAGTATGCTCTGCCAAAGCACAAGTAGGTTTGTTTAATCTACAATCACTCTTATGAGAAATAATACGGCTAGACAGATTCCTTCCAGTTTCACCAATGTACGTGGATGGACATTCAGTACAATGAATGCAATAAACAACATCTGTAGTCTCTAGAGTGGTTAGGGGTTGTTTTATTTTGCTATACAGCTGACGTATGGTTTTGATGTTCTTGTTAGCTATTTTGATATTCTTAAAGTCTTTAAAAATCTTAGTGAGTTCAACGGTTAGTTTCGGAATATATGGAAGGGCATAAAAATACACACTTGTTGGAGCAGAAATATTTTGTGCTGAGGGCACTGATTGTGACATAGTAAGTATGTTGTTTCTATTAACAAAGGGGACATTAAAAATTAATTTATTTATCAGTCTTAGAGGATATGAATTTTCAACAAAAATATTGCGTAAGAGGTTGAGATCATGTTGGAGATAATCCGGATGAGACAACCTTTTGACACGTTCTTTCATCGCTAGGACTAAATTAGTTTTCATCCTCGGGGGATGGTAGGAGTGGTAGCTTATGAATCTATTGCTACATATAGGTTTTCTATACCATTGTGTTTTCACAACATTATCCTCACATCTATGCAAACTCATGTCAAGGAAAGGCAAAGATCCCTCCCGCTCCTCCTCGCATGTGAATTGCAAGTGTGGGTTTTGTTGGTTGAACACATTTAACGTAGAATGTATGGAGTCTGCAGGTAGTGCCAAGATTAAGTCATCCACATATCTCTTTATGAACGGTATTTCAAAATTGATTTGTTGCAAACTATCTTCAATCAAATCATCTAAGACATAATTGCACAGTATTGGTGAAATACTGGAACCCATTGGAGTACCAAAGACTTGTTTGTAGTAACAGTCATTAAAAATAAAAACATTAGAGTCAAAAACAAAAGAAATGAGTTTTTTGATATTAGCTAAGTTAAGGGTTGTGTGCATTGATATGTCATCCCAGTGTTTCTCTAATGTTCACTAATTTACCATTACACACAATATTGGTTAGCGTTGAGAAACACTGGGATGACATATCAATGCACACAACCCTTAACTTAGCTAATATCAAAAAACTCATTTCTTTTGTTTTTGACTCTAATGTTTTTATTTTTAATGACTGTTACTACAAACAAGTCTTTGGTACTCCAATGGGTTCCAGTATTTCACCAATACTGTGCAATTATGTCTTAGATGATTTGATTGAAGATAGTTTGCAACAAATCAATTTTGAAATACCGTTCATAAAGAGATATGTGGATGACTTAATCTTGGCACTACCTGCAGACTCCATACATTCTACGTTAAATGTGTTCAACCAACAAAACCCACACTTGCAATTCACATGCGAGGAGGAGCGGGAGGGATCTTTGCCTTTCCTTGACATGAGTTTGCATAGATGTGAGGATAATGTTGTGAAAACACAATGGTATAGAAAACCCATATGTAGCAATAGATTCATAAGCTACCACTCCTACCATCCCCCGAGGATGAAAACTAATTTAGTCCTAGCGATGAAAGAACGTGTCAAAAGGTTGTCTCATCCGGATTATCTCCAACATGATCTCAACCTCTTACGCAATATTTTTGTTGAAAATTCATATCCTCTAAGACTGATAAATAAATTAATTTTTAATGTCCCCTTTGTTAATAGAAACAACATACTTACTATGTCACAATCAGTGCCCTCAGCACAAAATATTTCTGCTCCAACAAGTGTGTATTTTTATGCCCTTCCATATATTCCGAAACTAACCGTTGAACTCACTAAGATTTTTAAAGACTTTAAGAATATCAAAATAGCTAACAAGAACATCAAAACCATACGTCAGCTGTATAGCAAAATAAAACAACCCCTAACCACTCTAGAGACTACAGATGTTGTTTATTGCATTCATTGTACTGAATGTCCATCCACGTACATTGGTGAAACTGGAAGGAATCTGTCTAGCCGTATTATTTCTCATAAGAGTGATTGTAGATTAAACAAACCTACTTGTGCTTTGGCAGAGCATACTATCGATCTAGACCATAAGATAGATTTCAACAATGTAAAAATATTAGCCAGAGAGAAAAATAAATTCAAGAGAACTTTCTTAGAGATGGTACATATCAGCAAGAGTGATAATAACAATCTTAATAAGAGATCTGAGATCCAGAATCTTAGCAAAATTTACAATTTTATATTGACTTTTGACTGAGCTATTTTGCATCTCAGAGTTTTCTTTGTTTCTTTCCTTTTTTTGAAATTTCATTATTAATTGAATATTTGCGATCAAACTGCAATTACTAATTCATTTTTGTTTTGTTTTGAGTTGTTTTTTCTAAACCTATTTACTAAATACTATTTTCTTTCGATTGCTTATGTTATAATTTACATTTTTAATTTCCCGCTTAATTTCAAGTTAGTAATACAGTTGGCAGTACTAAAAATTCACTAACAGTATTCTGTTAGACGTTATTTTCAAAGTTGTTTTTTGTATTTTCTCCAAACTATTTAAACAATAATTATCCACTCACTTTCTCTTTCTGCTCGTGAAATGTGACTGAAATCAAGCCTACAACGACGACTGTTTTAACATGTCGTCCTTCATTTTGTTTTTAACTTTTAACGTTTTTAGTAATTTTTAAAGTGTTTTTTAACAGTAACATTTTTAAGTTTAGTTGCAACCTCAGTTTTATCATGTTATTTAACGTTGTTGTTTATGCCACGAATCTTACATTCGGGTAAGTTTTTTATAGTTTTTTACAGCCTTTTTGGCACCATTCAGTTTGTTACAACATAGTAATTTTCTTTGTAGACCTTGATAAAGGTGGCAAAAAACCACCGAAAGCTTGGATTCAGAATAAATAGTACGCCTTAGCAAAGCTCTATTTTTTATTGACTACCACACCCAAAAAGAAAAAAGTATTTACATATATTTTTTCCAAACTAGTCAAAAAACTTTGGACTACTTTTTATATATATATATATATATATATATATATATATATATATATATATATATATTGTTATGATATGTAAAATCGAGAAAAATATTGGTTTGTTTAAAAATATTTCAAAATTCAATAACATTAAAATAATTCAGATAAGTAGGATAATATCCAACAAACATTTCGAAGAAGGAGAGTTATTAATTTCTTGAATTACCTGTACTAAACAAAATATAAGCTTTGCATAAATTATTTCTTTGTTATACTTGAGTGACCCGCATAATTTTAAGTGAAAACAAAAAGACAATTGAACGGGGTTTTCCAAAATACATTAATGCAGTGATTAGAGACAAATAGAAGAGATTTTAGAAAGTGGTTTTTGTTAGTTTTAAGAATTATAGAAAATATTATTTGTAAATAAGTTTTAGGAAATTTTATAATTATAGGTAAAAATTTGTTTGTTATCGAAATGAAAAAATGGGGGAATTGTGACGAGTTTTGATTGGCGGAGATTGAAAAAGGTTGGATAAGTATGTAGGAAAAAGTTTAGCGGGATTGAGGAGAGAGAAAAGATAGAATCAGTTGGTTTTCCAAATCTGTAAGAGGAACAGTGATTGTTCTCTGGCGGTTCCTGAAATGTAGCAAGCAGTAGTGTTGAATGTTAGTGAGTTTTTGTGGAGTTAGTGTATCTGACAGAAGCTGAAGCAGCAAAATATTGTAAGTCATATTTCTCTACTTATATTCCAAGAGTCACTGTTCAGGCCAACGAGAGATTCAGTTTATCGTAAAGAGAAGATATTCCAAGAGTCATTTTTCACTCGGGCCAACGAGAGATTCAGTTTATCGAGAGGAGAAAGGCTATCATAATTTGAATGATTTGTGCTTTTGAAGGAGATCATTAAGGACGATATACTTGCAACAATCTGTGTAAGATTGCTGATTACATAGGGAGCGGTTGAGAGGAGATAATATAGTCTACAAGGAACAAGGATTTGGACCACTCATCATCAGAGAGAGATATTTTGTTTTCTGCAGTTTTTTCTTTTATTGATGACACAATTTTTACACTTAATTTAGAAAGGATATAAATATTTTGATTAGGAGAGTTAGAATAGTTCGGAATTTTGAGATTTCAATTAATATTGTTTGTACCATTAATTTTGATTGTTCACGTACGTAGAACAAAATTTTTGAGAATCATTATATGAGATTTGTTTATTGAAAACTTTTGAGTGTGAATTATTTCATTCTATTTATTTCAATATATAGTGTTAGATCATATGTGTTTTTTATTATTCCGGTATTCTCTGGACCTTACCTTTCACATGTAATAGCATAGATATTGAAGCACGAATTTAACCCTGAGATAAAAGAATTAAAAATTGTGATAGAGTCATAATCATATCATTTAAATAATTTTAATTAATCAAAAAAAATTAATTAGCTAATTATTGCTTGGCGCACCAAGACTTTAAATATCACAATAATATATATATATATATATATATATATATATATATATATATATATATATATATATATATATATATATATATATATATAATATGTCATTAAGTGAAAGAGAAATTAAAAATGTAAACGAAAAAAAATTAAAATATATAGGGTGTCCCATATAAAAAAAAACAAGTTGGTATTATATCTAAATCTATAATCTAAAAAACATTTTTTGCGCCACTGAACCCATCCATAATTTATATCTATCAAAACTTCTAATATTCTCTTAATAAAGAAGATATATATAACCCTGTTGTTTTCGCAATTTTTTAATAATGGTATTATATCTTGCTAATGTGCCTTAATGAGCCTTTGATGAAAACATACCAATTTGGGACACCCTGTACAGCCATGGTACGATCTAACATACCTTTCAAATTATAAAATACTTGTTTCACGTCGTTTTTGGAAAAATATTGTAAGGTGTATATACCAGATAAAAGGAAACTCATGTTTCCTTTTATCTGGTAAAAAAAAGTTAGCTCTGTATACCATGAAACTGTTCAATAAATAAACAAACTAAATAGTTTACATATTAAAAATTTTACGTATGTTTTTCAATTATTTCCCCATCTGGCAACCTCTCTGGTCTTATAGATGCATATCCACCACATTGAATCACAAAAACGATCCGAATTTTTCATCTCTCAATATGCTACATTACAATTTATTGGACCTATTTATTGTATTTTTATTCACAAATTAATTCATTGTACAAAAACCGATAAAAGTCCATAAAATAATTTTTTGTGGAAATTATTAATGTTTCGTTTGTAAGAAAATTCTTTGACGCGATTCTATTTGTTTGTTCAATATTAAAGATCAAAAGGTTTTAACCTTAGATAGAAGTTAAATTTTTTTAGTAAATTCATTTAAAATCCTTTGATATTTACAGTGGTCTAATATTCTCTTAATAAAGAAGATATATATAACCCTGTTGTTTTCGCAATTCTTTAATAATGGTATTATATCTTGCTAATGTGCCTTAATGAGCCTTTGATGAAAACATACCAATTTGGGACACCCTGTACAGCCATGGTACGATCTAACATACCTTTCAAATTATAAAATACTTGTTTCACGTCGTTTTTGGAAAAATATTGTAAGGTGTATATACCAGATAAAAGGAAACTCATGTTTCCTTTTATCTGGTAAAAAAAAAGTTAGCTCTGTGTACCATGAAACTGTTCAATAAATAAACAAACTAAATAGTTTACATATTAAAAATTTTACGTATGTTTTTCAATTATTTCCCCATCTGGCAACCTCTCTGGTCTTATAGATGCATATCCACCACATTGAATCACAAAAACGATCCGAATTTTTCATCTCTCAATATGCTACATTACAATTTATTGGACCTATTTATTGTATTTTTATTCACAAATTAATTCATTGTACAAAAACCGATAAAAGTCCATAAAATAATTTTTTGTGGAAATTATTAATGTTTCGTTTGTAAGAAAATTCTTTGACGCGATTCTATTTGTTTGTTCAATATTAAAGATCAAAAGGTTTTAACCTTAGATAGAAGTTAAATTTTTTGAGTAAATTCATTTAAAATCCTTTGATATTTACAGTGGTCTATAATGCAGTACAGCAAAAAAGTATAAAATACAGATGAACAAGGTTTTTAAATCAAAACTATTTTTATGTTTTATTGTTTTACATGTTTCACAGTAACTGGCATTTCAGTGAAGCGAAAGAGTTTTGTTTGTAATAGGAAAAAAGAAGTTACAAGGAAAAGCTTTTTAATTTAAAAAGTATTTAATAGCTCCGCTGATAGTACAGTAACATAGACGGGTTTGTTAGAGGGAAAATATAGTGAGTTCCAAATGTCAACGAAATATTTATCATGTAATAAAATAATATCTTATATGAGTGTATTTCTAAAAAAATTAACCTAACGTGACGAAACCATTGCAGGAATTGTTCTTTTTTGAGACTGCAGTCACCGCGGCCCTTTCTCTAATCATGTCGTTGCTAATCATGTTCCTTCTAGGCTTACCCAACATCTTACCCAACACAGTAACATTTTTATTTCAGCTACCCCCATCGTCTTTTCCTGAACCATGTGTACAGGCCACATTTTACTGCCTGCACCAATGCAGGTCTCATCACACTCTTGTATATCTTTCCTTTCAGCCCTTCACCGATTTTTCGTTCCCGGCCCATTCGCTTCCAGTTAAACCAACCAACCTATATTCTCTGGACATTTTCCGTTATGTAGGAGCCAAGGTATTTAAAATATCCTACTCGTCCTAGTTTTTCGATCTTCTAATCTAAGTCCTACCTCTTCAATAGCCCTTGCACAACCCCCAACTTCTCCTCCAACCTTTTTTGTTCTCCATCGTTAACACGATATCATCCGTAAAGAGCATTGCCCAAAGACGCCCCCTCCCTTAGATTATCTGTCAGTATATCCATAATAAGAGTGGAATCTTTGCGATTATTGTATTGGGGATACATAAAAGCATTTGTTTATTCCATTCCGATACAAAATCGTGCACAACTCGGGTTAAGCATACAAGATGCTTGCAACGAATTTACAAATAATTTTGGAATTTTTGCAAGAATTAGACATTCTCTAAGCAAAAGGGCAAATTAATGCATAGCGACTAATGGTCATCACATCGAGGGCCTTTGTAAACTATCTTCCTTTGAAACTTGTTCTTTTATGTTCGTTTCGTTCCATCGTAATACATACTTTGTTTTTAAAAATCTTTTTAAAAATAAGTAAACGAATAAATATAAAAGTATAAATAATACGAAAAGTATACATAATAAAAACGAATAATTTTTAAAGTCGATTGTTCTGGAAAATGATGTATCCTACAGACTTAGAGTAAGAGTATTTTTTAGTACCAGAATAACTGAAAATTTAATAATCTAGTATCACAAATGCTTAAAAGTTAAAGACAAAAAAGTTATGTGTTACAATAACGGTTAAGCTACCCAAAACGGACGCCTATGACCAGTACTAGAAGTTCGCAATTAATGAAATCGATTCAACTCTGGAGGATGATAATAATCGTACCAGTTTTCGTTTTTCTAAATAGAAGCGTTCTGGAGGTATTAAAAAAAAACTAATTACAAGGCACCGTCTTCAAAGAGCTCTAGCTGTTTGTTGACAAATCTGTTTGTTGAGCCACTATTGAAATGGATGTTTTTTGGTTCTACAGTTTCAACTATTTTACGCTTAGTATTTCCATAGATGCCACTTGTTTATATCTTGAAATAATTGCACACAATTTATCAAAACATTGTAAAAAGTGCTGTAAGAGTACGCTAATTTGGAATATTCCTCACAAAAAATATCCATGCATTCCGGAATCAAATTGTTTTTTGCTCTTTGTGAAAATAATACGTTTATAACCAAAAAGCAGTATAAAAATATTTTCTTACAAACATATTATGTTTGACGGGGTCAATCCATATATTAATTCCTTCAGAGCAGTGATTTAGCTACTAACCAAAACGTGTAAATATATAATTAATAATGTAAATAAACCATAAGGCCATATGGAGAAAGACACTTTTGGCTTTGTATAAGGATACAATATTACTAAAAGATTTTAGACGTTCGAGACGGTAGAAAGAGAGCAGATTTGGAGCCTCTGCTAGTTCTAGCGGTTATAGGAGCCTGGAATAGCCTTAGCCCCAGACACGCTTAAGGCCAGATTCTTTTGGGCCTAGTCCGGATGATAGAGATATTAAAACGGATCCGCCTTAGGGGGTTTAAGTATCCGAAGAACTCAGATCTAGCAAGACCACGGCAATATAATGTTGAGATCTGTAAGAAATGAAAAGAATCGCATATATCAGGTATGCTATATTCTTTACCTCCTACACGAACCTTATCAGTACCTGCGGGAATTAGAGTAGGGGCAGGTCAATACTGAGGTAGCCGATATAGACGAGGATGTGAAAGAGGTTGGGGCGACAAATTGGTAACGAATGATGAACAGGTTGCCAATGTGAGTCCATAATACTAGTATATGGGAAATGGCCCAATACTCACAATCTTAAGTAGTTTTTATTAATAAAGTTAGTAAATTTGGTAAATTTCAAGAAACCGGTAGCCCTAAAAAAACTTTATTTATAAAAACTACTTAAGATTGTGAGTATTGACTCATTTGCCATATACCAGTAAATTGGTAATGCTTAGTAAAGGATAGGAACAAGTGACGAAATGGAACAAGGGCAGGTCAAAGCTCAATGACAGCTATAGTATTGCTGATTAGGATGACATATATAACTTTACTGTAGATAATGAAATCCCGTTGTCTCTAACATTTGTAATAATATTATTTCAAGGTATGATATTACAGGTTATCTTGAGAGTGAGTTGGGTAAAACCTACCAAAACAATCGAAATTGTATGTAGCAGTACGGAAAAGGAATATAATATCGTAAACACATTGAAATGACTCGAACTAATATCTAGAGCTAGAGCATGCCAAAAGAAATAAACTGTAATAGGGGGTGTTTCAATTGGTTATGTAAGAAATTGTTCGGAGTGATCTGAAATATGACTAATCAGCAACTAGGAACAGTTTAACAAGTACCAAGAAGAGATACAGAGGTTCAATTTGTCATATGGATCCTTGCGAAGCAGGTGGTAACTAAAAAATAAGTAATTGTTACAACAAATTGTAAAACATGTAACTAATAATTTTTGAATAATACGAAGTCACTTAAAATCCAAAGCAGCTGACGTAAAAATGTAATAAATTGTATAAGAAATTACCTATTTTAGTCTCTGTGTTAATAAAATGTTTTTCTAAGATTGTACACGGTATCAAATAACCATTATTCAAATATGGCAAATGGAATTTTGATGGCTACCAAATGAATATTCAGTAATTATCGGAGATTTATGACCATTCAACCAAATATGGTCGTAAATGGTACGTATTCATTTTCATTAGTGAATAAAACACGCAGTAATCGGCTTTATCGGTTACGCTGACTTTCATTTAATGCCGAAATTTCCGCAATTATCACTTAGTGAAGCTTGTTTAGGGTCAACTGTTTTTCCTAGCCCTGCCACATTCCATTACATAAAATAACGAAATCACTTGCAACAAACGCAGTGATACCAATTTGTTTATTTTGTTTCATAATAACAAAAAAGAATTTAATAAAAATTGTAATACAAGGTGTAATAATAGGCCAATTAGTTTTTGAGACGAAAAAAAAAATAGTAATACAATGGAACCTATTGTAAAAGCAAGAAAATATAACAAAAACTAAAGGAAAATAATTTACGATCGATCTGAAGTCGAGGAGCGCAAGCGGATGAGTTTTTAAGGGTAAAAAAGGTTTATTACGATTTCCGGCAAAACTACTAAAGTCCAAAGTTTAAAAGCAAAGTTGGAGGTGCGAAAAATATCTACAACTTTTTTAGTTACACTTTTTTCACATAACCTCAAACTTTATGCGAAAAATTCAAGATAACCGAGTTTTTGGTTTTTTATTTTATGCCCCAAACTTAAATTTTTATGCCCTAAACTTGTACTTACACTAATTTTTTTTTTATTTAAAATATTTATTTTTTCCTATTATTTTAATTTAATATCGAAAAAGCACTTGATGGTAAGTTCTTTTAAACTTAGATAAAACCGGATCTTCAATAACAATCCTCAGACCTTTATCTATTGTATGTATTTTGTTTCGAAAAAAAAAAATAACACAAACAGTAAATAACACGCTATAATTTGAATGTAATCAGATTGAGCAGTTTGGACCCGTAAAATGACAACTATTCTCGCTCAAGGCGATAAATTATATTTAATAGTTTCTTAGGGAACGAGAACACATGCGTGTCAGGCCTTGCTAATTTGTTTATGTTGAGACTTTCCAATATGAATAGAGTTTAAGTTACCTTCAAATATCAATAAATAGGCATTTAAAGTTCTTTTACGATAATAATGAAATGATGTCACTCAATGATGAGGTGCGGTGTTGTCAAACTATTTTTCCATTTCCGATATTCTTAAAAATACATAACCTAACTTTCCCTTTTCTTCTTTTAAAAACAATTTACAACAGCTTATGATTTACAAGTTGTAAATTTTTAACTATAAATAATTTATACTTATCTTTTTATAACTAATCTTTTTTATCGTCCTAAAAATGAAGTTTTATACGGTACAAATTTATGGTTCCAATTATTTTTAACACAAAAATGATTAAGTAGTAACAAGTTTTTTTGGAATTGATAAATAGGCCAAACATTAATGACTAATACATCAATAAGTATGGATACACATAATTTTGGAACTTGCAAGAAGATTCAAGCAGAGGAAGAGATTATTCTTTGCAACTGGTGTTACCATTTGAAGGTACAAAAAACTAACACCATTATAGAGTAAAATTATTAAAACAAAGACCAGTTTTATTTTTCTGCAGTGATTGTGATGTCTTTTAACAAATTCTATTTAGTTAAAAAGTGTGTTTTGTTAAAGTAGAAAGAGATTTACAGTACCTTAAAAGTCAAGAATTTAAACCAAGAAATAGAACTGTGATTATGGAGTAAATAATGTACAACAAACAGCAGTTTACATTACAATACTACTGCAGTGTTCAATAATTAATTGGAAATTATTTGTAGATAAAGAAACAGATGTTTGGATTTGAAGCTATTCATATTAATTTACTTCTTAGAAAACTACCGTACTATGGACATAACATCAAATTATAATGTATAATGTAGTATAGTTGTTTAATTAATATAGAAGTTTCATTATCCAACAATCTTTACAAAGTAGAATTCTGTTAATAGTAAAATTGTTTTCTCAATACAATTAAAAGACTTTGTCACCGTTATCAATGCAAAAATCCACATCATTATCATCATCTTCTATGTCTTCACGATTAAAAACAATTTCTTTTTATCACCAGCGCTGTATCTTAGATTCTATATTCTTTATTGTTTTTGACCGACCATACTTCTGGTGTAATTTGGGTCAGAGATTCCTTCTACACTGCCAAAGACTTTGCAGTGGAACTTCTATTTGTACCAACATAATCATAGCAGTACCGTTTACTTATTCCTCATATATACTTAATTGCATTAAAAATACAGTGATACGGAGGAAGTCGAAGATCTCTATGCCCATATTGTTCAGCCATTCTATCTACCTTATATATTGGTTCTGGTTTATTGCTATAAGCAACGAAATATTAAAAGCATATCTAATTGCATAAATTTTATTAAAAAATACCTCTGGACCAGTTCAAGCAATTGAGGTTTTAACATTGTTTGTTCGTGTGCTTTTAAAACCATTTTTTTTTCGCCTTTTTTTGCAACAGATGTAGGAGCTTTATTAATTATTGTGCTATGATACGGAACATTATCCATTATAATAATTGATGGTTCCTTAAAATTATTCAACAGCTGATGTTCAAACTATTGCAAAAAGTTATAACGATTTATTTCTCCATGGTAGTCAGTACTCTTTGTTTAGCATGAAAAATCCAATTCAGCTCCCTGAATAAATCCATTACAATTTGCTGCATGGAGAACGATTTATCTAAAAAATAGTTTAAATTACAATAAAATATATATCTAAAAAATTATTTACATTACCAAATACACTACTGCCCAAAATTAACGCACCAGCTTAAATGTACCATAAGTTTGAAGCTATTTTTTTTTCTGAAAGAATGATTAGATTTTGATGATTTTTTGGCATATTATAGGTATGTTTCTAGTAAATCAATGCAATAATTTGTTCTAAAAAATATCAAAGTTTGACCCGTATACGGGGTGTAAAAATACGTTGTGTTTTCTCATCGTTTTTTTGCAACACCCTGTGGAATTTATTAGAAATAAACGCTACATCTTATTAATTCTCTAATATTAATAATAAGATAGATTTGTTCTTTCTTAAGATTTTCGTAAAAAAAATTATTTTGAGATTTCTATTATCAAAGATTGTACAGAACTTTAAATGTAACAAGTTTTGATTAACATTTAAAGCAAAGAAAACATTAGTTAGATAAATTTTATTGGCATTTAATACATATAAAGTCTAAGAAAATCTATAGCCAAAATAATATTTAACAATTCCCCTTTCCCAAAAACACTTAATAACGAGTATTTCCACGTCTACATCTAATTACTTCTTCACAGCGACGAGGCCTACTTAAAATCAAGCGGCATATTTGGTATTGATTAATTGCATCCCAAACTTCTCTCACCAAAACTTCTATGTCATTAAGAGAGGCAGGTAATGGTTGTCGACTCCTGAGTTGACGATCAGTAGTATCCCATAATGTTCTCTATGGGATTGAGATCAGGGCTGCAGGGTGGCTAGTTCATGGTTTGTATTCCAACTTCGTCCAAATACGTATTTACGGACCACACGTGCAACATGTGGTCGAGCGTTATAATGCATTAAAAAAAATTATTTCCTATATAAGGAGCACATAGAACTACATGGTTAGTGACCCTCTTCGTAAAGCAACAAGGTCCGTGCGAGCGGTAAGAGATACTCCTCCCCAAACCATTACAGATCCTCCATTAAATAAAGTTATAGGTCGTATATTACACTGTGCGTAGCGTTCTCTTCGTCGTCGAATAACTGTCACACGTCTATCTGAGCTATATAAGCAATACCTCGATTCATCAGTGAACAACACGTGCTCTCAGTCATCAACATTCCAGTCAAGGTGCTTTCTGGCAAATTGTAATCTACTTCTACGATGATTTACGATCTGACTGATATCCTTATATGCAGATCTTGTATGTACTTAAGGATACCAATAAGGATAAGTAATACTATACAAAGGCGTCTCAGCGAGACGCCTTTGTATAGTATTGCTACTAATTTGAATATTACGAACATTTGCCACTTGTATTTGTAAATGTCTCGTTGTGAGAAAACGTTCTGTTATTGCACGAAGCCTAATAAACTGATCTTGTCGTGGTGTTGTAAGTCTTCCTCTTCCTTGTCCACGCCGCCTCGTATGGTTTTTTTTTTTCTCGAAAATGTTGAATGACTCGTGATATTGCAGTATGCCTAACTTTAAGCCTATTTCACGATAACCTAAACCTACATCAGCTAAAGTAATTGCCTGAACACATTCATCTCGGCTCAGATTTCTTGAAATACAGTCCATGTCAACTAACATACGCAAAACAGCAAAACAATTTTTTGAAATGTAAACAATATTGACATTCTAAAACTGTTCTGTCAAATTGTTTGATTTTTCATAGCCAATTTCAAGTTTCGAAAGAATCTCAGTCTGAAGAGGACAATATATTTCAAAATACATTTATAAAAGCTCACTACTTGGAGGAGGATCATATAATTGACGAAAAAATTCATCGAGACTCTTAGAAGAATGTTGTTGGTTTTGTTGCATATGAATTTAAGTTAAAATATAGTTTAGGAAAACCTATAAAAACCTATGAGACACATATGGAACCAGATTGGCTACAGACAGTCTCAAGAGGTTCTCTTTTTTACATTATTATTATTGTGGGAAGCTACATTAAAAATGGAATCATTGTTTTGTACAATCCATTGAGCTCTTTATATGAAAAACTAAAATCTTTCAACAACTGATAAAGAAAACTTTGGCTCAGCATGAGAATATCACGATATCATTTGAGGTACTCCTATGTCTCAGTAGGACACGCACATATATAAGATTGAGAGAAATAATTGGTTTCAATAACTATCAAAGAAAACTCGACAAGAAAATGTTAAATCTTGTTAACTTTAAGAAATAAATTTTAATAATGTAGTATAAAATATTTAATAAATCTTTATTATGAATTATTGGAACATTGTTAATTAAGCTAATGTTTAAGTGATTCGGATAGTGTTTTTAATATTTAATTATGTTACATACTTTGTTCAAAATAAAGAATTTTGAAAATATTTCACTAATGAATTCGACCATCGAAATATGTATAAAATAGAATTCATTTTCATGCGTATTAGTTGATGAGAAATTCCTACATTAATATGAATATACACACTTTATGTAGCGAAACGTCGAAAAAAATTGTTTTATTTTTCAATAATCAGAAAACCTATACCCAAGAAAAAATTAAAAAACTGTAAACATCCTTAAAATATAAAGTGCCAAATTTTCATGCTTATATTTGATATTAACTGACCAACAGCGCAAAGGATTACTGTTCTAATAGAAACTTTGCTTCGCAAATGACGTCACGCAGTGCGAGAGAGATAGAGCTAGCCTGCGCAATAGCATACCGGTATTTGTGTATCGTGGTTTTAGTGTATTTTTCTGAAACATTTTCTTTTTTTGTTTGGTATATACCAAAATTGGTATATACCATATTTAAAATAAAAATTTTAAATATGCAAAATGGGAAATAATCTAATGATATAATACAACTCTCAACGTACTAATTTATTAAAACGTAATAAAAACTTTTATTACTGATATTTAAAATAAATTTTCTTTCCAGTTTAACTCAAATATACCAGTATAAATTTAACAATCTAATTAGTATTCAATCTACCTATTTTGTGTAAACTTTTCTTATGAAATCCAATTTAAATCCTATTAAATTTTCACTCTTTTTCAAATTTTTCAACCTGACGTTGAAGATCATCCATCACTTTTTAATTTACGCTTAGAACAAAATAACTAACACTCGAATGTATTTTCTTTTTAGAAAAAAACAAGGGTAATTGTTGCGGGGCAGAAGATTTATTGGATCTTTCGCAAATTAAAAGATAAAATTTATTTTAGATTAAAAAGATAAAGACTATAAAGTCTCTGCTTTATGTGATGGTAATCAATTAAATGTTATAGACTCAAAGTACTTTAGTATTTTGTTTTTAAGATTAGGAAAAGTGAAAATAACATAAAAAATACACGGGAAATCCCAAAAATTGTTTTTGTTGGTTTCTTATAAGCAAATAGGTAACTAAATATTTTTAAATAATAGCTAATATTAATATACGAGGGCAATTTGTAAAATAAGGTTCCCATCAATTTTCAAAATAGATAGCTTTATTTGTGTTCTTAGTGTTCTACATAATCGCCGTTTCTATCCAAACACTTTTGCAGAAAATGCTCCAACTTTTCTATCCCCATGTTATATAATTCTACCGTCAATCGTTTGAGGAACTGAGTAACCTCTTCGTTGACTTCAGCATCGGTAATGAAGAGTAAGACACCCAAGTGTTTATTTAATTTTGATAATAAGTGATAATCACTTGGTGCTAGGTGCGGACTGTGAGAGGGGAGGGGGGGCACAACAGTCCCGCTAAAATCTCTTAGCAGTTGTTCAGTTGTTCACTAGATGAGGTCGAGAGTTGTTTAAGAGAAACGTCTCACCACTGGACATAAATTGTGGTGTGGGAAATCTCAGGAACACGCAAAGCAAGAATATTCGTTCAACTTTTTCGACAATTTCTTCTAAAACTGAAAGCCTTCGGTTCTGATCTTTATCGTGAATTTCAGTTCGGCCTTCACTTAATTATCCAGTTGATACGTATATTCAGTCGTCTGGTCTCTTGGATATCTTTCACTTAGTAACCGTTTCAAAAGATTTAAAAGAAAATCATTATAAATTTCGATTATTTTTTTTACATAAAACTATTAACCCCATCTATCTGTCAAGTACCTACCTGTAGCCGACTCAAGGATTCTTCGGTAATTCCCAAATATATCCGGTAGATGAGCACATTCATTACCTTGTCACTCACGCCCAGAATCAGGCGCCATGATAGCGTCTCGCTCTTTTCTCTTAAGAACGTCCAACCGTTAAGAAGTGTTTCCGAAGTGGGTCTCATTTAGAGACCCTTATTGGAGAGGCTATAATGCTGATATATTTTTAATACATGTCGCAAGAGATAGTATTGGTATGGAGTTATTCCAGATCATGGCTCAGTAGTGGTATCTTTTTATGGAATACCTAACCCCTCTTATCTAGGATGGTGGTGGATTGATATCGGATGTAGCCGAATCAATGGTTTATTTGGTGACTGATTAAATAAGAAAAGAAACAGAGCAGATTCAGGTTGTACCAATTTTTATTATACCTACTTTCAAGACAACGGAAATGATAATGAACTAAAAAAAAATGAAAATATAGTGAAGTGTTCTAATTTTATTTAAAGGTTTATTTTCTTCATTATTCCTAGTTGATAAATAACTATATTATTTTCAATGTAAACAAATTTCGAAATTTGGGGTTAATATACATATATATTCTTTACTTTATAACTAATTCTTAATTTAATACGATACAAAGCTTTTTGTTTATGATAATGTAAACATAAAATAGTATTTTGGTATCCCTTTGGGATGACGTAACTTTTAATGTTTTCTTTTTGTTCATTACTAAGAAATAATAAAGAATAGTTTTCTTGTAAACCTTCGATAAATCTTATTTTTTTTTTGCTCGTCCCCGTCAAGGATAAACCAGGGGTGGTGTCCAATAATAAATTATAATTTCATATTATCTAATTGTGCTTGGATTTAAGATACGATATAGTTTCTATATGTTTAAGAAAACCCCGCCCAATACTCTTCGACAGTGAGCGATTCTGGCCTTGCATATATCATTGTAGCACGGCAGTGTTACAACTTGTATCCTTGGACATCACTAGTTTCAGACCTTTCTTCCTGAATATGTCAAGTTTATTATTCATTCGGGCATTAGGGCCTTATCTGTTTTATTTATATGTTTATGAGTTTTTTCTGACTCAGTAACAATTGTTTCTCTTCCGAGCAAGCTAATTATTTCTAGTTTAAGGTCTAGTTCAAGAAGAAAAGAACCTGCTAACAAAGGTTTAAGCAAAAATTAAAGACTTATTGTCATTTATAAACAACGACTTCCACAAGATAAAAGAAAGAAAGAAACAAAACACCACATGCAATCCAGAAACACTTCAAAGAAAGAAATTAAGGATGACAATAATACCATTATGTAAAGGGCGTATCACAAAAATTAAAAACAATAGGTAATAAGTACAACATCATAACAAAATTTAAAACAACCAATAAACTCAGATGTATCCTGCAAAAAACTAAATCAAACAATACACAAGAGACATCAAATTATTTTAACATACTGTTACGATAAATATGATTCATATAACCTGTAAACATTTTATTATTCTAACGAGTATTTTCTAGTAGGTTCTCCGATCAGCTAAAAAAACCTGAAGGGTCAGCACAGGTCACAATCCAGTCGAGTGGACTTCAGAATAACGACTGTTTTATATATATATATATATATATATATATATATATATATATATATATATATATATATAGAGGACATTTTTATTTGAAGTTGGTCTGAATAATGGTATCGAGTCGTCGAATTGTAACGCGGAAATAAATTACTGTAAATAGTCTGAAAATAAATATTGTAAATAAATAATATAATTAAAGTAGTTGTGTTCTAGTTTTTAGTGATAAGTGTAAGAATATATATATATATATATATATATATATATATATATATATATATATATATATATATGTTATTGTGATATTTACAGTCTTGGTGCGCCAAGCAATAATTAGTTAATTAATTTTTTTTTTGATTAATTATTAATTAAAATTATTTAAATGATATGATTATGACTCTATCACAATTTTTAATTCTTTTATCTCAGGGTTAAATTCGTGCTTCAATATCTATGCTATTACATGTGAAAGGTAAGGTCCAGAGAATACCGGAATAATAAAAAACACATATGATCTAACACTATATATTGAAATAAAAATAATGAAATAATTCACACTCAAAAGTTTTCAATAAACAAATCTCATATAATGATTCTCAAAAATTTTGTTCTACATACGAGAACAATCAAATTAAATGGTATAAACAATATTAATTGAAATCTCAAAATTCCGAACTATTCTAACTCTCCTAATCAAAATATTTATATCCTTTCTAAATTTAGTGTAAAAATTGTGTTATCAATAAAAGAAAAAACTGCAGAAAACAAAATATCTCTCTCTGATGATGAGTGGTCCAAATCCTTGTTCCTTCTAGACTGTATTATCTCCTCTCAACCGCTCCCTATGTAATCAGCAATCTTACACCGATTGTTGCAAGTATATCGTCCTTAATGATCTCCTTCAAAAGCACAAATCATTCAAATTATGATAGCCTTTTCTCCTCTCGATAAACTGAATCTCTCGTTGGCCCGAGTGAAAAATGACTCTTGAAATATCTTCTCTTTACGATAAACTGAATCTCTCGTTGGCCTGAACAGTGACTCTTGGAATATAAGTAGAGAAATATGACTTACAATATTTTGCTGCTTCAGCTCCTGTCAGATACACTAACTCCACAAAAACTCACCAACATTCAACACTACTGCTTGCTACATTTCAGGAACCGCCAGAGAACAATCCCTGTTCCTCTTACAGACTTGGAAACCAACTGACCTATATTTTCTCTCTCCTCAATCTAGCTAAACTTTCCTTATCCCACCTTTTTCAATCTCCGCCAATCAAAACTCGTCACAATTCCCCATTTTTTCATTTCGATAACAAACAAATTTTTACCTATAATTATAAAATTTCCTAAAACTTATTTACAAATATTATTTTCTATAATTCTTAAAACTAACAAAAACCTCTTTCTAAAATATCTTCTATTGTCTTTAATCACTGCACTAATGTATTTGTAAAAACCCGTTTCAATTTGTCTTTTGTTTCACTTAAACTTATGCCGGTCAACTGAAGTATTACAAAGAAATAATTTATGTAAAGCTTACTTTTTGTTTAGTACAGATAATCCAAGAATTTAATAACTTTCCTTCTTAGAAATGTTTGTTGGTTATACTTTCTGAATTATTTTAATTTTTTGTTGAACTTTGAAATATTTTAAACAAACCAATATTTTCTTGATTTTACATATCATAACAATATATATATATATATATATATATATATATATATATATATATATATATATATATATATATATATATATATATATATATATATATATATATAGGCGGTACGCCCTTCCGGTAGCGATCTATGGAGGAGTATCACCGAGACGCAAGCCCTTATCTCTTGCCGTACTGCTCCACCATAGGCCGATCAGACACCAGCATATTCTAGTCTAAGCCGCAGATTCATTTAGAATTTTAAACTGCTGCGTTAGCCTTTTTGTTTTCTGTACACCGAGCTGGGCATCGAACTCACATCCACTGAACCACTCGCAGTGAAGCGAATGGCAACTGGCCATTCGCCAGTTATATATATATATATATATATATATATATATATATATATATATATATATATACATATATATATATATATATATATATATATATATATATATATATATATATTTAATTATACATTTATAATAATAAATATATTTAAATATACATTTTATAATAAATATAGTTCCTATGGTGCAGTGTGTGCATATTGTAATGACTTGTTTCTTTTGCATTCTTTTGCAATTTTAAAATTAGTGTTTCACTGTCAAATAACTGTCAAAGTTAAACTTGATAATTAAAAGTTCTCCTATTAATTTTTAATAATTGTGTGTATATTAAACAGTATTTAATAGTTATATTACAATTAATTAGTATTCAAGATTCCCATTGATGTAGCCAACGAGTAAACATTACCTTGTGATGTGATAATTCGAATTATTTTGTGTGTTATGGAAACAAACACTATCTCCAAACCTCACAAGAAAAAAGCAAAAACTACAAAATCAGAGGAACATAATCTAACAGCTAGTTCACTACAATCCGTAGCGGCCATTTATAAAAATAATCCATCTGGTCTAACTTTGACCGAGACTCAGTTTATTGCTTTCCTAGAAAATACACATGGTAATCCTAGTCCACTTGATGAAGCTTTTGTTTTTACGTCAAATATTGAAGGACTATTACAAGACATAACAGTTCTCCATTCAGAAACTAAGGAAAGATCCCTTAAAAATCGACTTACGAGACTTCAAAAGAAAATCAAAAGACAGCTAAACCCAGATGACTCTGATAATATCAGCGTCTCATCTGAACTCCTAACCGATGATGAAACCAAAACCCTTATCTCCCAACAGCAAGAACAACCATCTCAGTTGCCCCTTACCCCTTCAACTCAAGATTCACCTTCAATTTAATCCAATGGAACTGCGATGGGTTCTTTCCCCGTATTGAAAGGATCCAACAACTAGTGACAGAAAAACAACCCGATATCATATGTCTACAAGAAACGAACTCAAAAATATCTAAGCTTCAAGTGAAATATATTCATCCCATCTTCTCATCACCACCGAACTCGAGGCTATCGCCGTAACTACTTGGTGTCCTAATAAACTTACGATATGCAGTGTTTACATTCCTCCTAACTACCCCCTTAAAGAAATTGAAATTCTAAATCTTATATATCAGCTCCCCGTTCCATATATTCTAGTAGGTGACTTCAATGCTCATAACTTTATGTGGGGGTCAAACCATACTAATGGCAAAGGTAAAACTATAGAAAACGTTATCAATTGCACAGGCTCCTGTCTACTAAATACAGGCTCTAATACGCATCTGAACTTTTCCTCTGGCACATTTTCGGCGATAGATCTTAGTTTTAGCGACCTAAAAACATATACTTCACTAACTTGGAAAACTTCCGATGATCTATATGACAGCAACCACTTTCCAATATTTGTATCATCTGATATCTCCAACCATGAACAAACTATAACCAGAAACTTCTGGCTGCTAAAAAATGCCGACTGGATAGACTATACTTCACAAACAGATAACACCTTACCTTCTCTATCCCTATCCGACAATATTAACAATAATCTATTATTAATCACAGATTCCATACTTAAAGCTGCAAATTTGCACATAGGCAAAAATAGTATTTCCCATAAAAGAAAGGCAGTACCTTGGTGGAATACATCTTGCCAAACTGCAACAGAACAACAAAAATTAGCTCTTAAAAATTACCGTAAAAACAAAAATCTGGAGAATCTTATTGAACTAAAGAAAACCAGAGCCAAAGCCCGATTTATTATAAAACAAAGTAAAAAATCATCTTGGAGAGAATATGTATCCTCTATTAATTCAAGCACCAATCCGGCGGACCTCTGGAAAAAGATTAGGCAAATCCAAGGAAACAACACCAACCTCAAAATCTCTAGTATTGCTGTAAATAACACTACAATCACTGACAATCAAGAAATCGGTGAAACCCTAGCAACCCACTTCGACACTAAATTCAAAAGTAAAATAGATGCCTCCTTACGAAAACCATTACCTAACGCCCCACCCTGTTCCTCACCCGAAACAATAATGGACATCACACATCTTAATTCTCCCTTTCTTTTTGAAGAACTAGTATCAGTTATTCAAACTTGTAAAAACAATGCCGCTGGTCCTGACGACATTCCTTACATATTAATCAAAAAGCTCTCAAACTGAAGCCTACTCAAAATACTTGAGATGTATAATTTAATCTGGTCATCCAACCAATTTCCCAATCAATGGCAAACCTCTATCGTAATACCTATTAAAAAGCCTAACCTAGAACGTTCCTTGGCCAACTCTTATAGACCTATATCACTAACTTGTACGATGTGCAAAATATTCGAAAAAATGATTAATAAAAGACTCCTATGGTTCATTGAAAAACATAAGATATTTGCTAGTGAACAGTCAGGATTTCGTCAGAACCGTTCAACCCAAGACAACCTTGTAATCCTCCAAACTCATATATCAGAGGCCTTAAACAAAAGACAAGAAGTCGTAGCTGCCATATTTGATATTGAAGGTGCTTTTGACACTATAAGTAGGCAATGTATATTAAACAAACTTATCCTTCTTAATATTAATGGTAATATATTTAACTTCATACGAAATTTTCTATCTTCTAGATCGTTCAGAGTCTCTGTCAACGGTATTTTATCTTCTACTTATACTCAAACTGATGGCGTACCTCAGGGATCGGTACTAAGTCCTACACTTTTTAATCTAGCAATAAGTGATTTATGCTCTCACCTCATTTCCCCTATTAAACATATCATGTATGCTGATGACCTAGTAATTTACTGTCATGGACAAAACTCTTCTACCACCTCGAAGCTTATTCAAACTGCTGTTGACACACTTTTAAAAAAAACTAGTGACATGGGGTTATCTTTATGCAATGTAAAATCTAAAATTATAAACTTTAGTAGACGTCCCCCTTCTCCATCTCCACTTATTTTGATCAACAATGTCCCTCTTTCTGTTGTTAAACAATGCAAAATTCTCGGATTAACGTTTGACTCACGACTAACTTGGAAGCAACATATATTTACAATAAAAAGAGAAATGAGCATAAGACTAAACATAATAAAAACTCTATCACATCATTATTGGGGATCTGACGAAAACTCACTTCTTAAAATATACAGATTACTAATACGCTCCAAGCTAGATTATGGTTGTCACATATATATATCCGCCTCCAAAACATATATTAACCTTCTAAACTCAATTCACAACACAGCCCTTCGTCTTTGTATTGGCGCTTTTCGATCTAGTCCTGTAGATAATCTTTATTGCGAAGCTAACGAACCTCCTCTTTGTATAAGACGAAAACAACTGCTACTCTCTTATGCAGCATCGGTATCAGCTAACCCCTCTAATCCAGTGCATCCCTTATTTGTAATGTCCACGTATAATTTACACAATACCAATTTCTTACCACCAATAAAACCTATTCCACTAATTTTAGCACAGACACTTAATGATATCTCTCTTACACATACCCTTCCTCTTTATCTCCCTCCATCTCCTCCTTGGATCATGTCCACGCCCAAATTTAACACCTCGCTCACCAACTTCGATAAAAATAAACATCCGAAAGAGATCATTATAAATGCATTTAAAGACATTATAGATACAAATAAATACGACCTAATATTATACACGGATGCCTCAAAAAATGACACAGGAGTAGGCTGCTCTGTTACAACCTCTCATTCACTAATTAAGTCATCACTTATACCAGCCATCAGCAGCGTTCATACTGGCGAATTATTTAGTATATTGCAAGCTTTTAACCATATATCTCCACCTAATAAGCAGGTTGCCATATGCACAGACTCTTTAGTATCAATCTATTCTATCAAAAATATATTTACTGATCATCCAATCGTCCAAAAGATCCTAGACTCTTACCAAAGTATCTTGTCCCAAAACATAACAGTTACCATAATCTGGCTGCCATCTCATATTGGTATAGAAGGCAATGAAACTGCAAATCACTATGCTAAACTTGCTACAGCATCACCTGAAATCACCGATAAAATTCAAATTTGTAAGGACCTAAAATCATATATTAAAAGAAGAACTAGACTCCTTTGGCAGCAGCATTGGAACTCTAACCGTTCGATCTTACACGAAATACAACCGTCAATAACCAGTCAGCCTACATTTGACTATTCAGCCCTCTCAAGACGAGATCTCATTGTGATAAGACGACTTCGGATAGGACATTCAAAACTCACACACGGCTACCTAATGTCCTCTAGCATCCGTCCCTCCTGTCAAATCTGCCAATCATATTTGACAATCAAACATATTCTCACTGAATGCCATCAACATTTGGCCAGAAGATTACAATACAAACTCAAAAGTGAAGTACGAGATATCCTAAACAACCCTGACCAAATAAAAGCTGTGCTACAATTCCTTAGAGATGAACACTTATATCAAAAAATATAATTAGATTTTAATTTAGACATTGTATAACATATTATTATCATTTCGTATTATTGTAACATATTCTTAATGTAACACTTAATGTTTGTGTAATGAAAATTCATGTTATAGTACCTGTGTAAGTGGCCATAGTAGCCGAGCACGTTAAAGTTGAAATAAAAAAAAAAAAAATAAATATAGTTAATAAATTAATAAATTAGACTAATAAAAATAGTTAAATACATACAATACATACAATTTAAAATACATACAATATAGTATAAAGCTTCGCGCTAGTCTATAGAACCGCCTACTGTACCATCTTTTTTTATTTGATGTAAGATAGATTTTGTTTTTATTTATACATCCTTTGGGTTTTTTACCATTCCATGCATGAACGGTAGCCCATTCTTAATCAATTTAGATGGAATTTTTTCCTAGAATGTTTATCATGGATTTTTGTATTTGGTATTATTGTCTTTGTTCTATGAACAAATTTTCAAAATATTGATCCCACTTATCGCCGGCAATAGTTTCCAAATTAGTTTTAATGTTACCTTAGCTTCTTACATTCTTAACATTTTCCATTCTTCGGTAGTTCTTTTTCCACCACTGACCTCCTCCTCTATCTTTTCTGCTTCGTAAGGATGTAGTGGCGTCATCTAATTTGTTTGACTATTTCTATTCAATTATCTCTCTCTTGTGCGTGTTGTTTTGCTTCGGAGAATCAGTAACCAGCCATGTCCTTTATTTGGTCCGACCATCGTACTGGAGATCTTCCTCTGGATCTTTTACTCGCTACGTTACCTTCAACTGTCATTCGCTTCATGCCTTCTCTTCTTCTAGTTATATGTCCAAAATATCTCAGTATATTTTGGTTGATGGTTTTGATGAGTCTAGTTTTTATGTTAAGTTCTGCTAGAATTGAGTTATTTATGAGATGGGCGGTCCATGGTATGCGCAACATTCTACGGTAGACCCACATTTCAAATGCTATTATACACTTTGAATCCGCTTTTTTTATTGTTCAAGTTTCTAAAGCATAGGTGGCGATAGGAACTATCAATCCTCGAACAAGGCGTAATTTTGTGTTTTTTGAGATGTCAGTGTTCTTCCAAATTTTTTTGAGTTTTTCTGTTGCCGATCTGGCCATTGTGATGCGTCGACGGATCTCGTCTTCGCATCCTCCACTGTTAGTAATAACGGAGCCTAAATAATTAAATTGCCTGACCACTTCGTATCCACCACTGTATTCATCTGTATATGTTTAACCTTTCCCTGCAATTATTTTTTCACTCCGCATTTGTTAATTATTCATTAAATAGTTTCTAAATATTATTTGTGATCAAAATATCTTCTTGCTTTTATTTCATTATTAATTTGTCGTTGAAAGTTTTCACCAATAATTATCATTGCAGCAAATATCTTTTTTTTGTTTTTTTTTTTTCGTTTTTAATGGTGGGTATACTTAAAGCTATTATCTGAATTTTATATGAAATACAATAAAAATATTCGAAAACTGCGAAAGAAATAAATCTGCCGCCCCGTCGTGAGAGATTCTCCGTTTTTGCGGTACACAATAAACATAAATAATTTTTTATGTTCCTGACAGACCGTCTGGTGTCGAGAACTTTTTTAAAGCAGTAGGCGTTGAATTTATTGGCAAAACGAACGTTTTGGTTTTTTTGTTTTGCTGCAGACAAGTCGTCGAATATTTTAATAAATTAATATAGAATGGGTGTTACTATAGTACGTTTATTTCTGTCCTTGATGTTGCGTTTAGTGTTAAGTGAACTCAAACTTATAATAAAACAATTCTTTTAGTCAAGGCGGAATTTGTTTTGAATTGGACATTTTTTGTAGGAGTCTTTTTTTTTGCTGGCATCACATCAGGATGTAATCATTTTTGTATAAATCAGGATATGAGCTAGTCGCAGTCAGGTATCAATGCGCAAGGAGATTTAGAAAGAAAATCGGAAAATCAATTTTAAAACTTTATTCAAAATAATGAAGTAACCAACTGCAGTGATTCTCAGCTTAAATGATGCAGTCGCTACTCAACAAAACTAGCTCAATATTTATTAGAAAAAATTACATACTGAAATTAAATTACTATGTCTTCTAAAATAGCATAAGCTATTTTTTGGATTGCACATGTACCATACTCAAATAACAACAAGTATTAATTATTTTATGTATAATTTTGTCACAACTAAAATGATGCAGATAAGATGAAGCATTAAACGACTTATCAGTTTGAACTTTGCGAATAGACGTTGTATTAAATTCATATTGCAGTTATTTTTATGTTTAATTTGACATTTCAAAGTATTTAATCAACAAATAACAAAATATTTAAGAATGGTTCGCCGAAGTACGATTAGTGAAAAAAAATTTAATTATTACACTCACCATAGAAATGGATCTAGCCAAAGAGACATTAAAAATGGTAAATAAATGATCAACAGTTCAGCATATTATTGAACTTTACCGAAATAAAAATACTAGTTGAAAATAAATTAAGGTTAGTTAAATAAATAAATAAATAAGATTTTTACCAAACATAAAGAAAATATGGATTGTCAGGGAAATAGCAAATAATCCTAAAAAGAGTGCTCAAAAATTTTGAGATGAGGTGGAAAGACAGTTTGGAAAAAGTGTAATCCCAAAACAATTTTTTTAATGGCATAGACATTAGTCATTCAGCCAGTTGCAATATATTCTCCAATCAGACAAATGCACAACCCTATCCCTAATAGAAAACTAACGGATAATTAATAGAAGAATATACGACAAGGAAACTTACAGGGCCACTTTGTTGAGTGTGCTTTGAGTACCCATTGTTCGCTTAATAAATTTCTTCTACTCGCAAGAGGAGGCTCATAAGCTTCAACATGTAGTGGTTGTATAGGGGTAGATCTCATAGCACCTAAACAGACCCTCAAGGCAGAATTTTGAAAAATGTAAATTTTTCTTAGAAGATTTCTAGACGCGGAACCATAGAGAATACCACCATAGTCTATAATGGATCGTATATAAGCTCTGTAAAACAATAAGGATGTTTCAACATTGCAACCCCTCCGCACTCTAGTTGTCATTCTAAGAAAATTACTACCTTTGTTGCATCTATCCAGTATATATTGTATGTGTTGTTTCCAAGTCAATTTTTTATCCAGAATAAGGCCTAGGTCTTTGACATGGTTTTTAAACATAAAAGATTGATTGTTAAGAAGTATATTTTGATTTAGAGAAAGGTTGTGTCTTGTAAAGACAGATACTGCTGATTTGGCAATTGATAAATTTAAGCCGTTCTCCAAGTACCATCGGAAAAGAGAACTACATACTCTGCTTAGGTTTTGCATACCGTTTTCATATTTCTTACTGTCTGTATAGACACAAAAGTCATCTGAATATTGTATTATTTTGAATTGGATGCTGTTTATTTGCATATTATGTATGTCAGAGGTGTACATATTAAATAAAATTGGCGATAATACCGAGCCTTGTGGTATGCCGTGATAGTTATGTCGAGGTCCTATTAGTTTGTTATTTATGGTCTCTGACGTAGATTACCTTGTCTGTATAGAAACCGATAATTGTGTTAACGAAAACAATTGGCAAATGAAAGAAATTTACCATTTCGAATTTCAAGATTGATAAACAAACTGATTCATATGCTCCTTCAATATCCAAGAATAGGGCTGTTAAATAGTTATTGCTAGTTAAGTTATTCTGCACATCTACAACAAGTGTTGTTAAAGCGTCTAGAGTTCCAAAACCTCTTTTGTAGCCAAACTGGTTTACTGGTAGTAAATTCTCTTTTTGTATCCACCAGTCTAATCTAAATTTTATAAGCCATCCTAAGGTTTTGAATACGCAAGAGAGTAAGGATATTGGTCTATATAAACTCACAATATTTGGATCCTTTCCGGGTTTAAAGATATTAACGACTAAGATATTTTCGAAGGAATCGATAGCTATGTTATTTTGGATGATATCATTGAAGATATGTAAAAGATGGTTTTTGCAAAGTTTGATAGGTTGATTAACATGGGGTATTTTACATGATCGATTCCAGGAGAAGTATTAATGGGGTTTTTAAGGGCGAAGTCTAATTCAGTTTTACAAAAAGGTTTTAACAGAAAGTGATTATTTGAATGATGACTTTGTTTAGGCTGTGTAGGCGTATGTTGAACCCGTGGAGGAGATACTCTATTAAAGAAGTCGTCTAATAAAGTATCATTGAAGGGTTTTGTACTATTACGTGATTTTCTGTTCGTTTTGTTAACTTGTGACCATATTCCTTTAGAAGAAGTATTTTTGCTTAAATTAGAACACCATTTGATCCAACTAGCTTTGGCTTTTTGTTTCAGCTGCTTTTTAGTATGAGAAGTAATTTTCTGATATTTTAGATTATTATCAAGGCTTGGTGAACGTTTATAAACTGCTAATGCTTCTTTTCTATTATTAATTATCAGATCACATTCTGGGTCCCACCATGGCGGAGGGGATCTATTTTTGAATTTAAAATTTTGTATTGAGAAATAAATTTAATAGCAGCATCATTAATGCAATCTATAAGAAAGTTATATTTTCATAAGTATTAAGGGAGCTACTTTTATTGGAAAACATGTTTTTAATTAAGGATGTATACAGGGACCAATTTACCTTTTTGATATCCCATTTACTTTTTGGATAACTTATTTCCTGCGATGTGTTGGTTATTGAAAAATTAATAGTTATAGCAAAATGATTGGAGCCTAAGGTGTCAGATAAAACTGACCAGATGATTTTACTAGCTATATTAACTGTTCAGAGGGAAATATTAATCATCGATTTTTGCGAACCATATCTAGGAAGATATGTATGTTCTTCATTATTCAAAATAACAAGATCTAGATCCTCAACACTACTAACAATTTGGTGACCAACTGCATTATTTTGTAATGAGCCCCACAGTGAGTTATACATACATATCTCCTCCAATTAAAAGTGATTTGACTTGTGAGAAGAATTTATCCAATCGCTTTTGGAAGTACGAATTTTAGGTGGTCTATATATAGATAGAAAACTTAATTCTGTTGTATTGTTTCTAATATTTATTTGACGGAATGGTATGGTTGTTTTAATTAAGATTGCAACACCTGCGTACCCGTCGTATCTATCTTGGCGAATTACATTATAACCTTTAAATGTATAATTCTGATTTGGTTTAAACCAAGTTTCGCTTAATAAGGCAATTTCAATATTTCCAGTTGTTAAAAAATGAACTAAACTGTTTTTATTCGAAACAACGGATCGAGCGTTCCATTGCAAAATTTTTAATGATTTAAGTTCTGTGAAGATGTTATTTATTGATGTTATCTTCCAAAATCGTTTTTATTCCATGGTAAATCTTGACTTATTGTTTTTATTCATCTACAGTTTGAATATTAGTGATTAAATTAAAAATGTAATTGGAAATAAGTGTTTCTAGAACTGTTTGATCTGGTTTATTTTGACAATTAGAGATGTTTAAATTAGCAGGAAGGGTTCTAGTGGGCACAAAATTAAAAGGAAACATAGGTGCATTATGTGGGGACTGTGGGGTAGAAGAGATTAATTTTCCTTTTTTTTGATATGCTATAGTGACATGAGGAGGGTTGTGATGTGTTATTTGATGATATGTTTTGGTTTCTACGCGTGATTACTTGTGTGGAAGCAGAAGGGGTTGAATTTTTTGTGAATTTTGGCAGGGGAGGAAAACTATTTCCGATATTTTCTAGTGTGGAATATCTATTCTGAGTGAATAATCCCGAGAAGGATTATTCACAGTAAGTTTTTGCCTCGATGAAAGAAGTTTTTTGCTCAATCATTACGTTTTTGATCTTCTTCTGCAGTTCATATTTTGGACATTTCTTGGAAATGGATACATGATTCTTACTATTGCAATGGATGCACTGAATATCATTATCCTGGCACGCATGATCTTCATTTTTGGTTTTTCCGCATTTTATGCAATGTGCCTGTATACTGCGACACTGCTTGGAGATATGTCCAAATCTCAAACAATTATTATAACACTGAATGACCTTGCCAATATAGGTTTCCACAGGAAAAAATACACTATTTATTGCAATGTAGCTAGGTAAAATATTTCTGAGGGAATAGTCGCCCTTATTATTACAGTGCTTTTCGGAACATAGTTAGTTTTTCCTTCCGTGTCAACCCTTCTAAAAGTTCGTTTGAAACCTAATATGGGGAAGGGAGATTCACTGTTATCTAATAAATAATTTTCATCGTATTGGGTATCAACATCTCTGATTAGACCTTTAATTTCTAGTTAATGATTAGGAATATAAGCTACCAAATTTTCATTTTTTAACTTTAAATTTTTAACCAATTTATTTGCATCAGAAATTGACCTTAACAAAACTTTAATTCTGTTTTTTCCCATGCCTTTAATGTCAATAATATTAGGAATATTCAACTTTTTATGCAAAATATACGCGACCGTTAAGGGATGTAAACGGTCACTATTTTCATTGTTTGTTTTTTCTATGTAAACATAAACATTATTAAAATTGTACTTATCTGATTTGACGTTGAAAAATTTTATCGCTACTGATTTTTGTGCTGTTAGAGTTTCTGGTTCTGGCAAGATTGTAGTACAGTCACTGGTTTTATTCGCATTTTTCGCAGTCGAATTATTAAAATTTTCTATTAAACTTGATTCATTAATATGCATTTCACTATTATCACTAACACATGAAAATTTTAAATTACTCATTGGCGTCTCTGGGGAAATTGCCTCCCCATGGGGGGCCGCTTATAGACTTATTTATTACACTGAGTTAATGTCAAACTTCGAATCACCGGTACTAATTTAAAATCGAGTTAATTAGTAGAAAAAGACACTGGGCGCTTATTATTGTCGACCTATCGCTTCGGAAGTTCGAAAAATACTGTCTCAAAACAATTAGATGGATATTACGAAAAAATAATGTACATTTTCGAACTGTTAGAAATAAACCTTTTATTAGAAAAAGAAATAGGCGTATTAGATTGTTGTTCGCTAGAAAGCATAAAAACAAAGATTTGAACTTTTGGAATTCAGTAATATTTGCTGATTAAACCAAAATAAACCTGTTTAAGTCTGAGAAAATATCGGTGTGGAGAAAGCCGAATGAAAAACTAAAGGGGTATGAGAAATCTAGGACGCATCCCTCTATTTTAAGTGGTACAAATAAGGTCATTTGAGCCAATATGGAACTCAATGATTTAATACGTAACACGTAAACATACGTTGCCGTGTTTCCAATTCCAACGGTAACTTAAATATCCTAATTTATAATAATATATAATGTAACATATCTATAAATTAATAACATTTAAAGGGTTTTGACCCATATATTTTAGTGGCTCATAGCATGTATACGTCGTAAGTATTAACCACATTTTGCATAACCTTAGTCAACATTTTAAATTTTACGTTCTTTTTAATTAAAGTGGTTATATACTTTCCGGTTACACTGATGATGGAATTCCGAAAACGTTCTGTAATGTATTTATGACATAGCCCGTCTGGGTATTTTATTATATACCTTTTATAAAGGATTTGAAATAAAAATTTTTGTGATACATGGTATACAGCCAGCTACAGGAACTTAGTTTCCTAGTGTAATAAAATAATAATTACGGTGATATTATGTTCATTTTATTTTCTATTAATAAAAATAAAACGTTTCTTAGAAACTTTTGTTATAAGTGATTATTAATATAATTTTTGTTTTTGTTTCCAGGTAAGTCTGCTGCTATTCATACCGTTATTTTAAAATTTCAGTAAGTATATTCTGGTCACTCTGTTATACAATATTGTAATTAGTGGAGTGTTAAAATTTTTTTAAAAAATTACATATTTCATGTTTATTAGATGTTTTCATCATCTTCTTCTTCTAACTTTAAAATTTGATATACAGATGTTGTATTCATGTCAACAAACTAATTCTCTGTACTTACTTTTACCTAATTTTATTTATACATTTTTAATACTTAATTAATTTTTAACTCTGATGTTCGACTGGTAGGATTTAAATAACAATAGGGTATATTGTCATCGGTTGAATGTCACCCGTATGTGTTAATTATGTGACTATAATTTTTTGTGTTTTATGCTAAAATATGTCTCTTACATGATTTATATATATATATATATATATATATATATATATATACAATAAAGAGATAATATATACAAGAGTGATAATAACAATCTTAATAAGAGATCTGAGATCCAGAATCTTAGCAAAATTTACAATTTTTTATTGACTTTTGACTAAGCTATTTTGCATCTCAGAGTTTTTCTTTGTTTCTTTCTTTTTTTGAAATTTCATTATTAATTGAATATTTGTGATCAAACTGCAATTACTAATACAGTTTTGTTTTGTTTTGAGTTGTTTTTTCTGAACCTACTTACTAAATACTATTTTCTTTCGATTGCTTATGTTATAAATTACATTTTTAATTTCCCGCTTAATTTCAAGTTGGTAATACAGTTGGTAGTACTCAAAATTCACTAACAGTATTCTGTGAGACGTTATTTTCAAAGTTGTTTTTTGTATTTTCTCCAAACTATTTAAACAATAATTGTCCACTCACTTTCTCTTTCTGCTCGTGAAATGTGACTGAAATCAAGCCTGCAACGACGACTGTTTTAAAATGTCGTCCGTCATTTTGTTTTTAACTTTTAACGTATTTAGTAATTTTTAAAGTGTTTTTTTAACAGTAACATTTTTAAGTTTAGTTGCAACCTCAGTTTTATCATGTTATTTAACGTTGTTGTTTATGCCACGAATCTTACATTCGGGTAAGTTTTTTATAGTTTTTTACAGCCTTTTTTTTGGCACCATTCAAATTGTTACAACATAGTAATTTTCTTTGTAGACCTTGATAAAGGTGGCAAAAAACCACCGAAAGCTTGGATTCAGAATAAATAGTACGCCTTAGCAAAGCTCTATTTTTTATTGACTACCACACCCAAAAAGAAAAAAGTATTTACATATATATATATATATATATATATATATATATTGTTATGATATGTAAAATCAAGAAAATATTGGGTTGATTAAAATATTTCAAAGTTCAAAAACATTAAAATAATTCAGATAAGTAGGATAATATCCAACAAACATTTCCAAGAAGGAAAGTTATTAAATTCTTGGATTACCTGTACTAAACAAAATGTAAGCTTTGCATAAATTATTTCTTTGTTATACTTGAGTGACCCGCATAATTTTAAGTGAAATCCAAAGACAATTGAACCACATTAATGCAGTGATTAGAGACAAATAGAAGAGATTTTAGAAAGAGGTTTTTGTTAGTTTTAAGAATTATAGAAAATATTATTTGTAAATAAGTTTTAGGAAATTTTATAATTATAGGTAAAAATTTGTTTGTTATCGAAATGAAAAAATGGGGGAATTGTGACGAGTTTTGATTGGCGGAGATTGAAAAAGGTGGGATAAGTATGTAGGAAAAAGTTTAGCGAGATTGAGGAGAGAGAAAAGATATGATCAGTTGGTTTCCAAGTCTGTAAGACGAACAGTGATTGTTCTCTGGCTGTTCCCGAGATGTAGCAAACAGTAGTGTTGAATGTTAGTGAGTTTTTGTGGAGTTAGTGTATCTGACAGAAGCTGAAGCAGCAAAATATTGTAAGTCATATTTTTCTACTTATATTCCAAGAGTCACTGTTCAGGCCAACGAGAGATTCAGTTTATCGTAAAGAGAAGATATTCCAAGAGTCATTTTTCACTCGGGCCAACGAGAGATTCAGTTTATCGAGAGGAGAAAGGCTATCATAATTTGAATGATTTGTGCTTTTGAAGGAGATCATTAAGGACGATATACTTGCAACAATCTGTTGTACGATTGCTGATTACATAGGGAGCGGTTGAGAGGAGATAATATAGTCTACAAGGAACAAGGATTTGGACCACTCATCATCAGAGAGAGATATTTTTGTTTTCTGCCTTTTTTTTTCTTTTATTGATAACACAATTTTTACACTTAATTTACACTTTTTACACTTAATTGTTTGTACCATTAATTTTAATTGTTCACGTACGTAGAACAAATTTTGAGAATCATTATATGAGATTTGTTTGTTGAAAACTTTTGAGTGTGAATTATTTCATTATTTTTATTTCAATATATAGTGTTAGAGCATATGTGTTTTTTATTATTCCGGTATTCTCTGGACCTTACCTTTCACATGTAATAGCATAGATATTGAAGCACGAATTTAACCCTGAGATAAAAGAATTGAAAATTATGATAAAGTCATAATCATATCATTTAAATAATTTTAATTAATCAAAAAAAATTAATTAGCTAATTATTGCTTGGCGCACCAAGACTTTAAATATCACAATAATATATATATATATATATATATATATATATATATATATATATATATATATATATGATTTCTAAATCTTTTTAAATTACCTGTATGTTATCAATTGCACTGAATTTCATTATTTATTCCCAAGTTGCATTTGCCACTACGGTGCTTTTACGAAGTATAAAAAAAGTATTAAAAAACTGTATGACTTGATTAGTGATCGCAACTTCCTGAACTCATGAAACAGCATTCGAGTACCTACGTGAACGTATTTTTCAATCGATCCTGCGAGAACTTATAACAAGACGCGAGGCTCTACGACATATTGCTCCAACCGCTTTGTATCTCTCCTTCCGGCATATCAGAATCTCTGCAGAATGAAGATGGACTCTGGTTCCGAATCGATAAGTTGCTTGTTTTCGTAAAGTTTTTTATTAATAATTTTAATGGTACAGAACCTTTTATGTCATTTGGTCAATAGTATACCAATCCTTTTATATAAAGAAATAACTTCGCAAAATTAGACAACTCCATATAATAGTGTGGAATATAATATATGTACTACAGATTATGTACCACTCCACAAAATTGTATCTTAATTGCAGATCAGGTGATTTATCACTTAACAGGATTTGCGTTTTCGTTTTTTTCGAAATTTTTGCATTTCGCAAAACGTTTTCCCTGGCCATTTAAATTCGGGCTCGGATTTCTGAGCGAGGAATCAGATCTTCACTGATCCAGCTGTCCAAGTATTTAAACTTTTAAATATTAAACTTAAAATGCCTAAAATGAAGTCATTTTCTATAAAGCTGTCAAATAAATAATCGTTCCGCGATTTCTGTCATTTTTTACGATTCTCATGAGATCAATAAAATTTATTTCTTCCATTGAGACCAAATTTTCAAAACAACTAACATTAAATTTCTCTTTTGAGTTTTGGCAACAAATTATGAGGCACTAAAAACTCTGAATTAAAACTTTCACATTACAAACGATCTCACGTTACGGGAAATGCTTCCAAGAAGACGGCATTAGGTGGATTTTGTAGCTGAAGATGTATAGTTTTTACGTACTTGTGTAATCAAAATTGGGACGTTCCAAACGGAAAATTAAAACTGAATGTTTCTACTATAGACTCCATATAGTCGCTTAATGCAATTGTGTCTTGAAATTTTAAGGGATATCTTCGTTTCTTATTCGGTCCCGCAACGTTACTCCCAGCATAGACCGTTCTATTCGTCTCTGTGCCACTCTTAATTTCGAAGCCCTAGTCTTGGTTAGAGTCATAGTTTATGCCCCATAGGTCATGGTTAATTGGTATGTTGGCCCTAAGTGTGTCTTGCAGTTTTCCAAAGGCTGCCTAAATCATTGGATTTCGCATGTTTGGTTATCCCAACTGATTCTTATTTCATGACCCAAATACGTATATTTCTCCACGTTCTACCAATTTATCTTGAATAGTTAAATGGTTATTGGGGACCATATTTGTCATAGTGGAGGAGTTTAAAGGAGGTCTATGTCCGGCAGTGGACGTGATAAATGAAGGTTGAATGATGGTGATGATGGTATTCAAAACTTTTTGTTGTTTTTCTAGATGCTCTAAAACTACTTCAGTTGTCACTCTGTCCATCCAGAATCGCCTTAACATTCGGCGGTACACACACCATGCAGAGGCCATAACGCATTCTTATGGAAATTCTTAACGCTCTCTGTACTATTTCTTCATCTATCCTGATAGCAGTTAAATTTTTAGCTAAATTTTCGTTTTTGCTGAGGTGTATCCATTTGCTTTTCTGTGGTTTTAACTTTCAAACCCATTTGCTTGCTATGTTCCGTCGCTAGTTACCACTGATAGAAGTATCTGTAAATCTCTAGTTGATAACTAGTCCGGTGCCAACTATACCTTCTGTACTATCTTCCACAGCTTCTTTAAAAATATTTTCTGCATATAAATTAAACAAAATCAGAGAGAGTACGCATCCCTGTCGAACTCCACTCGTAATAAGAACTTCTGTTGACCTGATCTGATCTCTTTACTGTTTTATCAATACCCAAAGCAGTCGATTTCTCGATATTGTAATAATCGTAATCAATTTAGTGTGTGGGTTCAGGATATGTTCAGATTATGTGCTTTTACATTACTGTAACTTTCTAGTCACAACCAAAATCTGGAGTACACAATTGCGGGTCTACTACAAATTATCATTTCTCTTATGCAACCGCGCAGGAATCCAAACCACTAAACACTTAATGAAAGGTCTTTCATGTTTATTCTAACGCAGCCTCCAAAATAGTGCGCTTGTGACTCTAGAGTCGATCAATTATGATGTTAACATTAATAAAAAAAATTCAAGCACATGACAAAATGTATATTTTTCGGATATGAACTTATATCGCTGAATTATATCGAAAAACAGGCAAATATAAGCTCGGAAAAACAAAAGGCTTTCTTAGTAGACTCGCGCCAGTCAAAGGACATGAGGAAGTCCACCATAGTCAAACGAATGCAGCGTCCAAAATAGTGTCCTTGCCGAGTGTTAATATTGATTAAGAAAAATTTTAAGCACATGACAAAATGTATATTATTCAGACATGTGCTAATACGGCTGAAGTACATCGAAAAACAGGCAGAAATCAGCTTGAGATAATAAAAGGCTTCCTTAGTGGACTTGCGTTAGTTGTCTAAAGCTTGCTAAAAGTTGCTTAAACCTTGCCTAAAGCTTTACAATAATTTTAAAATGATACTTATGGCTTCATGCGGTTGACAAGATAACTTGCTGATGGCTTCTGATATTAGCTGTAGCTGAATTAGTAACTTTCAGGTTGGTGGAGATGTCGGGATCGAGCCCGTTGTAGTTCTAAGCAACTGTTGAGCTCTGCATATCTGCTATGCTGCTGTAGTTTGCCATACCTCTATATGGTGCGTCATAAGGGTTTAGAAAGTTTTACCCAACAAGAGAGAACAGGAAAAATTTATTTTAGGCCAAAAAACCCAAGAAAATGAATTTTTAATCCAACCATGACATTTTATAGATAAATGATATTTTGCAATATAAGGGCAAAAATATGCCACTGCTACAGAATTAAAGTGACATGACAAAATAGAACTGCCAACTGACAAATATACTTGATCGACTGAAGTGAGACATAGAAATTTATATATGTTCTATCTCATAGAACATAATTGGGTCCGAATTCAGGAAATTTGAATATTAAGTGTAAATTAAAATTGTAATTTAGATAATCACATAATATTTAGTAAATAGAAAGTTGAATGAAGAGTTGTGCGCCAATATCCAACTATTTTTAGAATAAAAATAGTAAAATGAAAGATAAAAGATGAATAAAATCAAAAGAAATTGAAATACAATAAATAGGTAAAAGAAATAAAATAAGACTTACTCACAATCAATTTAATTTTACTACCAAAACGACCGGTTTCGCTTTCTACACTTTGCAAAGCATCTTCAGGTCAAACGGTAACGGTACAAAGTAAATTAAATGCTGAAATTATAAAAAGCCCGTATTAGGGTGCTGTTTTATAAAGATAAAGATCAAAAAAATTACAGTAATTATGTCAATATTACATGTCTGTGTTTCTTAATATGCATAAAATTGATTAAGCAGACAAAGTAAAACCCACAATTGTTATCGACTATAACGATACGATGGGCGGTGTCGACCGTGTCGATCAGCATTAGCAGCTTACAAGCTTCCACGAAAAAGAGGAGAAACGTGTTATAAGAAAATTTTCTTTCACCTATTAGATTTGGCTTTGTGGAATTTCTTTGTATTAATGCGCAAAACTGGAGGGAATAATTCATCATTAGTTTATAGACTGGAACTAATACAACTTATAATGGAAAAATATTATGGAGATGCATTCGCATGTCGCAAAGGAGGTCCATCAACGAGGCTTACACCTGTTAGACTCACAGGGCGTCATTTCATTAAGTATATTCCGGTTACGGCAAAAAAAACAAAATTCTACTCCTCAATGTAGAGTATGTAGCAGTGTTCGAGATGCGCGTGGAAAGAAGGTTAGAAGAGAAACAAGATATGTCTGTTCTGATTGTAACGTACCTCTTTGTATCACTCCTTGTTTTAAAGTGTATCATACTGTTACTAATATTTAAAAATACGTGAATTGTGATTTTCTTCTCTTACATGTAGTATTTTTTATGTAAAAAGATTAGACCCGAGTTAACTCGGGTTTATATAGACAATAGTCAGTTTTACTGTAAATAAATAGATAATTTGTGACGTATTTTTGCAAATAAATCTGTCCGTTAAGCGGTTAACTTATAGTAGGAATTAATGACAGGATTGATACTCCTCACAATTTATTTTTAAACAGTTTAAAGTGTTTAATATTTTGGTTTTCAAATTAGCTATAACTAAATATTATAAAAAGTCACAGTGTACTGAAACACGTTTAAGTCAATGTAGAGGAATATATAATGGATTCCCATCAAGTAGGAATCTTGTAGGTTTTTTGTTCCAAAATTTATATTTTACGAAGTAATACTGTATTTATTCGACGTTCCACATCTCTATCTAGATCATACTACAGATAAAATCATCTCAAAAAATTCACTACGTTGTGCCATCTGTCAAGCAGAACAGCAACGAGGAAGTACCCGCAGATAGTATACTGGTACCGCCGTCGTCATGCAGGTCGGAAAATTTATTTTAATTATTAATTAAACTTGAATCGTTTCCTTTGAGAATATCTCGAGTACAGACGTGAGTCGCGTCTAATGGTGGTTTATATGCGAGATATTGTAATTATTAGAACTTTGGACAATGAAAAACAGCGTCTCACAGGAAGTTGTTGGAAAATGAGTGTTATCCGTCTTATACGTTGTTTTATGAGGTTTATAACATTAAAATTAGTGGAATCTATTGTATATATACAGAACTTAGAGAGGACGAGTAAAGAAATATATCAATTAAAATTCAAGTCGGTTAAATTAAGATGGGAAGTTAGGGCAACAGAATATCTCCAAAAATGTTTCAAATAAATAGGCACTTTATTATTGATGTTTCGACATTGAGGTAGGCTGCCATATAGTTTTTAATACATCGTCATGATCATTATCGTTTTCTTTTGACCGATTTGAGGAGTTTACATACAGACACAACATTCAATACTTTTTTATTAAGTACAAAGTGCACTGACATTGTACTCATGCGTACAACTTATACTACATTATCGTCCATTTCACTATCAGCAAATATACCGCCTCCATTCCTAGTGTTACTTTTCTCTACATACCACAATTTGTATCCTTCACCTAGTTCTTTCGCCCTTTATCCTTTCTACCTAGTCTCTTAAATGAGAAAATTTTGTACTCCCCTTCTTTTAAGCGCATACACCAACTCCACACTCTTACCTGTAAAACCTCTTAAGATTTCCAGAACCATCACCAATCAAGAACCATTTTCAAGATTTTATATATATTTGGGTATCACATGCAGCAGCTTAAACTTATTCGTAAACTAGTTCGTAAGGTTTTATTATGCAATTTGCAATTTAGTGAAATTTTGCAATGGATCGTATATTTTATTTTATTATGTTTTATTCTGTGATATTGACGACATATCAAATTTTAGTAAATTTTAATTGTTATTCCAGATTTAGCCATACGGCTCACACTCCCTCTAAGGGGAAAATTCACTCATCCCAGATACCTACGGTATCAAAACGATTGAGCTCTGGTGGGACTCTTTCCATGTTATCGAGCCCTAGGTGACTTGGTATGTTGGAGTATCTCCCAAAAATTTTAGAACACATCTGGACGTCGCGATGAGTACAGCTTTCTGTATGGCCTTATAGAAATGTTCATTTAGACCCAGCTGTTTCATGTTCTCTAGGAGGTTTTTGGGAATAACACCAGTAGTAGATAGAATAATAGGTACTGTCTGGGTAATTTCCATTCTCCATTGTCTCCAGATTTGTATTTCTAGATCTCTGTACTTGGCGATCTTTTTGTTGTATTTAACACGCAAATTATTGGTGTTTGGTATCGCCACATCAATAAGTGTTGTTTTTCTAGTAAGTTTATTAACTAGTATGAGATTCGGCCTATTATGCGCCACTGGTTGGTCTGTGAGCACAGTGCGGTCCCAGTATAGCTTGTAGTTACCATTTTCAAGCATTCTGTCAGGAACGTTAATAAGGAAGATGGTCGGTTTGGAGAAGTCCCAGTTTGTCAGCTAGTTCTTGGTGGATAATCTTTCCTACTGAGTCATGGCGTTCTTTATAATCAGTACCGACAAATGCCTGGCAGCCACCGGTAAGATGTTGGATGGTTTCTTGGGCTTGACATCCATATCGGCATTTGTTATTTAGGACTTGAGGATTTTTAACAATATATTTCAGGCAATTTTTTGTTGAAATAACCTGATCCTGAAAGGCAAGTGGGAAACCCTCAGTCTCGGGAAACATCTTTCCTGATGTCAACCAATAGTTCGACGCTGTATTGTCGACATATTCTTGGCTGATCTCATTGAGATGTCGCCCATGCAGAGGTTTACTTATCCAGGTGTGCATTTTTTCTTGCTTAGTCAGGTGGTGTGCATTTCTTGTTCCCTCAGTTTAAGCGGCGTTGTATCATCTACTGCGCAAAATGCTCGATGTAAAGTAGATGTCTGAGCCTGTACCTGAAAATAAGTTCTTAAATTAGCAATTTGTTTATCCAATTGCTCACCTATATCCACAAGTCCTCTTCCCCCTTGATACCGCGGCAGTGTTGTTTTCTCTACTGCACTGCGTGGACGATGTTTTTGCGCCTTTGTGAGAAGTGTTCTTACTTTCTGCTGAAGACCCTCTATATCCGTTTTTGACCACTTTATAATACCAAATGAGTAGCTGAACGCGGAACAGGCGTACGTATTTAATGCCTTAAACAAATTTTTACTATTAAGATATTAATTAATATTATAATTAATTATTATTGTTATTATTATTAATATCTTTTTTTACTTTTCTAAGATTTGTCCATAAAATTGTACAATTTTCAGTGACAATAAAGCATATTTCTATTCTATTCTAACCTATTCTAATTTTTCTATTATGTAATGGTGTGTCCACTGAAATAGTCCTCAGTATTAAGTGCAGTATTACCCCACACCCGCTTGCATTTTTCTGTATAATCCAGAATAAGAATACAATTTCCTGACTTTTATCTGTTAGTTTATTGACCGAAATATATTTTTTCCCTCTAACAATGAATCTTCGAAATACTCTTCTTTTTTTATTTTCGTGTTTTTTTGTCTACTATATGGTTATCCCTGTATTTGTACTGTTTTTATCTGACCTTTTTTGATATATTTTTTGATATAAGACCTTTTTGGTTCTATTTCCTCTTTGAACTATGCGTTCAATTGGTGAATGAATCTGACAGTTAGTGCCTAATTAAAGCTTACGCTTCTTCAAGGGAAGTACGTCGTAAATGTTTGCTAATCCAATACATGGCACTCAAAGTTTCTAAAGAAATTCAATAATTGTAGACGGTAAAAAAATTTAAAATATTTTGGTGTGAATCATGGAAGAAGACCTGTATGGAATTCATTTTTCTACTCCGTAACTAATAATTTACGTATTCTTTTTATATAGATTTTAACTTGATCTTGAATTCTCATACATATGTTTATAGAAATGCTGTCTTCAATTAGCGAGTATGATTTTTTGATAGCCCATTTTTTATATAATTGATTATATTGTCTCAGATTTCTCACCCCTTGATGTACGCTCTACAATTATTAATGCAGGACTATCTGATCATGAAGCAGTATATACCAAGTGTAACACTCTTAACAAACAATCCTTGAAAACCCAACGTTTAGGTAGGATTTTTTTGCCCAGAACTTTCGTAAATTTCAAAATTTGTGATTCACTTCTGGGTGGCTTCCCTTTGTGGACGTGGACTATAATTTGAGTGATTTTTTAGATAGGCTTGTCTGTATTTTCAATAAGGCATTTCCTTTAAATACAATTAAGTGAAACCATTACAAACCCTGTCACTGACTATATCTCCAAGTACAGAGGAACCTATCTAAAACTTATCAGAACAGCTAAAAATGTGAATCAGAATCGTCTGGGAAGCTCTAGAACTAACACAGCTTAAACATTTTCTCTTCCAAACCATGAAACTCTAAATGAATACTTCGTTAATGTGAGTAAAAATATCAACATCAATTCATCAACTATTTTGCCATAACAAGATCCTATTTCCCATCTCCCCAATTCAAAAAAGGTCTCGAATTCATTCGAATTCAAATCTTCCTGTACTATTATGGACTATCAATATGGACTATCAATATTTTTTTTAAATCTTCCAAAAAATGTGTTTGAAATCCTGGTCTCACTAATTAACGATTCCTTTGAAAAAGGTATATTTCCACAGTGCCTAAAGACAGCCATTATTATTCCTCTTCATAAGGGTGGTGAAAAATCTAATGTGTGCAACTATAGACCTATTGCCTTACTACCGGTTCTATCCAAAATTATTGAGGGACTTATAAAAGCCTTATGTCCTTTCTCATTGAAAACAACATTTAATCACAAAGTCAGTTCGGCTTTTTATCTAATAAATGTATCATCGATGTTATTGAGGTCTATCAAGCACTAAACAATAATCTTTATACTGCCACTGTTTTTTGTGACTATGCCAAAGCTTTTGATTGTGTAAATCACGACATTTTGATAAAAAAACTAAATTTCTACGCAATTCGAGGTATTTCTTTGAATTGGTTCCAATCTTACTTGAGGAATAGGACTCTAGTCGCAAAAGCATTGTATGTGGAGTACCACGAGGTTCAATACTGGGTCCTCTACTTTTCCTTATCTTTAGAAATGACATTGCTAACTTAAAAATCGATGGAAACATTTTTATTTTGGCTGATAAAACCAGTATAACCTGGAGGGACTCTAATATTGCAACTCTTTATGCAGTTATAACTTCTGATCTACTTAAAACAAAAACCTGGTCCGACTCTAATTTACTCTCTTTTAACGTAGATAAGATTGTAGCATTATCCTGCTTCAGCATTCAACTCTTGCTTCTTAATAACAGCCAAATCCGTATCGTTGATTAGGTAAAATTTCTTGGTATTTTTATAGACAGCAACCTTAATAGTTCCTTCATATCGATTTGTTAAGTAGGAAACTAGCCTCAGCCTGCTGAGGTCTATTAGATCTGTTTCGAAGGAAATCAATTTGGCATCTTCCAAAATAACATATTTTTCTTTGTTCGAGTCTCATCTTCGATATGTCCTTCCTTTTTGGGGTTCTAGTACAGCTGCCCAATCTGATGTTAGTTTTAAACTAAAAAAAGAGCAATACGGTATCTTTTTATGATAGCAAGACCTCCTTATGACTACCCCAGTATCCTCCTGTCACTCGACACTGAGGAGTAGGCAGATTGAGACCTCAGTGCCGAGAGACAGTTCTTGCAATATAGAACACGATACTGGTACGTCTCGAGTGAGGGGAGTAGGCAGATTGAGACCCCGAACTTGAACCGAACCGTATCACTCTTGATAATGGCTCCAAAATGGATGCCGAAACTTCGAGTAACTTCGAGTAATAAATTCTCAACGCGGTTCTTCCCGAGAACTAAGTAATTTTCATATATATATATATATATATATATATATATATATATATATATATATATATATATATATTTGGGTATCACATGCAGCAACTTAAACTTATTCGTAAACTAGTTCGTAAGGTTTTATTATGCAATTTGCAATTTAGTTACTAACGATTTATGTAATTTTAGTACAGTTTATTTGCTATTGTTATGTTTTTTTTTTACTTTTTGTAAGCTTTGTCCATAAAATTGTACAATTTTTAGTGACAATAAAGCATATGTCTGTTCTATTCTATTCTATAAAATAATTCAAAATTCATGTATAAATGGTTTAGTTAATTATTTGTGCTTATATATATATATATATATATATATATATATATATATATATATATATATATATATATATATTTCCTTCAAAGTCATCCGCCTATATCAGTTTCCGTATTATATGTGAACTTGAGTAAAACAAAATACATAAATTTGTCTACGAAGTTTTTTCCAAAAAATGAAGGTAAAACTAGACATTTCTAACTATAAATTTAATACTGGTATACTCACCGCGCTATTTCTTGGTTATAAATCAAACTTTGAAAAGCTAAGTTGGAATAAAACAAAGATAAAGCATAAAATACATCCTCCTATCTCAAAGTTAGTAACTATTTGTGTTATTCAAAAAGAGTGTTCAGCCATAGACGTATCAAAATGAAGTTAATGCCAATATTTCTTCCATTGAATCGAAATTTCCCTTTTAATTACAACTTTGGAGTCAAAAAGAGTGTTCAGCCATAGACGTATCAAAATGAAGTTAATGCCAATATTTCTTCCATTGAATCGAAATTTCCTTTTTGATTACAACTTTGGATCAACTTTAAAAATAGTCTAAAAATGTTGTATACAGTATTCAGCTACTCGTAGGCACTATTTATATTTTGAGCGTAATGATAAATAATAGTAAGTTATCACTGAAAATGTATTTACTCATTTTCTTATTTTTATATTCATTCTTATTTTTGCATGCTTCAAAACTACTTTTTTGTTATTTCATTTGAGACATCTTTAAAGCTCTGTTTGAAAATGCCTCACTAACTTCTTTTGTTGACGAAGTCGTTCAGGCAATTTATTCTTCACATATGGAAACAAAAGTCATTTAGTGCCAAATCAGGAATGTATGGAGGATGACCTAATCAATACATTTTTTAAGTGCTTAAATAGTTGGTTTTTAGAAGTTTGAACACTTGATTGTTTTCCTTATTTACTTGTAGACCTTGTAGACTTGTAGACAACAAATTAATTGTGTACTATTCAGAATTGACTGGTCTACGTTCATCTAATGATACTGTTACCACACGACCAGTTTTTCCAAAAAAACTTTTATTGAATTACTTCGAACGCGAAAAACTGTTGTTGGACTTGGTTCAATGTGTAACAAGTATATAGGTGACTGTTATTTAGTTTCTAGCTTATCCGCATAGTTCTATAATTCGTCACCTATTTCAATCTTATACACGTCTTTTGGTGGTCGTGATTGTATTTTGCATTATAGCATAATTTTGAGATATTCTTTATCATGATCTTTCTAGGTGCGCCTTGTCTCCTTTCTTGTGTAGTAAAATTGTTACTGCATTGTTCCATGTTTTTGATATGCAACAATCTGCTAGACAAAGGTTAAACAACAATTTTATTTGGTTGAGAAGGGCACGTCCGCCCATATTTATAGCTTCTATTACGACTCCATCTTCTCCTGGCGCTGCTCCTCAAGTTCTTTTGGTCTTCTCTTTGGCTTGTGTATAGTTCTTGATAGAAGTTCTCAACTATGTGTAGTAGTTCTTCTCTATTTGATGTGGGGACTCCTTCTTTGTTCTTTAGTTTGTGTATTTCGCATTTTCCATTGTTTAGTCGTCTTCTCAGCACTTTCAGACTTTCATTCTCTTCTATAGTTCGCTGGACTTTTTAATTCTTAAATTTCCTTAAATCTTTCCTTATAGCTTTTGATTGTTTACTTTTCGCAGTTCTTCTTCATCAATGCTTTCTTTTCCTTTGATTTTTCTTCTAGTTTCCATTAGTTGCTTTGTTTCAATGGTCATTTTTTCGTCTTGGCGTCTTTTAGGGCAGCATTTTACTTGAGCCTCTCGAATAGCTTCTACGATATTTTCGCTTAGGGCATTTACATTATTCATGCATTCATTTTGTTGTAGGATTTTATTGATATTGCCTTGATATTCACTTAAATTCGTTGGGTTCCCCAGTTCCACTGTGTTTGTACGAAGAGACGCCCTTGTGATTGCTTTTACTTTTAAGAGTATGTCCAAAATGAACGCTGGTTTGTAGAGCCTCGGACAGCGGGTGCCGATCGTCGCGGAGTCGGTGTGCAAATAATCCTTCGTATTTAGGTGGCCTGGCCCAAATGCATCTGCGCGCTGGCAAGCTGTGCGCTGGTAGTCTGTCTCAGACGTTTATCGGAATGAACCTCCCATTCTGGTTTCAGGCACCTGACGTCGATAAATGTTGATTTTTAGTCGTTTAAAGTGTGATACATAATGGATATCGAGGAATTGATAACAAAGATCCAGGTTAATCCTCCTATATGGAGTAAGAGACGGTTTTAACTTTGTTAAAACATTGTTATTAAGTATCAAAGGAGCTGCAACCTGTAAGTTTCATGCAACACTGATCAGTCAACGCTCTACACTGTCGGTGCGGAAAACCAGCGTTCATCATGGTCATATCCTAATTGTCGCTCGGAATCGGAATCAAGGCAGTCCTCCAAAAAATTTGAATCTGACTACCAGTCTTCATGTTGTACCTCTTTAGTCTTTTTGTCTTAATCATTTGTTTAAATAATCTTGTTTATTTCTAACTTCCGATATACATCCTCCTTAATTTCGGTGCTGTCATTTTCCACTCGTTTTATCGATAATGATAATGATAAACATTATTCATTTCGTACGCCTATGATATACTCAGAATGTGTCGTAATATAAACAAGACTTTTCTCCAGTTTTTCTATTTTACAGTCGAAACAAATGTTTGTAACTTGTTTGGACGATGTTTACTTTGCATATTTGTCTTTGACCAAATTTGGCACTAGAAACTTAATTTCATGTAAAATTATTCAGAAAATTATTTACTGTTTGGGTTCGGATGAGGAATGTGTTGTGAACATGACAGTTTAGGAAATTTACTATTCGGTAACTTTATGGTTTCTATAAATGGGAGTAGAAAATGGGATAAATCGTTACGTAAACAACCATATATGGTTTGCTACAGTAGGGTTAAAGTTGTGGTGTATAAATATATTAACAAAGAAATATTTCTTTAAAATTTCAGAGCTTTTTTTGTACAATAAATCTTTTTTATTCTTCGAATTTTTACAAAAACATTTCTAAAGTGTTTAGTTTTTTATTCTTTTAGTTTTTGTTGACTGAAGTCTCCTAAACTCAAACACTGTGGTTTCATTAAATTTCGCCAATATATCCTGTACCCTTAACGAGGCAATTTTTCACAAGAAGTTTTTCGAGTGTATAGATCACAAAACAGATATAATAATCGTATATGTGCGTGTGCAGTTAATCGTATTTAGTGCGAAAAGTTATTGGAATTGTTCGGGAAAAATCAAATAATTTATTTAGCTTTAAATACTCAATATAAACTCAACACAGAAAAACAACAAAATAGTGAAACAGACCCAACAAATTTTAGGTGTTAAAGACTTTGGTGACATAATATAGGGGCTTCTAGCCTACGTGTGAAATTGAACCTTCCTTTCAAACGTCAAACGTTTTGAGAACAATAAAAAAATAGTAGAGTTAAGAGTGTGTGAAGTGATAATGTACTTAAAATTAATTTAGATAAGGCTTCTCTTTTTCGTGGTATTTCTCAAAGATACAAAATAATTTAATATATTCTGCGGTCAAAATTGAAATATAAAATAAATAGTGAAAATGACTACGATTTATGAGCTCACAGTTACGAATTTAAGAAGACATCTCGAGGATAGAGAATTAGCTTCTACCGGAAAAAAAGCTGAGTTAGTCCAACGACTAAAGAACGCTTTGGAGGAAGGGGGTTTTAATCCAGAAACTTATATATTTGAAGATGCTGTCATCTCGTAGATTTCAAAATTAGAGAACAAAGTTTCTGACGATATTTTGAAAGTTCCTTCTGATGTGGCCAAAGTTTCTGGTGATGTGGCCAAAGTATCTAGTGATGTGGCCAAAGTTTCCGACGACATCGCTTCTTTAGAAAACAAAGTTTCTAACGAGATTTCTTCTCTAGAAAGCAAAGTTTCTGCTAATATCTCTTCGGAAATCTCTAAAGTCACTTCTGAGATGTCTGCCCTGGATGATAGAATATCTTCGTTAAAAAACCAAGTTGTTGCCGATAAGTTGGCCTTCGAAGAAAAGATGAAAGGAAGATGGAGGAAACAGGGACAGCAGAGAGAGGATACAAACCAATTAGAGTAGAGACAAAAGAAGACGAGACGAAATAGGAAGACGTACTTCGGCTGTACTTCCAATTTACGAGACGTAAATTGGAAGTACAGCCGAAATTTGAAGGAAGTGGAGGTTCTGTTCATGTTAAAGTCTTAACTTTCGACGGAAAATCATCATGGAACAACTACATGAAACAGTTCGAATCAGCTGCAAGAGCGAATGGATGGTCTGAAAAAGAAAAGGCTGTAAACCTGACTATCGCTCTTCGAGGAGATGCCTTAGATGTGCTTCAAAACATAGCCGTAGAGGAGACGGATGATTTCGAACAACTTAAGAAGAGGTTAACTATGCAATATGGCCTCGAACATTTGGAGCATGTATATCAGTCGCAGCTTAAAAATCGAAGACAGAAGAAAGATGAGGCTCTTCAAGAATATGAGGTAGATATTTCCAGATTGGTACGATATGCTTATCCAACAGCTCCAGAAGACATGATGGAAAAATTGGCCGTTCAAACATTTATTGATGGTCTTCGTGATCATGAAATGCAGAGAACACTGCGATTAGCTCGTCACAAGACGCTGGTTGATGTCTTATCCGCCGCCCTCGAATACCAGTCAGCTACGCAGGCCTCTGGCGGGTGCAGTTAAGTTAGGACTGTAAAAGAGGAAGGAGATGAAGATAAACTTGACCAGCTCGTTAATATGATTAAGAGTATGACATACAAGAAAACGAAGACTATAAGTTATAAACGAAGTTCATGTAAGCACCCTAGGTACGACACAAATCAAGAAACTCACCATCAGGAAAACTAGAACGGGTCGCCCTTAGGAAGGCAGCTTCGACCCGGAACTTTTCCAAAGACCCTCTCATACTAATAGCTTCTTTAAAATGTCGTGAAGATATTGTATATGTAGATTGAGAAATAAATGGTAAAAGTCATAAGTTGTTGGTGGATACCGGAGTGACCAGGACCATTATACGCCCGACAGTTATAAACAGCCGTAAGAAACTATTAGCAACGAGGTTGCGACTTCGGATCACTACAGGTGAAAATGCCAATATTCATGGAGAAATCCGGATACAATTGGGAACTGGAGCAAAAAAAATTCGTCCATACTTTTATAGTTGCTGACATCGAAGAGAATGTTATATTAGGAATGGACGTAATGAATATGCATGGATTCCAATTGGATTTTAAGAATAAGGTAATCAAAGTTGGCAACGAGGAGGTATTTCTTCATCCACATGATGACAATACTGTGCAAGCAGCCATTAAAGAAGAATACAGTCGTGCCTGCGAGAAGCGAAACGATCATAGTAGCGCGGCTACAGGGAATTGTGGACGAAGGGACACCTGTTATGATGGAGCCTTGGAACCATGACGACGAGGTTGGCCGTGGAATCATAATTGGAAAGGAATTGGTGACTTCAGCTAAAGAAATTCCTGTGAGACTTATCAATGTCAATGACTACCCAGTGACCATCAAGAAAGAGACAAAAGTAGGAACTTGTCTACCTGTGACATCCATAATCCGCCAGGCGACAATATCTGATAATTCCAACGACAAATTCGACCAAATGGTTGCAGTTGCGGGACAGTCTCTAAATCAGATGAAGAAAAGGAAATTTCTTCGGCAGTATTGTGATATTTTCGTACCGACAGGAGGAAAGACGGGAAGAACTACCGTTGTTAAGCATAAAATTGATATTGGTAATGCTAAGCCAATTCATCAAACAGCTCGACGATTACAACAGGCGAAAAGAGAGGAAGCTGAAACAATTGTTCAGGAAATGAAGAAAGACGGGGTAATGGAACTTTCTACGAGCCCATGGGTCTCTCCGGTGGTCCTGGTTAAGAAAGAAAGACGGAACGACGAGGTTCTGTGTGGATTACCGTTTTCTGAACAACGTTTCGTTTCTGAACCAGTACCAACGGACAAACATCAAGTGAGAAGTTTTCTTGGACTATCTACTTACTACCGTAGGTTTATTAATAAGTTTGCAGACACCGCTAAGCCATTACCGCGAGGAAGCAAGTGACTACCGCTGGGATACAGACTGCCAAAATGCCTTTGAGACCTTAAAAAAGCATTTAATCACAGCACCAATTTTAGGGCATCCACTGCCAGAAGGAGAGTTTATCTTAGATACAGATGTAGGTAATGTCGGAATTGGAGGAGTGCTATCTCAGATTCAAGAAGGACAGGAACGACTCCTTGGATATTTTAGTAAAGTTCTCTGAAAAATCTGAGCGGAATTTTTGCGTTACGAGAAGAGAACTTTCAGCAGTAGTGAAGTCAGTAAAGCACTTTTATCGATACCTCTATGGAAGGAAGTTTTTAATCCGAACCGACCATGCCGCCCTTAAGTGGTTGATGCAGTTTAAGAATCCAGAGGGTCAGATAGCCAGATGGATCGAACAACTCCAAGAATACGATTTCAAGCTTGAGCATTGGCCCGGAGTCAGCCACAGAAACGCTGATTCTCTTTCCAGAAGGCTATGCCCAGGAGAGTGTTCCCACATCAACAAAACGGAATCTAAGGAAGCATCAGTGCTAAGAACAACGATTGTCAACGACGACTGGACGCCTACCAAGATAAGAGAAAAACAAGAGAGAGCCAGTTGTACAGAAAATTTAAAAATGGAAAGAGGAAAACCGTCGACCACCTTGGCAATAAATATCAAACCTATGCTCAGTAGTTAAGACGTATTGGGCCCAGTGGGACTCATTTATCCTTCCTGGAAGATGGCTTGCTCAAACGAGTACTGGAAAATGATGACGGTTCAGAGAAGACAGTTGGTGATCCCAAAGAGCAGAATAGCCGCTCCATCAGCAGGGCATTTCGGTGTAAAGAAAACCATTCAGCGAATTTAGGAACGGTTTTATTAGATGACCAGCTCCGCCGACGTAAAAGACTGGTGTAAGAAATGTACTATTTGTGCTACGAGTAACGGGCCTCACCGAAAAAGGAGAGCTCCTATGAGACAATATAATGTTGGAAGCCCGTTTGAAAGAATAGCTTTGGACATCGCTGGGCCATTTCCAGAAAGTGAAAATGGAAGCAAGTACATGTTGATACTAATGGATTACTTCACTAAGTGGGTCGAGATTTGCGCACTTCCACACCAGAAGGCCGCCACCGTTGCAGATAAGTTGATCCAAGAATATATCAGCCGATTTGGAATGCCTTTGGAGATCCATAGTGACCAAGGCATGAACTTCGAAAACGATATATTCCAAGGAATATGTGATAGACTAGGCATGAAGAAAACAAGAACTACCGCGTATCATCCCCAATCGGATGGTAGGATGGTAGGACGAATGAATAGGACAGTTGGCAAGTATTTGACAAAGATGGTGTCCGATAATCAGCGAGACTGGGACCAATATCTTCCGTTCTTCACAATGACCTACAGATCTGCTGTTAACGAATCAACACGCCAGACACCAGCCAGAGTCCTATTCGGACGCGAGATGCGACTACTTTGTGATCTAGAGTTTGGGTGTCGACCTGGAGAAGATGTAGCAGGTGAAGATTATGTGATTGAATTACGAAGAAGAATGGACAATGTACACGAGTTGGTTCGTTCCCATCTTCAGATCGCTAGCGACCGAATGAAGAAACGGTACGATACACAAGCCGAAAAGGGGTGCTTTAAGAAGAACGACAAAGTCTGGCCCTATAATCTCAAAAAGCGAAAAGGTTATTCTACCAAATTGCAGCAGTTTTGGGAAGGTCCATACCTCATTATGGAGAAGATCAACGATGTCATCTACCGAATAAGCAAGATTACGAGGGGAAAGCCGATGATAGTACACCATAACCGGCTGGCGTCTTTCAAAGGTGACCCCGACGTAGCTGAAGAAGTGGAAGTATACCAAGGCCAAGATGTGTCTGACCTCACGTTTGAGGAATTCATGGGTGCCTATGGAGGTACCAGTAAAGCAAGACATGGTGTTACCACTGAAGAAAAGCAAGATCTACTCGCGCTTCCCGATGACTACTCGCTCGCCCTTACCATCCCGGCCAGTATCAAAGACGCACCAGGGTTGGCATGCGTATTTCGAAGGAAGTTCGGTCGAGTTGCAGAACTTCAATGCCAAGTGCCAGCTCCCGGGAAAGCCTTGAAACTCCAAGATTCGTTACCTTTTCATACCTTTTCTACCTGGTAACGAAAGACACTGCCCGTGACCAATCTACCTACCGAGATGTATGGGAAGCCTTACTTCAATTGAGAGAGCACGTACTAGAGTCCGACGTGGAAAATTTAGCCATATTAAAGTTAGAGTGCCGCCAATTAGATTAGAGGGTTATGCGAAGTATGGTGGAGAAGATCTTTAAAGACACCGAAGTCCAGGTGTTAGTCTGTTGAAATCCGCATAGTTACTGGTGCGGAGAGGAAACCGTCCCTTATTATTTTTATACAACTGGAAGTTGTAAAAGAGGGTCCAGTTGCCGATACCAGCATACCGTTCCAATTCCAGTCCCGATAAGGTTCCAGGAGGAACCATCTTTTAAGAGGGGGGCAATGTTACGATAAATATTATGGCGCATAAAACTGTAAATATATTATTTCTAATTCTTTTCTATTCTAGTAGTTTTGCCGCTCAGTTGAAAGACCTGTTTGCCAACCTGAATTCTGATGGGTCACCCACGATTCGAAATTTTCAGAAGTAGGCCGAACCAAACCAGTATGAGTGACCTTCTTGGCTCTTCGAAGGTGAATCACCGCAATTCTCGAATAACGGCATTTTATATTTAAAGAGAAATTTTGTTGTAAACAGTTAGTTAATTTTTGGACATAAAGTTGAGTTTTTAGATCGAGATATAATTGTACGAGGAAATAAATATAAATAAATATTGTGATAAATTAGTGAATATTTTAATAAAGACTTTAATAAATTTGTCAGTGTTATAAATAGAACCTTTGATAATAAATAAAGACAATAAATTAGATTAATAAAAATATAACAGTAGTAATAATCATGGACATTAAAACTAATCTAATCAAAATTAAACTAAGATCGACGAAACTAATTTTATCGCTCTAATTTTCTAATTTTTATTCCGTTTTTGGTTCAAACTTAGAACGCTGCAACAGTACTTACTTACTTACTTACCGTGTCCTCTTAAGTTCCAGTCAAATTGTGATCTTCCAGTGCTCTACCACATCCGGAGCTCTTTCATTGGATTCGGAATAGTTTTATTGTAGCTATTCGACCACCAGCACATGATCATTGGTTTTTACAGCGCCACAGTTACACAGACCATCTTTAGCGTAGCCTCACTTTCTCAGATTATACTTGCAGTGAGTCACTCTAATCCGTAGCTGGTTTAGGGGTTTCCATATGAAAAAAGGTATGTTTGATCCAGTCATGTAGTGTCTTTTTGTGATCGAGTAGAGGTTGTCGATCGTACCAGCTTTAAAATTATCTCTTCCGTTGGCTTTTTTATTCCCCTGTGTCCGTCTGATCAAAAAGATCTCCGTTATCATTTAAGATTAAGCTTATTGTGTTTGCTGCCCATTGTTGTTTCCTACACCCGTAGAAGTTTGTACAAGTCTTTTGCTTGGTGTGTCCTAAATATACCAAGGTCACCTCTTGGTTGCCTATACAGTTTTTGTCTTTTACGGCCAGCCTCGCAGTCGCATAATACATATTTTACAGTTTCTAGTTTCTGATCACAGAGTTCCGTTAAGGTATCCATTGTAAATGTCTATTTTATTCAAGAATTCTCTTACTGGTGCATGCCCGGTCAACATTCAACTATTTTCGGGTTGTCTCTGTCCATATGAAGCAGTTCATCTGTTCTTTTTCTACATGGTCCACCAATCAAGATTTTTCTATGTATTTGTTTTGGCGTTCGATCCATGTTGCGAAGTTGATCTGCTTTTTTGCTTTCGATGTCCTGATGTTCCAGACATGCTAAATCTTGCTCCGGTCTCCCAGTTCATTGAGTTCTTTGATGCAGTCCCACACAAGCCTAGCCGCCACTTCCTGACACGCAAGTGCCTTCAGTGCCGCTTGACTGTCGGAAATTATATAGATCTGCTCTTTTTTAAGAGCTCTCTCTTTATTTGCTTTTGCACATTGCAGTAACTCTCTGCTTAAAAAACGGCGTAGTTCCTTCCCAAGGCAAAGCTTTCGCTAATTCTTGGATTATTGGAGTATATTCCTGCCCCCACATCCTCTGTAGTTTTGGATCCATTTGTATAAGAGATATTACCCTGTTGGTTATGGTGCTTCTTGTTTGGGATAGACAAATTGAATTCTTAAAATTATATTTTTTCGTCATGTAATTTGGTTTCTCATTTAAAATATCCTTCGTCACAGTCCTTGTGATACTCATATACCCGTCCCTTCATTGTAAAGTTTTAGTCACTGTTTTATTATGTAGACTCCTAATCTTGCTTTTACTTGTATTATCAAATGCAAGTTAGGCAGGCCTAGTAAAGCCTCCATAGCTGTTGTTGGAGTACCAACCAGTTATTCCCATACACGAAATTCTTTGAACTTTACTGAGTTTGGCTTTTGCAGCTGTTTAAAGTGTCAGTCCACCACCTCGTCATCACATAGGTAATTAATCACCATGATGTACACACAGTGCACCATATCCGGTTTTAATCCCCATTTTTTCCCATACATACGCCTGACCATCATACAAGTGTTGTAACTGCACTGCTTGTTATTTTTCTAATTGCCGGTTTCAGGTAAGTTTCGAGTCTAGTATGAGGTGTGTGAAGGCGACTATGGTGGATTTGTGGGTGCCTATATTTAGCCCCTCTGTATAAGTTCCGTTGGCTTAGTGAGGTCTTAGTTGTTTTTTGTGACAAAGGAAGCTGCGGAGCTTGTTCGGCGTACATTTAGGAGATAACGGTGGTGTTTGAGTTATTGATCATTCTCGACCTCTTCGGCCACAGTTTTCCTGTTCTTAGGTAGAACTATTCCTACGATGAAGTAGATTTTAGGTATTGTGGTAGTTCGAAGGCACCCTGTAACGATTTAGCCCGTCTTACTTAGATCAGAATTCACCTGCGAGGCTTCCGTGGTGAGACTCCAGGAAGGAGGAACGTGGAAGAGTCCCCAAGTTGTACCTGTATTGTTTCTTAATGTGTCTTTCATCTTTGTGGTGTCCACTGAGTCAGTGGTGTTCGTATGAGAGGGATTTGTCGAGCGTACGCCTAGGTACTTTGACCTAATTCCTAAACCGACCACACAACTTTTAAGCTTTTTGTCAGCTTCTTAATTGTATAACCGGAATGCACATACCTGTGTTTTAATGGGTTTGACTTTAGGTGGTTTTGTTGATAGTAACAACTTAGATAGTTTATTTAGTGATCTTGAAAGTTTGCCCTCCACCCCAGCAAATGATCCTCCTTGTGCAGCGATAAATGTGTCATCTGTGTATACTGTGATATGAATTGTTTTATTTCATCATGTATTGGCTGGTCGTTCGTATAAATGTTGAATAAAAGAAAAGCTAGCAAGCACACTACCAGCTTCTGGGGTCTCCAGCGACTGTTTTGACTTTGGAGTGTTAAATAAAACTGACGGTTCTATACTATACATCGTATAAAGTTGTTTAATAGATGTCTTTTTACACTTTGGACACTTTGGATACCAATATTGTATCGTTTACGGTGGCATACGCCGCAGAAAGGTCCTCGATCGTCACAACCGTTATCTGCTTTCTCTCTGTCATCTTCAATGTTAGGCCAGATTAAGGGTATGGCAATTGCACGATCGCCCAGGATGGAAAGCAGCTTCACCTTTAATGGCAGGAGAATAGTTAGCAAGCTAGCCAATACTTAAAAAAAATTCATTGTCTAAAATTCAGAAAATACTTTTTTAATCTACTGAAAAACATAACAAAACAGGAAAAAGTACAAAAACATTTGTGAAAGAATTATTAATGTTTTACCTTTTGAGAATGATTTCCGAAGTGGAAATAAAAACGTTTAAATAAAATTCTAAAGTAAAATTGTGGCTTACTTCTAGTAAAAATAGTAAATTGATAATTATAAGTAGAGATACAAAGATCAAATGGATTTAGCTGTTTTATATTATTTAGATGTTCTGTTTTAAATCGTTTAAAATTTGCATATCTTCTGTCCTAATAAATGACTCAATTACAGACGTATGTGCTTTTTATAAATATTTATTACACCCGCTGTTGATTATTTACATGAGGATTAAAAAAGAATCAGGTGCTAACTGCGTCGAACGTAAACTGTTTCTGTACAAGTAATACGCATTTGGAATGAATAATTATGTTTATATTAAAATAAAACATGTTTCGCACTGTTTTTACATAAACATTATTGAAATTGTGCTGATAATTTTTGATAGATAAGAAGGATATAGGTATTCTTACTTCCGACGCTCAGTATCAATTATGTTGTATTTGCAAGTATGAGGACAAAAAGGAATAAAAATATACACGAACAATACCATATGTACCTTTTTTCAATATATTATATCATGGAAATTCAAATATACCAGCTGTATAAAAAATAGGTTTACAAAAAGAGCAAGATCATTATCATAGAATTATCAGTATAAACAACAGATCATATGATACTAATTTTCTCTCCGGTCCTATAAATTTGTATAAAAAAACTGTCTCTATTATATCCAAAAACAAAACTTCGCTCCGAATCTCTGGGCCTATCTTTTGTTTTCATTAAAACAAACTAAACTTTATGTTGATTCTGGTTATGCTGTTTCTCCACACCTCCTGATCTCGTTTACTCTCGTACCAAAACATATGCGGCCTCGCCTCAAATAATTCTTATATTAACAGAAAGACTTACAAATGGTGGATTTGAAGATCTCTTATTACACTGTCACGGCTTTCTGCTGCCACAAACAACCTCACAAACTTTCTTTTACGATTCACCACTTTATCTCGCAGCGTCCACACCTTTTTTTATCACAGGAAACAACCTTTTCTCTTGCAGTTCTATCTTAGACTCCCCGTTTTTCTTTTGCCTAAAAAAACCAAACTAACTTCGTTTTCCTCTTACTCCTCCAATCCTTCTCTCGAACCAATCAAATCACTCAAAACAAAAATATCTTACCATCTCCTCCCTTTCTCTCGTCAAAGTTTCATTGATTCACCATACTGTCTTTTATTAGAATCCACTATCAAATTCCTTTGTCAAATAAAACTCTAACGACCGTTCATTATTTTTTAAATTAAACAGATAGCTTTCATTTTTACACAATTTACATTACCTTTGCTAAAAAATACAAAATATCTTAAAATGCCATCTTAAAATTTTTATTTTTGACAATTATATTGCCAAAAATAAAATTTTGTTTAAAAATTCTTTTTTGTTTAGTAACAAAAAAAGAGATTTATTCACCATTGATAGATGTCTGAAAAAATGTAACAACTATCTGGAAAATTAAATCAAAATGTGATATTCAACTGGTTTCATATATATAAACTACAAAGAAATATTATAATTATAAATTTTACTTAGATTTTGAATTTCTGATCTTTTGTTTAAATTATTATCACTTTTGCTAATTCAAACCATTTCCAAAAAAGTCCTTTTGAATTTATTACTTTCACTACACAAAATTTTAATGTTATCAAAATTCATAATATGGTCTTTATCGATTACATTCTCTGCCAAAGCACAAGATGGTTTTTTAATTCTGCAATTACTTTTGTGAGAAATAATGCGATTTGAAAGATTGCTTCCGGTCTCACCAACATACTCAGCTTCACACTGAGTACAACTAATGCTGTATACTACATTGTGTTTTATCTAATTTGTCTATAGGATACTTAGTTTTGGAATATAAAGATGAAATAGTTTTGATGTTCTTTGTTGCTATTTTTATATTGTCAATAACCTTTAGTGTTTGTATTAATTTAGGTGTTAATGATGGTATAAAAGGTAGTGAATGATAATAGATGTTCTGATTGTTGAATACAATGTTCTGAGATTAAGCAAAAAATGGTTTTAAGTTATTTATATTAACAATATTAGAAAAAAGCATCATATGTAGCATATCTGGAGGATAAGAGTTTTTAATTAAAATATTTTTTAACAATTGAAGATCTTCTTGTAGATAATCTGGATGAGAAAGCTTTAAAACACGTTCTTTTAATCCTATTATAAGGTTCATTTTCATCTTATTTGGATGATGAGAGTAATAGCTTATAAATCTGTTACTACATATGGGTTTTCTGAACCATCTGATTTTTAACATATTGTCTCTATTTCTTAAAATTCTCATGTCAAGGAATGGTAGAGAATTATCTACCTCTTCCTCAACTGTAAATTGTATATGTTGATTATGTTTGTTGAAAATGTTGACTGTTTCATGAATTTTGTGTTTAAATTTTTTTTTAAAAACATATATATATATATATATATATATATATATATATATATATATATCTAGTTTGAGTTTAGTTCTTGAACCTTAATATATATTTTTTTAGTGGATTTTCTTGGGCTTAGGTTCATAAAAAAATTTTGATTTATACTAAGACATTTTCATATATTTTTTTGACGTTTCGGCAGGAAATCCATGCCTTTTTCAAGAAGTAATATTGACTAAAAAAACATTTTATGACATACATAATACGGTTTAAAAATTAAACTTTTGACTTACCAAGCATGTAAAAATTCGGTACTAACAAAATAGACGTCACAATTAAAATAATATTAAAAACATAGGACATACCCACTAAGTCATTACATGTAAAATGTATTTTAAATCTAATGTGTTGTTTATTGATGTTAGTTTATCGTTTAAACAATCAGTTATTTTAACATCATAGGCGTTCTGAGATTGTTTTTTTATGTGTTTTTAAATTAAGTTAAAATATATTTTGTTCAAACTTTTGACATCTTTTTTATCATTTATTGCATTATTATTTTTTTTTATTTGTATAGACTCTAGAAGCTCTCTCTTCTTCCTGTTGGGTTCACTTCCCAGTATCTTGGTTTTCTCAAAATCAAATTTATGTTTTTTTTCGTTTTCATGTTTTGTGAGGGCGGTTGAGTTTTTTTTGTCATATTTGTGGGAACGTATTCTTGAGTTAAGTAGCTGACTGGTTTGTCCAATATAAACTCCATTACAATTCGAGCAGGGAATTTCATATACAACATGCGATCTTTTTAATAGAGGGGTTTTTGTTTTTAGTCTTGTAAAATTCTTGTTCAAAAGATTGTGCCCTTTATGAGCAACCGTAATATTATGTTTGGACAGAAGATTTGCAATTTGTTCTGATAATCCTTTTATATATGGAAGAGACATATAGTTTTTCTTTCCCGTGTTGGTTTCATTGTTATTATTGTTATTGTAAAATTTATGCAGTCGCGATTTGAAAGTGTTGTCGATAAGGTGGTGGGGTATGAATTAAGTGTTAGTGCTGTTTTTGTTTAATGGCCTGAGGTCTATTGATAGGATCGGATAATCTAATAGCTCTATCGGCGAGTCCGATAACTACTGATTTCTTTTGAGACAGGGGATGATGAGAGTTGAAATTCAGATATCTCGACGACCAGGTTTTTTTGGTGTACCATGAAGTAGTTATAGTACTGTTTGTGATGTCAAAAATTTGAACAAAATATATTTTAACTTAATTTAAATAAAAAAACAATCTCAGAACGCCTATGATGTTAAAATAACTGATTGCTAACATCAATAAACAACACATTAGATTTAAAATACATTTTACATGTAATGACTTAGTGGGTATGTCCTATGTTTTTAATATTATTTTAATTGTGACGTCTATTTTGTTAGTACCGAATTTTTACATGCTTGGTAAGTCAAAAGTTTAACTTTTAAACCGTATTATGTATGTCATAAAATGTTTTTTAGTCAATATTACTTCTTGAAAAAGGCATGGATTTCCTGCCGAAACGTCGAAAAATATATGAAAATGTCTTAGTATAAATCAAAATTTTTTTATGAACCTAAGCCCAAGAAATTCCACTAAAAATATATATATATATATATATATATATATATATATATATATATATATATATATATATATATATATACAGTAGACTCCCTGTATAACGAGAAGTAAAATGACAAGACTAATTACCTCGTTATAAGCGAATCTCGTTATATCAGACAACAATAATACAGTGCATAAAGGCATTTAAAAAAAGGTTTTTAATTACTTTTATTATCAATTAAATACGTTAAACCAAAAAAGTAACGTTAAAACGTTACTTTTATTGTTAATGATATACTTACGTTAAAACAAAAAATCTGTACTTACATTTTTTCCAACTACATAATGTATAAACCGCATTTTGAAGGATAACATAAACTATTTTGACTGCTTTATATTGTCCAGTATCATTCTATCTATCATATTTTCTACAGATGTGAAACAGTTGTATTTATTGTAAAGAAGTTTATTGCGGGCGGTACTTTAGTTTATTGCGTGTCAGTTAAAAAGGGTATTTATTTATAACCACGGCAGGGTCAAAATGTAAAAAACACATTTTTCGTTCTTATTTTCTCTCGTTATAAGCAAAGTTACCTCGCTATAGAGGATTATAGTTCAATAGAAATTTCACGGGACATCTAATGCACCTCGTTATAAGCGAAACCTCGTAATAACCGTGTTCGTTATAGAGGGAGTATACTGTATATATATATATATATATATATATATATATATATATATATATATATATATATATATATATATACGGTCTCGTTTTATGCGGTGGATACGTTCCACAGACAAGCGCATATAAATAAAATTGCATAAAAAACGACATTACTTGCCTTGAAAAAGTAGAGATGTTTCCTGTAGCCTTCTAAAATTACATAAAACCAAGACAAAAACAAAAATGTTTCCAGAAATTAAAAGAAATAGGCGGCATGATAAATTACTTCAAATATCTGAAAGAAATTCATACAAAAACTTAAAAAAACTGGTCCATATTTCTATTCCGTTTTTGTGACTATATATATTTATACATATCGTGTCAATAAACAGGAGAACAGGGGAACCTGTTTATTTTACTAGTATTATTTTTGAAAATAAATCAATTTATGAACTTCGTCTGCAGGTGGATGGTTTCCTGAAGTTTTGGTGTGGGGTAACAACAGCTATTCCAGTGCGTTTTATAAAAGAAATTAACCAGATCATTTTATCGGGACAAAAATTTTTTCAGACAATTTTAAAATTACATCTTGTTCATTTGGAAAAAATATTTGGGGTAAATCTCATTTATCCAAGCCTAAAGAGTATTATGCCTGTTTAAATTTCCCTAAATCACATAGGTTATTGAAAAGGGTCAGTAACTGTTTATTTGTAATTGTTTGAGTATTATACAACATATTACATTCCCTTTAGAAATAACCAACCAAAACTTTGCACGTAATATTATATTCTAAATATAAATTTTCTATCCCCTGCCGTGTATTAAACACCATTACCCTTTTCCGCGTCTTTCAGTTTTCCTCCCTATTTGTATCAATTCCCGTAGTCCCAAGGGTTAAACCGAATTTAGCTCAGACCGGGGCGTTACAAGCAGATTTCTTTTGTGTGTAGAAAATGTCCTTCTCAGGCCTCTGGTTTCGCCTTTCCGAAAGTGTGGTTGGTGCCTGTATACCATTACGGAGACACAATGTCATAGAGGATGTCAGGCAAATACTAGAGGGGTTGATACCCTCTGTTTGTTGATAACGTGTCGACTGACGTATTGTACACACACATACTGAAATTTACACTTTTATAAAAGGAGACGAATGATTTTGGGAACGTTCATTTTTATTTTTTTGTTTAAATTGCATTTATCTTCCAACAATAAGAAGGTACAGTACCTATTACTTCCTTTTTTTTGACTATTTAGCTTTGCTAGTTAATTTGGATTTGAAGTGCGTTTTGGTTATTCTTTCTTAACTCTTAACACTGTTTCTTCTACACAGACTGTTCACGATGCTTACTTACCACGTCAAGTAAAATTCGACTGAAAAAACTCGGAACATAAATATTTTGGTGATTGTATGTTGAGACTTCGAATCGGTAATTTCGGAAGGATATTTTTAGTCTTTGCCGAGTGTTTTGCTTTAAATGTATTAAAGGTGAATTTGAAATTTGGCATAATTATCTAGATTTTCGTAAACATTTTAATATTTGGTGGATTCGCAGATCCCCATAATTCAATCCCTTAATACCAATATCGGTTTTAAATAATTTTATATGTTAATACTTTGTATTCTATAGATAGTTGTAATCTTGTACGAAGAATTTAATTTCGTGTTTGTCTAGTTTTTAATGAAAGTTTTTGTTTTTTCTTTGATATGTATATTTTTATGTCGATTTTTGCTGATTTTTTTATACTAACTTTGATTTTTCATTTTGAAGCAAGTGCCAACTGGCTCTAACCAATGATATGTGGTAAGCTTTAAATTGAACAGAATTATAAATTCAGCAGATGATTGATCGGTCTTTGACTAAATTCCATCTTTTTATTTCTACTTTAATTCTTTGTTTTTTGTCTTCTTCTTTCTAAGCTTTTCCCTTTTCAGGGATCGATGATCCTTACTCTTCTTTGCCACTCCTTCCTGTCTATCTTGGCTTCTTTATTTAAACATTTCTCTCTCAAGTCCTCTGTCACACAGTCCTTCCATTTTCTCGTCAGTTTTCCTCTACTTCTCTTTCGCTCAACTTCTAACAGCTCTATCCTTTGTCCCACATAGTTCTCATTTCTACCTTTGATATTTTTAACATTTTAATATCAGTTACCTCTAGATTATTTTCCTGAACCTTCTTTATAGGCCATATTTCACCAATGTTCACCAACGTAGGCCTCACCACACTGTTGCATATCTTTCTTTTCAGTCCTTCACCGATTTTTTTCGATCTCACAGTACTTTGGTCATTCGCTTCTACTTAAACCAACCAGTCTCAAGCAATTCGATGTCCCCAACCATTCCTGTTCTTCTCAACCACATATAATCCGTTTTCGTCCTGCTAACCTTAAGTCCTGCCTATTCAATAGCTCTTCTCCAACCCTCTAACTTCTCCAACATTTTTGTGCTCTCCTCCACTAACACATCAACCGCAAAGAACATTGACCACGGAGCCCCCTCTCTTACCTTCTTTGTCAGTACATCCATAACATTATTAAACAGGTAGGGACTAATTGAAGAACCTTGCTGCAAACGCAAATACGCTTCCTCATACATATCCTTTGCGAACCTTATGTACTTATCAGAAACCCATTTCTCTCTCGTACATCTCCATAGTTCTTGCCTAGAACCTGTGTCGTACGCCTTCTTAAGATCTATTAATACCAAGTGTAGCTCTTTTCTTCTCGTCGTATTTGGTGTCTCAAAGCAAGCAACGAATGCGTTGTCCTCCTTCCTGGCATAGATCTATACTGTCTCCTGTCAATATATCCTCCCTCCTTAACCTTCCTTCTACAGTTCTCTCCTAAATTTTTAATGTGTGCAACAGTAACTTTATCCCTCTATAGTTCTTAATGTCCTGGATGCCCTCTTTATTTTTATACAGATTTATTTTATATTATCACGCTCTCACTCCATGCTAGGGAATCCTCTCTTATTCATATATCTTCCTCATCATTTGCCACAATCAACCCCTTCCTCTCCTAGAGCCTTCCAAACGTCCAAAGATATTCCATCAGTAGGTCCTACTGTCTCACCATTTTTGGGACTCTCTTTTGGGGTCCTGCATCCATTGTTTCTTCTCTGGTGTTCTTTATTTAGCAACTTTCGAAAGTACTCATACCATCTTTGCTTTATACTCTTCTATCCTCAATTTTAATCTGCCGCACGTGAGTCAAGGCCCTTGATGACTTGTCCCTTGCTTTAGTAATGCTGTGTACGCTTTTTATCCCCCTGGATGTTTAGAACTCTTCATACAGCTTTTAGCTATATAAAGATCTTTCGGCGATCTTTCCTTAGAAGTACCTTATCTTCCTTTCTTCTAGACCTCCCATTCCTCTTTGTAGCGTCTTTATTCTCCCTAACTTTCTATAGCACTTCATCGTTCCACCAAATTTGTTTGTCACTAGAAGGCCCTTTTCCAGTATTTACCATGTGTTTCCTAGCACTTTCTCTACCACTCGAACCACATCTTCTGCTGTTGGCTTCCCACCAGTCATTTACCATATATTTTCCTCAAACTCTTCGTGAACTCTACTTTTGAAGCCAAATGCTTATCCTACCAATTTTTTGTCTTGTTTAGTAAGTCTATATATTATCATCCGCTGCTAATTATTTGTAACATTTACATGATTACCAAAGTTTTACAGTGTGTTGTTCTCTAATTAATTCATATAACAAGGTAGTGTTACATTCTATATAACAAGCCCTTATTTTTAGTGTAAAAATTAATTGTAAAACTAAAAGCGCGTTATTTTTATATGCATACAAAACATGAAACTTAGAAACGTAGTAGGGAATATAAATTAATTATCCATCGGTGAAACATTGAAGAAGCTTCGGGAAGGTGCACCTTCTGGTCTTGTAGTATTAAGTCTGTGTAAGTAAAACTACTCACGTCACTGGGTATTTTTTTTTTAATTATTAAAAAAGTTTGTTACCTTAGTTTCGAACAAAAAACATTGTACCACAAACTTCGAACAATCAAAATTTGACCTTTGGAAGACACAAAATGGATGGAGGCTGGACAAATCGTGGGAGAAATGAAATCAAATATCAAAACTAGACTTCAGGTGGTCCCGGATGATATGTGATTTTTCAAACTCGGCTGCCTATTTTCCACTTACAACCATGTCGGCTTACTTAGCCCTATGAACGCTGTCATCAAATTCCTTGTCACGGGATACAGCTTACAACAAAAGGGTGATTAACTTACTTTACAAAGATTGACACCTGGCATATTAACCCTTTCAGTACCTCTTTTTTTTCAGCGAACGAAAAAATATTTTTTGGTTAAAATGTACTTAAAACAGTTCATATAACACTTTTTGGACCTTAATAAAAATATAGCATATATACATAAAAAAATTTATTATGGGTTCATTTGTACCCAAAAGTACTTAACAAATCTAAAAAACTAGCGCATATGAAACATAAAAAAGCAATTTCTTTCCTTTTGAAGGCACAAATGGACATTGCACTTCTGACATTTCCATCTTGGTTTTCCTATACAACCAGGGTTTTTACATCTTAAAGGTAAAGGTAGCTGAGGGTGCTCTGGAAAATGTCCAATGATATCTAATCGCACCTCGGTAAGAGGTCTAATTTCAATGTTTTGGCGTTTTTCATCTACTACTGGACTAGATGTACCGCTTGAAGGTCTTCCCCGTTTTCGGTTATTGAAAGAGTTGACTTTTATGAGGGATTCACCAACTTTCATCCTAAAGTGTAGAAGGTCCATGATTTCTTTTTTTGGAATTCCTAAAGTATGCATATCTTTTTTATATTCTAACCATGAATTTGTTAGGGCCATGTCAACTGCATGGAAGATTAGTCGAACAGTCCACTTTCTGCAACGGTTTTTTACTCTGTAAAACGCAATAAGAGCATCTGTTTTATCTATACCACCCATGGACTTACTATACTTTTGTATAACTTCGGGTCGACTTACGTCAATGAAACATTTTGTTTGTTTATTCCAACGTTTTACAACATCTTCTGTACCAACCCCAATGAAGTTGGATACCATTATCACTGACTTGTTATCTAACCATCTGGTTACTACAATTCCATCAAGAGATAATTTGTTCCGTTGATCCTCTCTGGTTTTTTGAAAAATCTTTTACATCAGTTAAAGGTGGTTTAGAAAATCTATTGATCCTCGCAGTACCAACAACAAGTATTGATTTTTGGTTGAGAATTTGTAAAAGATTATAGCTCGTAAAATAATTGTCACAGTACAATGCATGCTTATTAGGTTCAAGTCCTTTTGTTAATTGCAATACGATAGCTGCACCTTGTCCATATTTCAAATTGGAAGGTTCTATTTCTGTGGTACTACCTTGATAGATTAGAAAATTGTAAATTAGTCCACTTTCACCACCTAATAAATACAGTTTCACTCCCAATGGATTAGGCTTATTTTTGATGTATTGTTTTATAGACATTCTCCCTTTGAAAGGCATGATTTGTTCGTCTATGCAAATATTTGTTTCTATATGCAGTTCTCTACATCTCTTTAGGACTGATTCAAAAACTGGTCGAACTTTCCACAGTTTGTCGTCGCTCTGTCTGGTTTCCAGATTGTCAACACAATGTATGTGCGTGCGAAGTTTGAAATAACGATTCAATGTCATTGTGTCCGAAAAAATATCAATTTTTAAAGATCTGTCCCAATACATTCGCAGTCTTGGAAATTTTAGACAGCCTGTTAGAATACTAAGGCCAAAAAATGATTTTATTTCTTGTAGATTACACGGTACAAATTTCTCATTTCCAGTTTGCAAAGCATACATATTCGTATATTGAACGAAATTTTCGAATATACTTTCGGGAAAATATCTCATAAAATATATAACTGGATATTCCTCAGAACAGTTTTCATTAGAAATCTGTGTTATTTTATTAGGTAGTTGTCGTGTTAGATATTGAACATTCTGTAACCATTTTACATTTTTTTTCAGAGTAATGAAGTTATCATAGTTACCATCGTTTTCGCCCTGTTCATCATCATCCTCCTTTTCTACCTCATTATCCTCTTCCTCGTCCTCCAATTCGTTTTGATTTTCTGAGAAATCATCTATCATATGTCCAACTCTCTGTCTTACTTGTATTTTTTCTTCGCAGTCACTGTCGTCATCACTAACAAATCCTTCTATGTCGGACAGTTTTTCCAGCTCTTCCAGGAGTTCTTTCTCAGTTAAATACTTTTTTGGAGGCATTTTACTCTGAAACAAAAAATAACACTGAGTCATTTTGGCTACAATTGTGCCCATCGAATTTGAAGCACACTTCTATATTTGAAAAAAATCTAATTTCAATAAAATATATTCACAATTAGTAAGAAGTAATACTACTTTCAACATTGCACTGAAATATAAACGGCGATTGACTTTATTCAAACTAATATTTGAAGAAACAAGTACACTTACCTCTTATGAACAATGCAATTGCCGACATATTGCTTTTGACATTAATTTTCTTATAGCACAAAACCATCCATGCGCCATCTAGGTACAAAATGCAGAAGTATAGTACTTATAGAATATAGATTTCGATAAACTTGCCTAAGTTGCAGATTCCTGTAGAATTATATATGCATTCAAATTAATGGATACAATTATACCCAGCATGACTGAAAGGGTTAAGCTCAAATCACCTTCTTCTCACCAAAACTCATGGATTTTCAAAACTCTACGAAAACGATGTTCACCCTGAATAATTCTCCTCTCACCGCCAACTCTCTCCTTGACTATTCGTGTCAAGCTCGTACTTCCTTGTTCCATATTTTACTCTCAGCCAATCGGATCTCTCTTCTGCGATGCTTTTTATACGAAATTGAACCCTAAAGGTGCTGGGTCTTCAAATTTTTGTTTAACTACTACTACTACTTGTCGGTTTATAACGTTCTCCGCCGTTTTCCGACTTCCAATCGCCACTTAGACCGGTTGTTCCATAGATCTTCTTCTATGGCCCTCTCTCTCAGTTCTTTATTTATTCCTTCGCTCCAACTTTTTCTCGGTCTACCTCGTTTTTTCTTTCCTTCTGGTTGCCACTTTAGTATTTCTTTTGTCATTCGTTGTTCGTCCATTCTTTGTAAGTGTCCGAACCAGATAAGTTGTTTTGTTGTTAGGTCATCTGTGATTGTTCGTTTGATTCCCATTATTTCTCTAATGCGTTCGTTGGTAATCCTTTCTCTTCTAGATCTTCCTGCGGCTCTTCTCCAAAAATCCATTTCCGTCGCTTTCAGCGTTGACAGTGTTCTTTCTTTCAGTGGCCATACCTCACAGCTGTATAAAGTGATACTTTTTACTATAGTCTCATATATCCTCTTTTTATTTTCTTTGCTGATGGATTGGTCCCATAAAATGGTGTTTAACATTGTGATGGCTTTTCTCCCTGACGTATTTCTCTCTCTTATGGCTTTGTCTAATGTTCCATCTTGTGAAATAGTGATACCTAGGTATTTGTAGTCACAGCAGTGCTTTATCGTAGTGTTATCGTCTAATATGAGATCTTTTTGTTCTGCTCCAATGCACAGGTATTCGGTTTTCTTTTTATTTACTTCTAGACCCCATATATCATACTCTTCAATTAATTTTCGTGCCATATAGTTTAAATCGTCATAATCTTGAGCCATTATTACTTGATCGTCTGCAAAGTTAAGCGTATATACCATAGTATTGGTGAGCGGTATCCCCATTGTCCTGCATTTTTGTTTCCATCTTTTTAAAGCACTTTCGAGGTATATTTTAAATAAAGTGGGAGACAAGCAACATCCTTGCTTTAATCCTTTTGATGTTATAAATCCTGTTGTTATTTGTGTCCCCGCTTTTATCTTTATTATTGGTTGGTTGTATAGCACTTTGACGGCTTTTATTAATTCTATATTAATATTCGTGCTTTCCATTGATTGCCACAGCTTCTTCAGTGGAACACTGTCGTAGGCTTTCCGTAGGTCGACGAACAACATATGAATCTCTTGATTCCTTGCCATCTTTTTTTCTATTATCTGGGTTAAGGAGAAAATGTGGTCAATAGTGGATCGACCCGTACGAAATCCTGCTTGTTCTTCTGCTTCATAATACAAGTATTCTCTCTCGATTCGGTTCTTTAACACCTTTCCATATATTCGACTCATAGATCCAGTTACAGCTATTCCTCGGTAATTTTCACAATTATTTTTATCACTATTTTTATCAATTTTTGTTTAAACTTATTTAAAATTAAAACGAAGTTAAGGCGAGGTCAAATTCGACAATTACGCCGTTAATATTGGTTTCCAGATGATTCGGCAAAAACATTTTTAAGCAAACAGCTTCGTTAAATAGTTAAACGTTAAATAGTTTAACAGTTAAATATTCGATATCTACAAGTTCATATGAAGTACATATGCTTCATAACTTCTGAAAATATTTAAAATAAAACTTTATGAATTTTATCTTCTATTTTATAGGAAATTACCTAGACCGAAAAGGAAATATAATATGAAACCCTATACAAAAGATACAAGAAAGGAATCAAAACTAAAAAAAGAGGCGGATTTCATATCAATAAAGAGAAAAAAATACCTGAGCCAAAAGAGATCAGATAAAAAAAAATAAACAAACGTTGATAAACTGGGCAATTGTCTATCAAAACAGAATCAAATAGAAGACGTAAAACAAAAAATCATAACCAATTTAAGACTTAAGAGAAGGTATTCAAGTTATGATAAACTATTTTGTGAGGAAAAAAGATATATAGTATTTTAATTAAAACATAAATATTCAACACGTACTATTTTTATATTTTTTTAAAATTTTTGTTCGCCATTGTATAATAAAAAATGCGCGTCTTTTTAACCTAAATAACGAGCTATTTCCATAAACTCTTCTAGCCCTTTTGGTTTGAAATGTTTTGATGTCGAGGCGTTGAAAAAGATTCCTGAAAAGATCTGGCTGGCTTCAAAAGTTGTTTCTCCGCATAGTTGTAAGTGTAAGATGTAACGAGCAACATTGTATTGTGTTATATCTTTTGACAATCGCATATGAATGACTTTAATCTAGCGAATGGTATACTTTACTGGTTTCCATGAAAGAGATATATACGAGCTTGAAAACGCGATAAAGGTATGCAAAATGTGTAATATGCAGTTGAATTGCCTGCATTTAATGTGGAATTATATTTTAGAGATGTTTTTATCACAGTAGTGGTCATAAATTGGACGTAAAACGACAAAAATAAACTGAGATATTTGTTGAGGTACATAGCGCCGATTAGAATACTTAAAATTATATGTAAAAGTCTTCTGATATTTATGTAATTAAAAGATTAATGATAAAATCACATCACTGTTGTTTAGTTCATAGATATTCTTCTCTGTTCAATAAAAAAAACATAAAATTGGTACAACCTGAATTATCCAAACGCTTGTGTGACTTGTAGAAAGGGTATAATTTTTACCAACTAGTTAGATAATGAGATTTCGAAAGCGTTGAAGCCATATCGGCTAAACCATTATAATTCACCAAAAAATTCATATTACTAAACAAATAGGACATTACACGAAAGGCATTTATATTTATCTTAAATGTTACCTGTACTAAGTGCTTCTGTGTGGAGTAGAAACGTGGACATTGAAGGCTGAAACTATATCAAAACTCCAGGCTTTTGAGCCATGGTTATACAGAAAAATCCTGAAAATACCATGGACAGACAAAGTCACCAATGAAGTAGTGGATGAATACAACCGCGGATTTGGTCAACACCGTGAAGGGCCGTAAGCTACAGTACTTGGGACATATAACGAGAAATCATGGCAGATATGATACGCTACTCCAATGCATTTTGCAAGGTAAACTTGAAGGAAAAATGGCCCCAGGGCGAAGAAGAATATCCTGGCTTGCTATCATGAGAGCATAGTATAGAAAGACCTCAACAAAGCTATTCCGTATAGCAACCAACAAAGTCATCATAGTTAGAATGATCGCCAACGTTCGAAAGGAATAGGCACCCTAAAGGTCGCGGCATATTATCGTGTACGTAGAGTTTCCGGCACGTAGCGTTTCCAGTCCAGCAATTGGACTGCGCGTTCACATTTTCATACATAGAACGTTTCAGTTTGGTTCGGTAAAGATATGATCTCGCTGTTCTCGACAAAAATTATGTGCAATTGCTCTTCTACTTAACGATGAAGAAAGAAACACTGTAGTAAAAAGAAGGTTTGAAGTGCATCCAATGCTAAGAGAAAGAAAGAATGAATGTGAATACTGGACTTTATACAAAGAATTAATTGATAACGATGAAAAACATTATGGATATTTTAGAATGAATAGGATTCCTTTTGAATATGTTTTAAATTTAATTACACCTTCAGTTAAAAAACAAGATACTACATTTAACGAAACCATACATATCAAACCAAAAAGTATTTTTAAAAAGAAGAGGTATCACTTCCGTACAAAAGTCCTAATTGTTTATCACTTCCGTGATTAATTGTCACAAAGCAATAAAAAGACATGCATAAATGACAAAATAGCCTCGAAAATTATTTTTTTTAATACTCTGTATCAAAATCAAACATAAACAATGAGGGGAAAACGACGGACATCTAATTCACATTATCCATACCAACCGGTTACGACTCGTTACGTAGCCGTCGGCATCAGTAAAATATCGTTTTCGAATATACTGAGCGGAAACGTTAGGTGTCTGATACGATACGTTCCGGACAGTGTGAGTTGTTCATATTTAAAACCATTTAAATTATATTTTTCGGAAACTAAACGGAAACGCAACGTGCATGATAATATGCCATGACCTTAAGCAGAAGTCAACCATCATACAGCAAACTAATGATAAACTAAATACTAGGTGTGTCATTTCACAGCGGCTAATCAAGATAGTATGGCTTCGAAACAAATCATATCACAATCTATAATCCAGGTACCATCGGGTTAATAAACATAGTTCCAGAAATATCTAAAGTTCTCAGTGACGGTCTTCTGAAGACCAACACAAAACATGCATCCTTATTGCTAGACGACAAAAGAAGAAGGAATGAAGTGTTGTTCAATGGGAGGTCACCAGCTCTCAGATTTTGTGAGGCCAAAATGAATTGCAGTTGGATTCTTGAGAGGTAATTTAGAGAGTACCCTACTCCGTACTTGGCGGTGGTGGGATTAATATTAATTTAAATATTTATTAGGAATTATTTTTAAATAAATTTTTGAAACTTTGTTTACAAAATAATTTGAAACTTTTGAAACGGTTACAAACTGTGCTGGATTTTTTGAAGTCTTTTTACTCTTGTCGAAACTGAATGCAAATTTCGCTGTTAATTAACAGTTATCAAAATACAAATATTAATGATAAAATTAATGTTTGTATTTTGGTAACGATTTCAGAAGTGGAAATTGAGATAGATAATTGTAGACAATAATAATGAGTAGACAAGTAGTAATAGACAAGATAATTGTAGTTTTCAACTTGTTCTAAAGTTTTACCGTTAATTGTCAGGCTTCCATTATTATTTTGGGTTTTTGAAATTCTCATAAATTTAGTTTTCTTAATGTTTATTGATAATCCATATTCTTCTCCATACTCAACTATCTTGTTCACTAGCTTTTGGAGGTCTTGGAGGTTGTCTGCTATTATGATAGTATCGTCCGCATATCTAATGTTGTTAATTTATTGGTGTTTCATTGATCTATTCCTGCTGTTTCTCCCTCAAGAGATCTTTTCATAATTTCTTCAGAGTATGCATTGAATAGTAGTGGTGACAATACACACCCCTGTCGCACTCCTCTTTTAATTTCGAACTCTTCTGATGTGTGTTCATTAATGCGTATGTGTGCCTGCTATTTATAATATAGATTTGTTATAATTCGAAGGTCATTTTATTGTAATTGTTTTGCTTTGAGGACGTCCATTAGCTCTTTGTGGCGGACTTTGTCGAAAGCCTTATTGTAATCTATGAAACAGACGTTATATATCTTGGTTCACATCCAAGCACCTCTGGATTAGTAAGGTGAATGCAAAAAAAAGCTTCACGGGTACCTATGCCTCTACGGAATCCAAATTGGGTTTCTTCAATATCTTTAAAAACGTCTTAAGTGTGTGAGACATCAGGCTTATGGTGCAGTAGTCGGTTCATTCTCTAGCATTTTTCTTTTTTGGGAGACAAATAAATGTTGAGATCAACCATTCATTGGGTATGTCACCAGACTGATACATTTCATTAAAGAGCTTTAAGAGGACATTCATGTACAACCATGCCCATGTCTTTCATGAACATGTCAGTTTTTTTCAAAAGAAATAAATGTTGGTTTAAAATATATGATGATTCCATATAAGTTTGGGTGTGTGTATATTAGGATTATATTTATGCAAATTACAATTATGCCAGAATGTCATAATAGAAGAGAGTTCTTTTTACAGTTCCCAATGTTTTTTTATACTGTCTTCCTCTAACAAAAATCTCGTACAAGTCATTTTCTAGTGATCCTATAAAAAAAAACAATCGTCAATACCTTTTAAATCTTTAAAATGCCTTCGCCAACCTTTATGTACACGTCAACTCAATTGCAGATTTAACTGGTTTCTGGCACGAAACTAACAACAATCAAGGAACAAAACAGCATTTACATACCAATATAATTTATAGCTCACGTCAATATCATTCGGAAACAATGCTCTTAATAATTATTGAACTCTTTCAAAATTTGACGTTTAATTTACCGACCTCTTGTTCAAAAATTTAATGGATTCCAAAACGACAAAGACTTTTATAACGTCAATGGGTCGGGAAGTGACATTGGCTATGATTAAATATTGAGTTTTACAGGATTGTACTTCAGTCATTCGGAAGTTCATTAAAAAATAGAGCTTCGTTTTGTATTCATAAAAATGGAAGCGATTTTTTAAAACAATAATAGCCTTAATATGATTGGACTGCATATCTGTGGCATTCTACGTTTTATTTATCATATTTTTGAGAATTAGCAACAAATAATATATTTACAAATATTTTATTTATTTAAATTGTTAAAGAATAGTTAAATTTATTATGAAAAAAAATCCGAGCTGGAAGTTAAAACTGGTAAAATATTTCTAAAAACTTTATTGGCTAATTCTCCCAAAATATAATAAATAAATAAATCAGAGCTTACATATTTATAGTAAGATACATCACAAAAATTGTATTTAAAAAATTCCTTTATAAAAGGTATAATAATAAAAATCCTATCTGGCTACATCACAGATCGTTTTCGGAATAAGTATTCCATCATCACTGCTATCTGGATGTACGTACATGTTTGAATCCACTAAATATGTGGATAAAAACCCTTTAAATGTAGTTTGATTAACTTTGAGTACAAAAGGAATTAATCATATGGCAACGTAAGACTATGACAACGTGAGGACTTATTGATAGCAACTCCATTGCCATGTGATCATTTCCTTTTGTAACTTAAACATCTTAGTTTTTAATTATCAAAGATTTAACTCAAAGGTACATTTAAAGTGTTTTTACCCACATATTTTATGGCTTTAAACAGGTACATAAAGATAGTACTGATGATAAATAGTTATTTCGAAAACGTTATGTAATGTAGTCTGATAGGGTTTTTATTATTATATAAGAATTTTTTAAATAAAATTTTTGTGATACAAGCCAACTATGGGAATTTAGTTTTCTTGTGGATTTTAAGATACATCACTTAAAGCAGGGGTGCCAAACTCGCAATACGCGGGCCCCGCCTGCGGCCCGAGATAAATTTTTTTTTATATATATATATATATATATATATAAAATTATAATATATCATACTATTATATACAATTTAAATTGTCTTCTTCTTCTTCCTCCTCTTTATAAGCAATTCTGCTTGTTTATTGGCGGAATAATACCTCTATGGAAGGTTGTCCGATACTTCTTCTGCCGATTGGTGACTTGGGGACACGGGTCTCCCCCATTTTGCATATGTGGTTATTCCATTCTTTTTTATATTCAGTCTCCATTCGTGTATACACTGTACGTTACATTTTCTTCTAATGTCTTCACTTCTCTTTCAATCTTTCAGCGTATTTCCTGTAATTCTTCTCAGTACTCTCATCTCTGCCGTTTTCAGTAGCCTTTGCATTGTGTTGGGTCTTGTTTCTATGGCTAGGCTATGTCGGATATTTCTGATAATATTTCATTATTGGTCTTACACTGGCTTTATAAATTATTGATTTCATCTTAGTGTTAATGTGTCTGTTTCGCCATATAGTGTTATTAAGGCATCCTGCCAGTCTATTTGCTTTTTATACTTGATCTCTAATTTCTTTGTCCAGGTCTCCATAAATAGAGAGTGTAATTCCCAGGTATTTTATTTCCATTACTTGTTCAATACTGCATACAAAGACTTAATGAAAAGTATGTTACTGAATCGTGGGTCTAAGCTTAGAATCTACAAAACAGTCATTAGACCAGTGGTCACATATATTTTTTTTACTAAAGACACAGAAGTGTACTTACATAAAAATCTGGTCAGTAAGACCAATTATCAATTTGTTTCTAACTTAAATTACTAATGAAATCTTAAAATTAGGTGTCTACTCACTAGTATCTTTCCTATTATTTCTAATAACTAGCATTAAATTTAGCATGCATATTCGCACAACACTTTACTCTGCTTTTCACTCACTCATTAAACCAGTTCAAAAGGCTTTGTTCTTTTGAGCCTTCTCTCTAGGTTCGTATTGTCGAGGAGCTGGATAGCCTCGACGTTTACATGATGATGTAGTCGTTGTTCATGGCTCCCTGCAAATTTCTTGATTATCTGATTGACGTCTTCCATCTTGAGGTCCCGGTGAAGGTCGTTGTTCCTAACGTACCAAGGCGCATCTAAGATGTTCCTCAGCACTTTATTCTGGAATATCTGGATTACTTTGATGTTACTAGGCTTGGCACAGCCCCAGTTGGCAGCCATAGGTCCATAGTGGTCTCAGTATTTGTTTATAGATTATAAGTTTATTATTTATGGATAGAGAGGAATGTCTTCCCATCAACCAATACATTTTCTTGTAGCGGATGCCTAGTTCTTCTCTTTCCTCCTTCACGTGAGCTTTCCAGCGAAGTTTCGCATCAAGAGTGATCCCCAAGTACTTTGCTGATGTTGCGATAGGCACTTGGACATCATTTATTCTAATTGGAATATTATTAATTCTCTTATTGGTAAAATTTATATGGACTAATTTATTCTCATTCAGCTTAATTTTCCATTTTTTGGTCACGTATGGATGTGAAACGTGGACCCTCTCAACCACTGATGAAAATCAACTGAGAATATTTGAGCGAAAAATACTAAGAAAGATATTTGGACCAACCCAATGCAGCGATGGTTCGTGGAGAATTAAAATGAACCACAAGCTGGATGAACTAATGCAGAGCGCAAATATTGTTAGATTTGTAAAGTCACAAAGACTAAACTGGCTTGGTCACCTAGAAAGAATGCCAGATAATCGAGCTGTAAAAGTATTCCATAGATGGAAGCCCCAAGGAAACAGAACAAGAGAAAGGCCCCTTAAAAGATGAATAGACTATGTAGAGAGGGATCTTAAAACCATGAACATCAGGCAGTGGCGAAGGAAAGTATCCGACAGGTCAGAATGGATGAACATTGTTAAGTAGGCCAAGACTTACAAAAGGTTGTAGCGCCATTAGAAGAAGAAGAAGACTTGTTCAATACTGATGCCATCAGTTTCTATTCTACATCTAATTGGGTCTTTGCTGACTACTATTGTTTTAGTTTTTTGAGATGAGATTGTCATATTAAATTCTTTTGCTCTTATGTTAAATCTGTGGACTAGTCTTTGCAGACTATCTTCATCTTGGGCTATCAATATTCGTCGTCTGCGTAACAGAGTATTTTGATTCCTTTATTTCCCATCCTCCTCCTTTGTTAACGCTTTTGATAATTTCATCCATTATCAAATAATTAAAGAGCATGGGGCTCAATAAATCCCCTTGTCTTATTCCGCTGCCTATTTTTATAGGTTCTGTCAGTTGTCCATCCATTCTGACTTTCATTTTTTTTGTTTTGGTAGATGTTTTCAATAGTTTTTATAATATTTAGAGGAGCTTCTCTATTATACAGAAGATAGATTACATCTTCGAGTCTTACTCTGTCAAATGCTTTCTTTATTTCAATCAGACACAGAAATTGTGGTCTATTATACTCTAGTGATTTCTCAGTAATTTGCTTTATAGCGAATATTGCATCTGCACACGATCTTTCATTACGAAAACCCTGTTGTTCATCTGCTAAACGTATCCTCTAATTTATTACCACTTGTAAAATTTTAGTTGTAAGTTTTAGCGTAGTATTTAACAAGTTTATACCTCTGTAGTTTTCTGGCTGTTTTTTATCTCCTTTTTTGAATAGTAGAATTAGTTCGCTCGTTCTTCATTCTTCCGGTATTTTATTGTGTTTTATAATTTTATTAATTAATGTTGTTAATTGTTCTGTCATTGCTGCTCCACAATATTTCAGTAACTCGTTTGGTATCCTGTCTTTACCTGCTGCTTTTCTGTTCTTCTGGTTTTCATGTATTTTCCGTACTTCCGGTACATTTATATTAAGCTCTTCATATGTGGTAATTTCTGGTGTTTCCGGTTCTAACGTTGTTTATTCTTCCTCTGCATAGAGCTTTTTTATGTAGTCAATTTATAGGTAGATTTTAAATTGTAACCGCGCAAATGTAAAATTCTAATTGGCTGAAATGGAGTCCGTTTCCCACTAAGCTATTACTGCTACGCATCAGCTGATACACCTAACCTAATATAATAAGACTTAGTTATACCATTGACTATTGGCATATAATACAAATAGACTGATTGTTGTCATACAATGTTCCCCCAGTGCGACAGAGAAAACTGACGCAAAGCAGTCCCTGCATCTCTGTTTAATGGGCCTGGTTTATCGACCACATGATCTTCTCATTGGTCATTTAGGTCACGGATACAAAACGAAGATACACAAAAAAATAGAAAATAAATAAAACAAGATAAAACAAAAGTTAGATTAAATAAAGTTCTACTGATTGAATAAGGAAAATATATTAGTTTATCTGTTCTTTAGAAGAAGCTTTTTCTTAGATAATTAATTCTACATCTAGAATCATCAGTTAAGTGTAGAAATAATGATGCAAAGTACGGTTTTACTTCAGTATCTTCACATTATATCTAAATAGTGAATGTTAGAATCTAAACATCCAGCGCATTTAATTGTTTGGCTTTATTTAACACTTTAAAGAAGTAGAATATGCTGTTGGATTACTTCTTTAAGTGATTTAGTTGAATGTGAGATCGATCACTCATTTTTTTTGTTTTGGTAGATGTTTTCAATAGTTTTTATAATATTTAGAGGAGCTTCTCTATTATACAGAAGATAGATTACATCTTCGAGTCTTACTCTGTCAAATGCTTTCTTTATTTCAATCAGACACAGAAATTGTGGTCTATTATACTCTAGTGATTTCTCAGTAATTTGCTTTATAGCGAATATTGCATCTGCACACGATCTTTCATTACGAAAACCCTGTTGTTCATCTGCTAAACGTATCCTCTAATTTATTACCACTTGTAAAATTTTAGTTGTAAGTTTTAGCGTAGTATTTAACAAGTTTATACCTCTGTAGTTTTCTGGCTGTTTTTTATCTCCTTTTTTGAATAGTAGAATTAGTTCGCTCGTTCTTCATTCTTCCGGTATTTTATTGTGTTTTATAATTTTATTAATTAATGTTGTTAATTGTTCTGTCATTGCTGCTCCACAATATTTCAGTAACTCGTTTGGTATCCTGTCTTTACCTGCTGCTTTTCTGTTCTTCTGGTTTTCATGTATTTTCCGTACTTCCGGTACATTTATATTAAGCTCTTCATATGTGGTAATTTCTGGTGTTTCCGGTTCTAACGTTGTTTATTCTTCCTCTGCATAGAGCTTTTTTATGTAGTCAATTTATAGGTAGATTTTAAATTGTAACCGCGCAAATGTAAAATTCTAATTGGCTGAAATGGAGTCCGTTTCCCACTAAGCTATTACTGCTACGCATCAGCTGATACACCTAACCTAATATAATAAGACTTAGTTATACCATTGACTATTGGCATATAATACAAATAGACTGATTGTTGTCATACAATGTTCCCCCAGTGCGACAGAGAAAACTGACGCAAAGCAGTCCCTGCATCTCTGTTTAATGGGCCTGGTTTATCGACCACATGATCTTCTCATTGGTCATTTAGGTCACGGATACAAAACGAAGATACACAAAAAAATAGAAAATAAATAAAACAAGATAAAACAAAAGTTAGATTAAATAAAGTTCTACTGATTGAATAAGGAAAATATATTAGTTTATCTGTTCTTTAGAAGAAGCTTTTTCTTAGATAATTAATTCTACATCTAGAATCATCAGTTAAGTGTAGAAATAATGATGCAAAGTACGGTTTTACTTCAGTATCTTCACATTATATCTAAATAGTGAATGTTAGAATCTAAACATCCAGCGCATTTAATTGTTTGGCTTTATTTAACACTTTAAAGAAGTAGAATATGCTGTTGGATTACTTCTTTAAGTGATTTAGTTGAATGTGAGATCGATCACTCTATTAGATACCTAGTATTGCATAGTTGCGATTGTTTTCAGCACCTTATTTGAAATCTTTGAATTCTCGACTTTTTTAGGTATTTTCCTTTCCGGTAATCGACATTCGCACTCGCGGATCCCTTGTAGGCCATTATTGGAGATACGGTTACTCCCCTTACGTGAATTTTACATTGTTAGTTGTTGTGAGATGATTTAATTATTATTTTTTATTACTTCAATTTTATTTTCAGGCTTCTTGGGGCAAAAGCTTGTAGTGTATAGTGATTGTGTAATGATTTTTTCGCTATATTTTAGGCCCATAAATGGATCGATACATATATACATATCGAAACTAATTTATTGTAATGCTTCTGGATTTAACGACAAAAGGATTTGTCGTTAAATCCCTTTATCGTTTATTAGGATTTGATTAGTACAAGGAGGACAAAAATTTACTACAACGTAACTTTTGATGTTGAAATGATTACATCAAATGCGTAGGTATGTACCTTACCAGTAGGTTAACGTTAGCGAAACAGATCAATGGGAAATAAAAAAACGCTTGCTGATTTTTTAAATCTTGTTTAACCCATTCGCGGACACTTGGTATATTTTTAACTTACTCAGAACATCACTAGTTTTTTGTTTTAAAATCCTTTTTTATTGCAATAATAAGTACTGATCAAGAGTTAGAAAAGCGATTACGTCTTTTTTTCTAGAAAAAAATAGGTGTCTGCTATTACAGACGTGTCCCTATACATTGAAAATTTGAATGTACAGGGACACAGTCTGCTATTGCAGACGCATAGTAGTAGAAACAGATATTGCCAAAATAAATAAAAAACCACGTATTTTGTTATAAAACTAGTTACTGTCGTTAATAATACTCAACGCAAGAGGAAAACATTTTCTCTAGAAAAAAATACTTGGGAAAATTTACAAGTGAAAATTTTTAAAACAATCTCCTGCACATAGCGGTGGCTTCTCATCACATCCAGAGCAGCGCCATGATGTCTGCCCTCTTTTTCCATTTCTGGAGCATTGGCGACATCTCAAAAAATAACTTTTTCTTTTGTAACTGGAAGGCAAGGGTATTTTCTGCAAAACATGTTGTAAAGCAGCTTGAGGAGGGGCTGAACTTGAACATTCCCTGGGATTATTTATCGACCCACGTTTGACAAGTTTTCTTCCGTCTTTTATATTTGGTGAAATTCCAAGTAGATCTTTTATTATAGCATCTCGAAACATAAGAAGGGTGATCTTCGATTTCGTTATATCTCGGTAAAGAAGGTAACTGTTGACAACAGTAACGTCAATCAGATGAAATATTACTTTTTTATACCATCGTATCGATTTTCGTGGACAGCTGTAATAAGATGTTAACTGGTCACTTCTGTCAATACCTGCCATATTTAGGTTATATTCTGAGACTTCTTTTGGTTTAATTTTAGTTTTGTTGTAAGAATTAGTAGTCTCGATCATTTCTGGATGGAATTTGGTGGTAATCATCAATACCTCCCGCTTATCTTTCCATTTGGAGACATACACCTTGCCCTTTCGCAGCCATTTATGCTCACCCTTCTTAATTTTTTTGGTGGTGATTTCTTTAGGATTTCCTCTGCGATTCGACCTAAGGGTTCCTGTTGTATGAGTTTTACGTTGAAGTAATTTGTTTGACAGGGGAACGCTGTTATAATAATTATCCATAACAGCATGGTGTCCCTTGTCCAAAAAAGGTGAAAGAAGCCTAAATACGACAGATTGCAATTTTGTCATATTGCCTTCTTCTATTTCTTTGCCTTTATAAATGTCGATGTTGCAAGTATAACCTTTTGTCGTGCACAGCTCGTAGAATTTGATTCCATATTTTGCTTTCTTTCCTTTGATGTATTGTCTGAAACTCAGCCTGCCTCTATGTAATAATAGGGACTCATCCAGGGACAATGCTTCCTCGGGAGAGTAAGCGCTCTGGTAGTTCCTAATCAAAATCTTCAATAATTCACTTACTTTATTGAGCCTATCATTTTTGTCTTTTTCATTTGTGCAGTTGAAACATCTGAGCAGATGTTCGTATCGGCGTCCGGACATAACATAGGAAAATACAGGGTGGTAGTATAGTGGATCATATGAGAAAAGTTTTCGCATAATTGGAAATCGAATTTGTCCTTGCAATAAAGAAATCCCTATAAATTTGTAAAGTTCTTCTTTTGTAGTCTCAACAAAGTTAGTTGTTCTGGAATGTTTAGGTTTAGGGCGATTTGATATCTCCAGCTTGAGACCATATCCATTGGTACTATTTACAAGAAGATCCATTACTTCGTCAGTCCAAAGCAATTTGAAAATTTCTAGTGGTACAGGTTCATGGTCAAAATGTAGTTGTATCCCGGCAGCAGCATGATCGAACTGAAAGTCTGGTATGTCATCATACGTTTCTTCCCAATCATCAGATTGGGAAGTAGAACTAGAACCATCTTCGGAACTAGAACCATCCGCAACCTCTACAGTTTGATTTACGACAGGTGGTGGAATTGGGTTAGTTTGACCTACGACAGGTAGCGGAGTTGAATTAGTTTTATCTGGTGGTGGTAGTGGAGTTGAATTGAAATTAGATTCGTCAGATGAATTAGCAGAATAACTATCATTTGTAGGTGAATACTCTAGGTATCTATCATCTGATCCAGCAAATTGGTCTGTATCGCTGCTACTCTCGTGATCATCATTTTCATCATCCGATTCAGGTTCAACTTCATCAAAAAGATCCAGTAATCTGCGTTCTTCTTTAGGGTCCATTTTTTCAGAACCTGGAACAAGTGTTTATTTGTAAAATAATTTACTTTGACCGTCAATACATTTTTATTTCAAAGATAGGCTAAGCACAAAAATATGTAAGAGTCATGTGATGGACGAAAAATAACACGTAGAACAAGGTAATAATATACCATGTATCTGTTAGCGTTAGCCGAAGGTTTGAGCGACTTTCAAACTAAACAATAAGTCCGGCTGTTCAATATCGAATCAGCAATCACGCAAAAATAATGGTTTTGTTTTAGTCTATCGTGGGAATAAATATAGATTTTATCTGAGGCAGTTTTCAAAAATAATAATAAACTTTTAAATGTACTTACTTTTGCTATAATTGCGACAATTTGCTTGCGACACCCAAAACGCGTGTGTAGAAACGCACAATAAACGACTGCACCATGCAAAGTATATGAAGAGACTGCCTGTTTTAACAGACGTGACGCCAGGAAAATATAATGTAAGTAGGGGAGCGCGGAAGAATCAAGGTCAAATAAAATGCTTTCATGGGACACTTCCCTGACAACAAACTCGATATATAGGGACACCAACCTTCATATTTAATGTATTTCTTATGGGCATTGCGGCTGCAGTAGCAGACGTGATATTTTTGATGGTACAAAAATCGTCTGCAATCGCAGACCTGTCCCTACACATGTGTCTGCAATTGCAGAATGCGAATGTGTTAATTGAGACATATATTATACAGTTTAGAGTAGATCACTTTAAATCGATATTGTTAATATTTTTGAATTGCATTGCTGGGATGACCTAATTGAAAGATAGTTCATTCAATTATATGAAACCAACTTTAAACTACAGGTAACTTTAGGTAGCCACTGACTAAAGTTACCTTACGTCCGTTTAGGGGCTACCTCTTCGGTCCAGTAACCCTCGTTGAGAGCTTACGTTGACATGAAGCGAACATACTTAAAATGTTAACATCCTACATTTAAATAACATTTAAAGGGTTTTCACCATATATTTAGTGACTTCAAACATCTATACTTAGTAGCAGCACTGAATATGGAATATCTATTCCGAAAACGTTCTGTGATTAAGCTCGAAAGGTTTTTTTTTTTAATAAATAGTAACTTTTATAAAGGTTGTTGTATAATATTTAATAAAAATTGTGACAGTTTACTACAAGGAGAATTTATGGTACTACAAATAAGTCACAAGTGGTCTATTCACTTTATAAACTTTCGATACTCCGTAAAAATGAGCTGTCTTGGTGTAATAAAAATAAAATAATAAAATAATAAAGCTTGTATTTTCAAAAAGGCTTTTTTGCAATTGTGGTTTGCATTTTATATTAATTAGAAAAATTCGATCACCATTTCTTGAGACTTTGATGGATCGTTCCAGTGGTTGACGGGTATTGGATTTGTCATATAAAATATACATAACTTTAAAGAACTTCTGAAAGCATCGGTAATTTCCTTGCTGCACTATACAAACACTTTTTCTAACTCGGTCGGTCGATCATCAGTTTTTCAGCAGTGTTTCAGAAACAAAAGTATAAACGTTTATAACATAGTATTATGTTAAAAACTCTTGTTTAGTTTTATATATAATAATCTATTTAGAGTGGAATATATCTTTTTTTTTAATAGATAGCTTGAAGAGAATATTTTAGGAACCTGCGCTAAGCTGTTAACCCTTAATTGCGCTGTACATAACATAACTGTAAATAAAATAATTCCAATAAATAACATTTTAGACATATCCATGGCTAAGTACTCTTCAAAGTTCAATCTTCCATATTTCCGCAGAATCCATCTTGCAATGAAACTACTTAATTGGTAGCTATTTCCACCCTTATATCAATGCAAAAATATATAAATCTCGAAAGTAGAAATCCGAAGATTTTTATTGACGAAACCAAAATTCAGATTTCTGCTTTAATCTGAGCCTTCTATAAATTTGCAAGGCTACACAGAGGATGCTAAAGATGTAAAAGAGATATAGAGGATCTTAAAGTTGTATCCCACAACATATCTCCTCAACTAAGCAAATTTCTTTGGCGAATTGGTTTCTTGTACGCGTAAAGAGTAAACAGAGTATAAAGGACAGTTAAGATTTGATTTGACGTATAGTCGTATGAGCCAACCATATGAAGGGTCTTAAATCCATACGAAGAAACCTATACTATTCAAATATTAAGAAACATCGTCGATACAGGAATAACAGGAAAAAAATATCCTTAGAGAGGAATCTCAACCTCTAATCTCCGAACTTTAAAATTTATCAGTAGTAGATAACATAAAAAAAAATAACATCAGGGCAACTTAAAAGGCCTGTATGAAAAACGTAGGCATTCGCCCTGGACCTAATTTTAAGACTAATAACTTTAAGATATTAGGATATTTTATTCAAATTCAAATTCAAAATTCGTTTATTGATGTAATTTTGCCAGTAGCCTAACACACGTTAAATTAAAAGCAGAACAATAGTTCTATTAAAAAATCAATCTTAAATTCTAATTACATAAAAACACATGTCAGATTATATATATCAGATTGAGTTAAAATAGTTTAAAATTGAAATTTAAGATATCCCTCACTACTATAAAATACATTTTTTATTAAAATTTCCTTAATTTTATTTTTAAACTGAGTTTTGGGAAGATCCTTTACGTGATCAGGCAATTTGTTATAAAATTTAATTGCCCAATACCCTGATTCAATTTGACACCTCTTTAGCCTCCAGTCGGCTGGAACAGGGTTACATATGTTTCTAGTGTTGTGCACCTCTTCATGGGTCCCAAAGTGCCCCCGCTTCTCTTAACAAACATAAGGTTCTCATATATATACAAGGAGGGCACAGTAAGAATTCCCAGAGTCTTATAGGCCAATCTGCAATCGTCCCTAAACTCAAGTTATACAAGAACTATATAGCCTTACGTTGCAAACCAAAGACTGTTGGCATTCTCGCCGAATGCCCCCAGTCCAAGATTGCATATGTCAGATGAGAGTGAAAAGTGGCATAATAAGCTGTTCGTAAGACCTTGTGTGAAATGCCCGATGCTAGATTTCTGAGCACATATAAGTTCTTTGATAGATTTTTGCTCAGATAGTCAATATGTTGACCCCATTGAAGCTTGGGGTCTAGATGTACTCCAAGGAACTTCACACTTGTCACATTTGCATTTTCAGCCTGAGTGTCCCTAAGAGCAAAAACAGCCCAGTTGGTCTTTGCTTCATTAAGCAGGGGAATGTTAACACAGAACCACTCTTTAGTATCTGACAGTGCAGACCTGGAACCCCTAAGGGAGTCCTCAAGTCTGTCAGCTGAGAAGGAGACTGTGGTGTCATCAGCAAAGAGTGTGTATGTAGCGTTTGATTCAATGCTTGTAAGGTCATTAATATATATTAGAAATAGTTTGGGTTCAAGGACGGAGCCCTGAGGAACACCAATATTAACAACACTCTCCCCTGACAGCACCTCAGACACCATCACAGATTGTACCCTGTTCTCGAGGTATGATTGGATCAACTTGACACTATGTGAGTTGTACCTCTGTAGTTTTTTCAGGAGTATCCCATGGTCCATACAATCAAATGCCTTATTCAGGTCACAAAACACAACAGTGTTGAATTGCATTCTATAAAAAAATTTCAAGATGCGGGACACTAGGTTAAGAATGCCAAGCGTTGTGCTCCTTTTCTTCCTAATATCAGGAAAGACTTTAATTTACTGAAAGCGTAATCTGCTGTTACCTCTCTGCTAATAAATAATCTTAATAGGTTAAAGCGGGTTATTGTAAATAAAAAAACATTGGATTTTTATTGATTTTGTGTCTTTTAGTAATCCCGAATTATACGTAACTTTAATTAGAACCAACTCATACTATAAATGATTATAAACTTTTAGTTAAACCAATTTTTAAACTAAACCATTTTCGTTTAAAAGTTTCTAATCCAGCCCTGATTGGGAAGATCCAAAAAGGTTGCTGGGAAATTGTTAATGCCAAAAGAACGAGGACGGATGACACTACTAAACTCGTAAAATAATTCTCGTTCGAGAACTATTTTAATATGAAAGTAATGTTCGGATGGTTAAGAAGTCGAAATTTAATTTTTCAATGCGATTATGTCAGAAAACTTGTCGGTGAGGAATTACGGTTTTTATTACAAAAATAGAATAAGAAGTTTTAATGGATGTTTTATCTTTCTCCACATCTGCGAATCATTAGTCTAGAAGGAAATCGGATTAATAGCAGCTCTGCGCTTGAAATATGGTTTTTATGTGTTAAAAGTCATTTATTTTTATTGAAATATTAAACAATATAACGAATATAAATGCTTAGGAAAGTTATGGGCCAAGAACGTGTGACAAATACATTTTTAAGTAGAATAAACCAATACAAAAAAAAACATGCAGAAATCAAACTTTCTTTGTTTTAAAGAAAATAATAACCATCAACTGACTCATAAAAGTGTTACGGGATTTGCATAAAATTAAAAATAACTCCAGGAGAGTACGTAGGATATTCATGTTAGAATTTTTAGAAATGACAAAATAATAAATATAATAAAAAACAAATACATGAAAGAAACCTATAATAAAACATATTGAGCAGCTAGGTAATATGATTGAGTAGATAAATTTAAGTAAATAAAAAATTATATGATCCACCTACTTACTCAATTTCCGTGTCCTCTATGGTTTTAGTCAAATTGTGAGTTTCCTGCGCTTTACGACATCGAATGCTCTTTCATTGGTTTGCTTTAGGTCTTCTTGGGTACATTTTGTTATAGCTGTTGGCACATCAGCAGATGATCATTGGTTTGTACAGCGTCACCGTCACAAAGATCATCTTCAAAGTAGCCCCCCATTTTCAGATTGTACTTGCAGCAGGTCACTCCACTCCACAGACAGTTTAGGGGTTTCCACATGGAGAAAGGTAAGTTTGGTCCGACAAGTAGTTCCTCCTTATGGTCAAGTAGAGGTTGTCAAAATCCAGTACCACAGGCACCTCCTAAAAAGGTAGTATTTCTCGTGGATTTAAGGCACCAATAAATGGGAATAAAACACCTATTTATCAGGAAGTGGTGGTAAGCCCTACTATCACAAATAAGTGAATCCAGAATGAAAAAGAACACGAGGAAAGCAGGAGCCTTGCTTTTCTTTACAAACGAATAGAAGTAGCACAAACAAACTACTACACCTTATCTCAGAGTCTGGGGTGGAGGCCAGGTTGAACTCATAGAACCTTTAAGGACTCTAGTGGTCCTAAAACTCATCTGGACTGAACTGGTGGTAACTGAAAATCCGACTATATTTATACATTGTACTTCAAGCCCGTCTGGGTGTATGAGGTGGAGTTCCAAGTCCTGGCCATTAAAATGTAGGGTTCAGATCTGGATATGCAGTCAAAAGTTCTTACTGTAGTAATTCTAGATCGATGTTGGAGCCCCTGATTCTCCGATGCATTGTGGAATCGGACTCTGCTCTGGTTCCAGGACTTCTTCGAACCTATACCTCACCTCTGCCTCTAGGACTTCAACACACTTCTCAGACTTCGTCAGGCTCCTTTGGCATCCTATAAGTGTTCATGTTCTACGTGGATAAATGTTCGAACAAAAATGTGGCAATGTATCCAGATCTCACTGGATAATCTCTATCCAGAAAGCCGCAAATTTAACGAATTTAGGCTCAACGAGTATTGCAGGAGGATTATTGATGAATCCCAGTACGTTCTCGGTAACTTAGAAAACATCCAGTGCATTATAGATGTCGTATACAGCGGCTACTAAGTCGAAGGCCTCTGGAATGTCGACTTAAATATGTTTTGTATACACTAGTTAGCACACGAAATTATGTGGTACATCGTGATCTCGCCAGGCATCTCCTACCCAGTACACCATTGAATGGCTATAATTAACAGAGGTCAGGCTCAATGTCTTCATAGATTGTTAAGTTCCTTTGTCGTTGGCGGCTGGTACGGAGAAACATTGCAAGTTCGAGTCTCAGCAACTTGATGACATTCACATAGTCCCGCTCCTCGGTGATGTAAAGATGCAGACACCTGAAGAGTAGGTGGAGTAAGGTAGGTGGTTTTCATCTACTTTTTTGTCAGCTGTCGTTCGCCAATGTTATATCATCTGTTTCCGCCTACCACCTTTGTTCAGGTATTTGGCTAGCCCAGGCCCCTTTGGTTTAATAATGGTATTTCTTTGGCGGCTTATTATCTGGTTTTAGTTATATCCTTGATAATAATTCCTAACATTGATCGTTTTAAAACTAAATTCTAAGACTTATTCTAATAGGCTAATTCAAAATTTGTTAGCCACTGTTTTAGGGACTATAAGATTTTGGAACAGTTATCACAAAAATTATGTTTTAGTGAATGAAATACGTTAAAACTTAAGATTATATCAAAAAATTGGTGTAATTGTCTACATACCTAACCTACGTATATCTTACACATCAATATATCGATTTAGATGCATATATAAATTTTTTGGTATTAATTAATAAAATTAGATTCCTAAAATAAATTATTTAACAAGGAACATTTAATTGATTTTATTTTTAATAATAATAATTTATACATTCAGCCTGGACGCCACTAATATACCTTATAGTTATTTATCTCATAGTATATAAACTCCAATATATATATATATATATATATATATATATATATATATATATATATATATATCCTCTAATTACACTTCCTATGTCTACCTTGAAAACTTGAAAACTTCTCTGTCAGTTCCGAAGTTCTACTAAACAACTTGCTGAACAAATTTACCTTCAGAATAAGAGTTTCTGGAAGAGAAATGGCAGCACGGTCTTGAGGTCGACAACTCGGAAACAACTACTAGAACCAGAGGTATAATATCACAGGCGGGTCTCTTTTGCTTCTTAAAGACTGAAAACAACTTTTCAACTGGCTCAATTCAAATACGGTTTTGCTAAATACTTTAAAAGCTTTGCTAAAAGTTTGGCTCTATTTTTTTCTTGGCATTTTTTTTTGAGATTTTAGAACAGGTCCGTGACGTGACACATAGAACCGGAAATGTGATTTTGAATTTAGAAGACAGTCGAAAAATTTATTATTAAATGCATTAACCTTAAAGGCAAAAAAAAATGATATATATATATATATATATATATATATATATATATATATATATATATATATATATATATATATATATATGTATATATATATATCTTCTTCTTCAAGTGCCATCTCCGCGGCGGAGGTCGGCAATCATCATAGCTATTCGGACTTTTGAGACGGCTGCTCTGAAAAGTTCATTTGATCACTCAGTTCACTCTCTCAGGTTGCGCAGCCTTGACATTCTATGCCTCCCTATGCTTCTCTTTCCTTGGATCTTTCCCTGCATAATCAGTTGGAGCAAGGTGTATTTCTCTCCACGTGTAATATGTCCGAGATATTCCAATTTTCTTGTTTTAATTATATTTAAAATTTCTGTTTCTTTATTCATCCTTCTCAGAACCTCTTTGTTTGTGATGTGTTCTGGCCACGATATTTTTAGAATTCTTCTTAGAAATTAGAGAATCTTAGAATTCTTTTTAGAATACATAAATTATTAACAATTAAAAAAACGCTTATTTCCGCAATTAATTTGCATTAATTTTTTGTTTATAAACATTTTTTAATTTAGAAAATCTCACTTAAAATAGCAAGTATTTTGAAGAAAGTCGTTAAACGTTTTCATCTACAATACGTAGTTTTCTTCACAGTATTGAAATGATTGTAAAAGTCGCTTGTTTTAATTTATATTTTAATTAAATTTTTTAATAAAAAACTATGGCGTAATAAAAATGTTGATGCCCACGAGATAATACCCATTTTCTATTGACTTTTTCCAGATATTCGAATTAAAAATTATCGCCTACCCATTTTCAATTTTTCACGTGCTTTTTCGGGTTCGTTTCCTGGTAAGATTTTTTTAAAGTTTTAAACTGACGCAAGCTATTTACTTAAGTATTCAAACAATCTAGGCCTTTTTGCTAGTGTGGGAGAGTTTGGGTGCGGTTCTTTCAAAAATCATATAAAAGCTGATTGTATTATCTTTAAAATTAAAATAAAATGGTCGCCATTTTCTATTAGTTTATCTTCGTAAGGAAACGAGCTCAGAAAAGAAATAAAATGAAAAATGTAAAACAAAGTTTACCTTTATTATTTTGTAAGGGACAAAAAGTTATTAAAAGATTCTCAATTTAAAAAGTTATGTCATCCCAGAAAAGAAATAAACAATTTTTATTTACGGTATTTAGTTACACATGAGAAGTGCTTATACGAAACTAAAATTAAAATCGTATCGTAAGAAAACAAACATTTTATATCTTGGCATTAGATTATGAATAAGAAATATATGAAAATAAAATTATACTTTATCCCAAATTTCGAAATTCTTTGACATAAAAAAATACATTTGTTTATTAGGTAGAATACCTATTGTAATTAAAAGATCAATAATAAATCACTTCACTGTTATTTAGTTCATAGATTGTACCATCTTTAATGACAGATTAGAGGTTACACAAAGAAAGTTACTAGGCTCGGGCTTCAGTCTGGTAGAGGTCTATTGGTAGGGGCTCTTATTACAGCTCAAATATAAAGAATCAGTTAGAGAAGTACTGAAGATACAGGGACGAGAAGTTCGAAGATAAAGAGAAGAGAAGTTAGAAGATAAAGAGAAGAGATGTTAGAAGATAAGAGAAGGAAAATATTTGAGCACCACCCTATTTTTAGAGGAACAGGGAAACCTTAAGACATATAGAATATCAGAGAAGAATAGTAATGAAGAGACGAATGAAGAAACGAATAAACGGCAAACAGAAATGACTTCGTTTCTTCGAATTGGAAGACGGCAAGGCTAGTGTGGCCTTTTTTGTAATCTAACCACTCCCTCCCGACAGGAATTATAATTTCATCGAAAACCAACTCCTCTGCTTTTCTTAGAAGGTAAACTGGGTATTCGACAATAGGAACTGATCTCTTGGTTACTATGGAAGGGTTTCTATTTAACAAATGAAAGTTAAAAAGAGCAGCAAACATTTGGCGAAATATTTCGTTGTTAAAAAAAAGCATGACAAATCGATCGTTGCCTTTGGGTTATTTTTAACGCTTTTAACAAAATATATAGACATTAGCGGCATGAAAGTAATTTCCTAAGGAGAATAATTTAAAGAAATTTTAAACATGCTTCAAGATAAGCTTCACTGTTCAATAAAAAAAAATATAAAATGGGTACAACTTGAATTATTTAAATGCTGGTGTGGCGTGTAAAAAGGATATAATTCGTACTCGGCTGACAGAAACGTTGGATTTATCAAGCAGGAACATACTTTCCACCATAAAAATATATAGGATTGTGCGGCTACGCAAACGGAATATTCTCCAAACGAGTTGATGGTTTCAGAACACATACCATAAAACCATAGCTATTTAGATAATCTCGGGCCAATAAACATAGTTCTAGCAACTATTAGGGCTCCTGGTATAATAAATATTTATTACAAAATATATAAAAGAAAAGGAATTTTTCGGCTTACCCCGTCCAGAGACCACTCAAACAAAATTTTCGTCCTGGCTGTTGGACGTTCAAAGAGAGAAAGAGGGAGGGAGATGCATTTCGCGGAGTTAACTAACGCTCCGTTTTTGACGCGACGGACGGAGATATTAGGAACTACAGTAGTTTCCTTGAGGTAATTTAAATGCACTCAGCGGATAGATGGTGTGAGCAGCATTGATTTGAATATTCACTAGAAATTATAATAATAAATTTTTTGAAACGGTTACAAAGTTAGCTAATGGATTTTTTTATTCTTAATAAATGTTCAAGTTTCAAATACAAATGTAATTACCTGCGTGGGTATTCAACAAATAATGTACTATTACCAATTTATAGTAATTAAATTAACACGAACTATTTCTTCAATAGCTCTGGCAAGATAAATGAACTTTAACTCATAGGTGCAAATAATTAGCCAAATTTAAATGGTTGCAATAAACAATCAAAAACAATTTATAGGTTTAGGTAAAACTAGATAAAAACTTACCGCTGGGTCTAATTACCATGGTTTGCACTATTTTAAGAAATAACGAACAAAACGAATTCAATATGATGGTTCACTGTAAGGTTACGTCTTTCTTTATTAACGACTTACGCTCTTGTGTCTTTAGCGAGATGTATTTCCGAGCCTCAACGGTACTTATGGGATATAGGAATACAGGGAGGACAAATGTATTGATTAGTTCACACAACCATATTTGAAGTTAAACAACCTGTTTTATTTTGTTTTTAAAGTTTGGTAAATCTGAAAAGTTTTTTACATTCTTAATGTTGTAGTTGTCTTATTATTAAGGTTTGCGTTTACATATTCCCCTTGCTTCTTCTTATCTCAACATAATCTGCAAAGACAAGTATTTGCACAGTTTTATTGATTTTAGTTCCTTAATTGAGTATTAGCTGTCGAGTCTGTATATTTAATCAAACATAGCCAAATTTTCACATTTGTATATATGAAACCATTAATAATCTCATCTGGAAACTTTGTATATGTATGTATATACGAGTAAATTCTAAATTTATAACTACCAAAATTATATTAAACGTCCACCGCACCCTTTTCCCATTAGTACTAGTTAGTCTAGTTAAAACATATACCCTTAATTACGTATATTTCTGGAGACAACCCTTATCGTTGATTTAATTTGTTAATAGGTGTAGAAACTGTGCAGGGTAATTTCACCCCTATATTAAATCTTAAAGCCCATGAAAGTTTAATTAAAATTTAATCTGCAACCGGTAATATATGAAGGTAGATACCGCAATATATCTAGAACAATATAACTTGTAATAACCTTTTCAACATCAAAGACATCAACACTGATTGACTGAATCGATAAAGACGAACTTGTGGGAGAGTAAAAGTCAGGGCCGTTTTGAACTTGTGCAAACATTGCTATAGATAAATAAAAAATTACAGAAATGAAACATTAATATATACTACCTTTTTTTAACAAAAGTATAGTCTACCTAGACTTAACAATAAAAAATATTAAAAAGTAATCAGCATGGTGTTTTGATACTAAATCTGATGCCAACGAAGAGTTATTCGACTTTATTTACATACTTTCTTTTTTATCTAAGTGGTATTGAAAATGAAACATTTTATAGAATAGAATGGAATAGAAATATGCTTTATTATCACTGAAAATTGTACAATTTTATGGACAAAGCTTGCAAAAAGTCAGAAAACTAACAATGACAATAAAATTACATAAATCGTCAATATCACAAAATAAAAGATAATAAAACACGAGTACATAATCCATTGCAAAATTTAAATAAATTACAAATTGCATTATGAACTAATAAGTTTAAGTTGCTGCATGTGACACACAAATATATAAAAATACTTTGGTTACTTGTACATAAACGTACTCTAATTTCTTAGTTATTCGTTAAGAAACTCTTTCACGGTCTTTGGAATAATATGGTCTTTCAGCTCAAAAGTTATCCATAACCGAATATATCACATAGACGGACATAGACGTTAATGATACACAATTTGGTTTTCGCAAAGGCGTAGGAACGCGTGAAGCTCTTTTTTCACTTAATATACTGATACAATTATGCCTGGACGTCAATCAAGATACATATATACGCATGTTTTATTGACTATAATAAAGCATTCTATAAAGTACGACATGAACAATTAATGAATGTCCTGAAATCAAAGAAGATTGACTACAACGACCTCAGGATCATATCAAATTTATACTAAAAACAGCGAGAAAAAGTACGTGTTAACGAACAGCTGTCAGAAGAAATTGAAATTAGACGTGGAGTGAGACAGGCATGCGTATTGTCGCCAACTCTTTTTAATTCCTACTTCGAAGAGATCCTGAAAAAAGATCTTGAAATTGTTCTGAAGCTATTTTCTTGTGACATTTTAAAGTAATTACTATTTAAATGGGAATAAGCCACAATTAAAGGTTAAAGTACGTTTTTCTTTTTATTTTCCGAAGTGGAAATTGAAACGTCAATAAACGTACTTTAACCTTTAATTGTGGCTTATTCCCATTTAAATAGTAATTACTTTAAAGATCTTGAGGGTGAAACAGCTGGAATAAACGTAAATGGAGTTCCCATTAACGCCGAAAATATTGAAGATCTTCAGAGACTGGTGACCAGAATAGCGGAGTATGGAAAAGAGTACGGTCTAACAATGAACGCCAAGAAGACGAAATTTATGAGAATATCGAAAAAGAAATAACGAGAATCTTCTAATAAACGGAACCAACGTCGAACAAGTGGACAAATATGCATTTCTGGGAACAATGATTAACTCCACAAATGATTACATTCAGGAGATCAAAATCAGAATAGAAAGGGCTAGAGCAAATTTCAACAAAACGGGAAGAGTGATATATGCAAGGGATTTAAAATTGGAATTAAGAGTTAGGTTGGCGAGGTGCTATGTTTTTTCGACTTTGTTTTATGGAATGGAATCTTGGACCTTGAATGCGACATCAATAAAAAAACTGGAATCGTTTGAGTTGTGGGTGTATAGAAGAATTCTGAAAATATCGTGGACAGAACACGTCACAAACAAAGAGGTTCTGAGAAGGATGAAGAAAGAAATAGAAACTTTAAATACAATTAAAACAGAAAATTGGAATATCTCGGACATATTACACGTGGAGAGAAATACACCTTGCTCCAACTGATTATACTGGGAAAGATCCAAGAAAGAGAAGCATAGGGAGGCATTGAATGTCATGGCTGCGCAACCTGAGAGAGTCGTCCGGATGTACATCAAATAAACTTTTCATCATCAACTTGTACATCAAAAGTCCGAATAGCTATGATGATTGCCGACCTCCGTGGCGGAGATGACACTTGAAGAAGAAGGTCTTCAGATAGATAGGGTTTTGTCATTTTACGATACTTAAGGAAAGAAGTTGCAGATTTAAGTTGCAAAGGGAGAAGGTTGTATAATTTTTTGCCGAATATAGTAGAGATTCCTTTACTAACTCAGTGGACGGGATCGGTAAATATACTTCAAAGGTTGAATTTCTAGTGGAGTAGTCATGATTAGGTCTTGCTAGAAAAACATGTAGGTGTTTAAGAATTAAGCAACCAATTTCTAAATTATATAAAGAGGGAAGAGTTAAAACACCGTAATTTTTGAAGTACCTTCTGCAATGTGTTATTCTACTGAAGCCAAAAAGATACCCTATTGCTCTTTTTTATAATTTAAAAATAACATCAGATTGGGCAGCTATACCAGAACCCCAAAAAGGAGAACCGTATCGAAGATGAAACTCGAACAAAGAAAACTATGTTCTTTTGGAAGATGCTAAATTGATTTCCTTCGAAACAGATTTTATTACATAACAGGCTGAGGCTAGTTTCTTACTTATCAAATCGATATGAAGAGACCATTTAAGGTTGCTGTCTATAAAAATACCAAGAAATTTTAGAGAATCAACGATACTGATCTGGTTATTATTAAGAAGCAAGAGTTGAAGAGCTCCTTTATAGGATAATGCTTCTGTCTTATCCACGTTAAAAGAGAGTAAATTAGAGTCAGACCAGGTTTTCTTTTAAGTAGATCAGAAGTTATAGTTGCATGAAGAGTTGCAATAGAGTTCCACCAGGAGATACTGGTTTCATCATCAAAAAGAAAACATTTTCCATCGATTTTTAAGTTAGTGATGTGAGTAATAAAGATAAGGAAAAGTATAGGGCCCAATACTGAACCTTGTGGTACTCCATATACAATGCTTTTGTGACTAGAGTCAGTATGATTTGCTCCAACTAGTTGTTTCCTATTCTTCAAGTAAGATTGGAACCAATTTAAAGAAATACCTCGAATTCCGTAGAAATTTAGTTTTTTTATCAAAATGTGATTTACTCAATCAAAAGCTTTGGCATAGTCACAAAAAACTGTGTCAGTGTAAAGATTATTCTCTAGTGTTTGATAGACCTCATGTAATATAGAAATCGTAGCATCACTGGTACATTTATTAGATAAAAAGCCGAACTGACTTTGTGATAAAATGTTTTCAACGAGAAGGTACATAAGTCGGGCTCTTAAAGAGCTTTTAAAGGTGTTGAAAAAGTAAGGTACGCTCAGAAGATTCTGTAATGATCCATTTATTTACATATGTTTAAAATGAGGTCTTTTTCAAGTGCAAACTCACGCAATGCAGTGGTGTAAAGATGCAGTGGAACCAAAATGGACGAAAAAAATCGAGGACAAGAGTTTGCCATAGTGCTTAATAGTAAAGTGGCTATCAAAGCACTAAAATCTCATGCAAACAGCTCCAAAATTATATGAACACTCGGGCATATTAATTGAATTAAGCAAGACATACTGGAGTGGGGGAAAAGGAAATTGCCGAAAAATTGAAAAAATATATATGCAAAAATACCTTTTATGGGAAGCTTTTGAGGAATTATTAATGTTGGAACAAATCAAAGCGAAGACTTACAAGGAGTGAGAAAATTAAAAATATTTTTAGTATACATGGTGATTTCAGAAGTACTCGAGTGAATGAACGACTGAAATGTCTAAATCGACTGTAACGACAGATTATATTTATATTTCTATAGGTATATACATTATATATGCTGCGCTCTAATACGGTTATGTATAGTTATAGGATCAGTCCCCTCATCTCCCACTCACTCTCTTTCATTCCATCTCTCGTTAGCCGCTCACTGCTCACACCCTACGTGGAGTATTAAACTCAGTCCCATGTGTGTTTTTTGTTAGATGTTGCAGACACCTGCTCTCTTAAATTTATAATTGGTAATTTTATCTTGATAAAATCATTCTAAATAGTAATAGTGATAGTGATGTATCTAATCAAGAGAAAAATGATACAGTTTTCTTTACTATTCCTTTTATCAGTATAAGACAGTACGAAGATTATCTATTTTCTGTTTTATTGGCTTTTTCTTAATTTTAATTGAATAATTTGATAATAATTATTAAAATGAAACACTTGTGTATAGTATGTCATGTATATACAGATCCACCACTCCGTTCGTAGACCTCAGTGCCATATCCCGTTTTTTTATAATAAGAACTGGCTTCTAAAAATAACAATTAACTGCCGACATCACTTCTTTACGGCTAGAAAATCTTTGACCACAGAGCTATTTTTTCAAGTTTGCTACCAGAAAATAATCAGCAGGAGCTAAATCTGGCGAAGGTGCATCGGGTAGCAATTCAAACTTGAATGCATTAGTTTTAGCGATTGCAACAAAGGATCTGTGAGATGATGCGTTGTCTTGATGAAACAAAACTTTCTTCTTAGAGAAACGGTTGATTTTTCGCTCAAACATTGCAGAAAGTTGGCATAATACTCACCGTTGATATTTTTTCGTTTTCTGGATAGCCAATGAAAATTATCCCACGCGGATTGCAAAAAACTGACGCCATGATCTTGCTCGCGGATGAAACGGTCTTGGCCTTTTTTGGAACCGGTTCTCCTCAGTCAAACAGTTTAATTCTTCGTTTGTATCGGGTGTGAACTGATGGACTTATGTTTAATCCATGGTTATGAAACAGTGCAAAAATTCTTCTTTTTTTGTTATGTAACTTTACTAAACACTCAATTAAAACATCTTCGCGACACTATTTTTGCTCGAGTGTGAGCAAACGCGGCACCACCTTGCATGCAGCTTTCTCTTGTCAAAATTTTAAGTTTAATTTTAATTTAAGTTAATATGCGATGTACCGCACTTTGTGGATTTTCTTCACCCAAAACTTGAATCATGCTTTATAGATGGTGTACTTTCTAATGTAGTATATTTTTCACTGTAAGTCCCGCCATCTAGGTCAGGCCGGGTACTTCTGGGAACTGCCCAAATAAGTCCCCATTTTAATGTAGAATATATTACCAAAACCATTACTACCAAACCCTAATAAGATTCAATAATGATAATAATTGTGATACTTGAAATTTTGATTGATAGACAAAAATAACGTGAAACGATTAATGAGGAGAAATATTTTCGAGTTTATTTGACAATAGTGCCATCTCCGCAGAATTCTTATAAACTTTAAACTAAATGAGCTAACCAACCACACCAATATTGTACATTTTTGTATAATTTGTGAAATTTAAATGCAGTAGTACTGTACAATATGACAAGACACATAAACGTTTGTAGAAGTAAATGACGGAGCACAACAAGCTCGCTTTTAAAAGACTCTGCATTTGCTCTCGAATCTCGAATAGTGACCCGCATCTAAATAATAATTTAACTTAAACGAACATCTTTTTTCTTCCACTGATCAATATTTTATTTATCGTGTAGCTACACGTTCGTTTCATTCCTGCTTTTTATTTCCTAGTATCTCGTTTTTGGTGTTCCTCTTCCAATACGTCTTTACATACTCTTTTAATTTGGCAGCGATTGATACCACATTTCAATTTTATAACATATTCATTTTTAATTTTATTCTTTTTATCACTCCATTTGTTCTTCGTTTTTACTGGTCAACATTCACTGTTCGTCATCAGTTTTTCTTGGAAATTTTTCTGTCCAATAACTTAGTGTTCGTTTATTTTACCTATTTTGTAATACCAATCCTAGACAACCAAAACTATCATTTTACCACTTAAAGTTAATCCGTATTTGTAATAATAACTCTATCTTCTTAGATCACCTGTCATCTAAGATTTATTAGCAATCTTTACTGGAATCAAATCAATAAATCTTTACTGTCTATCCGTACAGAGGGAGAATCTGATGATATTAAAATCAAACTTGGGGTCCGACAGGGATGTATACTATCACCTCTGCTGTTCAACGTATACTCTGAGGAAATCTTTCAAGAAGCAGTAAAGAATGTTAAATCCGGAATTCGAATTAACGGAGAATGTATCAATAACATCAGGTACGCCGATGACACGGTGGTATTCGCTAACAGTTATGAAGCCCTTTAGGTGTTAATGAATAGAATCACAGAAATAAGTCAGAGGTATGGACTTTCAATAAACATTAAGAAAACAAAATGTGTGATGATTTCTAAGAAGGAACAGCAATTTGGAAGAATCAGTGTGAATGGTCAACCAATAGCAAGAATAAAAACATACACCTATCTTGGTATAAACGTCACTGAAAATTGGGACATTCTCTAGAAATCAAATGTAGGATAGAGAAAGCAAGATTTGCATTTTAAAAAATGCCTAAGCTATTCAAATGTCACGATTTATCAGTACCCAGAAAAATCAGGTTACTACGATATTATATCTTTCCTATACTGTTGTACGGAGTTGAGTCGTGGACTCCCATAGACTCCACCTGCAAGAAAATTAAGGCTTCCGAAATGTGACTTTATCGTCGAATCCTAAAGATATCCTATACCTACCACGCTACTAACCAGGACGTTTTATTAAGAAAGCAAAAAGGAAACGATTTTTTAATCACGGTCACATTATGAGGAACAGCGAAAGATATGGGTTGCTGCAATTAATTATACAAGGAAAGTAGACGGAAAACGAGGACCAGGAAGGCGAAGGATTTCGTGGCTGAAAAATCTACGTACGTTGTTTCAGCACAACAACCACAAATCTGTTTAGAGCACAACGGATAGGCACTATAAGAAGAAGAACTCTATCTCAAAACGTTATATTTTTTGTGTCGATTTGAAACGATTTTCTTTTTGTGTCGTCCTTTTTTAAACATATTTCATTAAGTTTTAAACATTGAAAAATATTTGACTTTAAATAATAATCTTAAACCTGTCCTGAAGATGCGGGAGTGTGTAAAACACAGAACCCTAGATAAGATCGATAAGTTATTACGTCTAAGTTTCTTGTTTCGTCATTTTTATTGAGGTGTAATAGAAACTGGCGAACATAACGTGGGCTATTATACTTGCAACAAGAACAAGCACGGAACTCTTCTAGACAAGGCCTAAACTACTTACTGTATCACTGAGATGGGAATTGTGTCATTTAGTTTAGATTTAGAGGAGATTTGTTTGATATAAATCGGACTCAGTTATATTGGAATTACTAGTAGACGTCGGATGAAAAATCTAAATTACGTGGAAGATATTGGTTTTTTTTAATAAAAACGTTGACTAGGCTCGTTATTAAGCTACACAATGTTTTTGTCTTATTTGTTTTTTTAAATTTGGGATTTGAAAAAATACTAAGATTATTCGTAATGAGATTAGATGTCTTTCGGGGTATTGTAATTCCCTGTGGTTTAATCTTTTCAACATTAACAACTGTTCATTTTGTTCTTTTATTGCAAGTTATTTTATACTCATTAGAAGTGTTACAACCAGAAGGAATAATTTCTTGAACTTAATTTTTGGCAACATGGTAGATTTACATCAAGAATGAAACGATAACGTGTCAAGAATTTTTATCAACCCCTTCCATACGGTGATGCTCCCGTATACATCATGCTTGGCTGTTCGCTACGTACGGTGTTGCACACGGGTGCATCATGAACTCGGTAAGTGTGCGAATCCGTATATAGGCGCGACTTGCCGTGTGACGGTCCGGTGCGAAGGAGATAATAAGTAATCAAAACAAAAAAATTAATAATGTGTTTGGCGACCCCTTAGCTGAATACACTTCGGTATACGTCTAGGCATTGACAAAATGAGATCATCGATGTCTGCTTGTGGCACCTCGTTCCAAGCAACTTGAACTTCATGGATTAACTGTGCCAGAGTCTGTGGAGGATGGTGCAAAGTGGACAGTTTCCTTCCCATAATATTCCATACATGTTCGATAGGATTTAAATCCAGAGGACGGGGTGGTCACGGCAAAACATTAACGCCAGCTTCTTGGAGAAAGTCAATAGTTTGACGAGCAATATGGGGACGCTCGTTGTCTTGCTGAAAAAGGACGTCTCGACGGCCGTCGAGATAAGGCAGTAAAGTGGTTTGTAAGATGTTATCAGCATAACGCGCAGCTGTCATATTGCCTCAAATAAACACAAGTGGTGATCGTCCCGATATATCGTCGCTCTCCACGTCTTATCATCCTACGACCATCACGCATTCTTAAACAGAATCGTGATTAATCGCTGAATGCTATATTACGCCATTGCTGCCAATCAATGCTGCCGTTCTCTGCACCAATTTAAACGTTGATGACAGTGGTCCGCAGTCAAAGAAAGCACTAGTCGTGGGTGGAATCAAAACCAGTTCAAAGGCTCGAAGGCTACGGTATAGTGTACTAACAGGTCTACCTACTACTATAAACAGCAGCAATTTGACGCGTAGTACCAAAACGGTCTTGCAGAGCCAGTAATCTAAAGCGCCTATCTTGACACTCTGTGGTACGCCTCGGTTGACCAATAGGTCTTTTTCGTGTTCCTCTACCTTCGTTTGTCCATACACGACAGACACTCATAACCATCATTGTCGTACAATTAACAGGACGGCCAATTTTACGATACGACAAACCCATATGTCTATACGCAATAATTCTGCCGCTGTCAAAATCGCTAACATGGTGGTAATTTTGGCGTCTTTGCACTCGAGGCATTTTTTTACACTGAATACAATAATTAGACTGAGGAATGATAACTAAAAATTTCTATACGAACCGGTTTTCACAAATTGGTCTCTTCGCAAAAAAAATTTAGATCAAACTTTATTTTTACAAAAAGTAGAAAAGATAAACATTGATATTGTTGTCATAGCATGTTTTAAGTATATTCATTCTATTGCCAAAAAATTAAGTTCAAGAAATTATTCCTTCTGAGTTTAACACGTTTAATGTCTTTGAGTATATTTTCTCCAGCCATATACAAAGGATATCTTTAATTTATTCCATGCATCGCTGCTGGAATCTAAACCCCATTTGGCTTATTTCTAGCTTCCACTAACAGGCAGTTCATCAAAGTTGCGTTGTATCGCACACATTATTCTATACATACTCAGAAATTATGTTCAGGGAAGCTATTAGTGAAGTAAAAGAGAGTATTAAAATCGATGGTGAAAGCAATTACAACTTACTGTGTGTGTGTTCTGAGGACTGGTAGGTCAAGGGATCTGAAGACACTAATGTACAGTTTATTAAATTTACTTCACTGTGTATACTTTCTATTTTAAACAAAGTAAAATATTGTGTAAATAATATTCGAAAGAGAATAGATATAGATAGAATATAGATGGCGCTTGATGTTTTTCTTAAAATATCCAAGAACGATATACGGAGGGATATATTCTTCATTTCGCCTTTACCAGAAAGTTGCATCTGACTATCTAATATTAGCAACATAGGTATAATAGAGTAGCAAGTTGACTAGATGTGAATATTCCTCTTTGGTATATTATTTATATTATTTATTTTATACTTTGTCTAAAGTAGTGTCTCCTCGTCATGGATATAACATTCGGAAAAAATGCAAATGTTATCCTCGAGGGTGCTTTAAATGTCCATCAACGGGACGAATCCAACGTAGAGTGATCCAAACCGATGAGGTTGGGTGTGACATTAAGTCATCCATCTCTTAGTATAATAACTAGACTTAGGCAAACATGCAAATAAAAAAGTATGAAATATGCGCATAAATATGCAGTATTTTATGCAAAAATATGCAGTATTTTATCTAGAAAATATGCATGTAATAAAAAATATTTACAATATTTTTTTATTTACAAAAATACTTACAATATTATAAATACATAACATATACAATTATTTTTTTCTTTCTTTCTCCCCTTCCTTTTACCCTAACAGGGTGTCGGATATACAATTATTTTAACATATAAATATTATTTTGAATTGTGGTAACAATAGATTATCAAATGATGTTCAAAATGTTCTAATAAAAACGTACGGCTTCTATCTGAATACATATATTATAGAAAAACTTCTTTCGACATCAACTGATGTAACTGGGACATTTTTCAAATTTACTATAATAGATGGTTCTAAATTAAGTGGTTCGGAAAATGTCCCAGCTAGTACTTGAACCAGTTCAGAAAGAACCTGGTAACCACTATTTTTTTTTTCATGGTTACTTTAAATTTTTGAAAAATTTCCTTTCCAATAGTACCTTTAACGTTTTGACACAATGACTCAAATTCTTTTATTAAAACTGTACTCTCTAACAATGATAATTTGGAGGATTCTAATTGAGTTATAGTTTTCTGAACAAAACTATAATTTGATTTTATGAATGACAGTTGCTGTTTGAGGATGTTATTTTTGGAAGGCTTGCCTAGCTTCCAATAAAGATTGGCCACTATCATCCGTTAAAAGGTTAATTTTTTTTTTTAGATCAACAAAGTGGTCAGCATAGAAATAAGCTGCTTCCAACCATGTTCCCCAACGTGTTAAAGCAGGAAGAATATCTCTGTAACATTGTATTCTTACAGGTGATTTCAGGAATACCTTTTTGACGCTCGCTATTAAACTGTTAACTAGTGGAAATTTTTTTCTTACTAACTCCGCAACTCTGTTTATTCCATGCTCTAAACAAGTGACATATATTAAGTTTGGATAAAATATTTTTAAATTTTGTCCTGCTTTCACCATATTTGGTGCGGCATCAGATAAAATAAGCAATAATTTATCATTAGGCACAGCAGCAGGAAGAAAAAAAATTTGCTAATGCTTCTTGTAGAAACCGTGATATTGTTAGAGCGTTGGCTTTTTCCACTTGCTTACAAGAAATTAAATATGATGTTGGAAAGGTTTCGTCGCTAAGTACACCAATCAATAAGTTCACAATGTATCTTCATGACGAGTCGTCCACACATATGTAAAAGTAATTATTACCTATTTCGGCTTTTATGTTGTGGAAAATTGAGGAGTATAACAAATTGACATTATTTCTCTTTAGAGTTCGTTCACTGGGAATGTTTTGTTTGCAATATTTTTTTTAAAAAGAACTAAAGATTTCATTAGATAATTTTGAAAGCGGTATATTAAAAGATACTAACGCACGACACATGTCTTCGTTAAAAGTTTCTTGTTCGGTTTTTAACCGAACAAGAAACTTTTAACCCCCAAATATTTACAAGAGGCTCTTGGTCTTTTCTGTTTACATTTAAAGGAAAAATACTGTGAGATAAATTAAAAGCAGTTAATTAAGTCCAATATATGATGTTTTTGTTTTTAGCAAAATTAAAGCAAACTATGCTATTGTTAGAAAAAAAAATGTTAGCTAACTTTCAGTAGACTATTGAATGATTTGAATTTTAAATAGATATCCTATTTTTTATTGCAAGGAGTTTAAAAAATGCTTGAAAAAATAAAAAATACATCGATTTATTGCGAACTAGCCTTGTGTCGCTACTTTTCTTAAACATAATCTCCAATTTTAAAATCTTTGTTTGTACCACCGTGTAAATTTTTAAAATAAAATAAAAAATAATACGTATGTACTTACGGTTTTGCCATATGATGAGCAATAAACTTTATCCATATCCATAGATAGCTCTTTGTAAGGTTTTATCCAAGTTGAAACATTGCTTATTTTCGGCATTTTCAAAGCACAATAAATATTCACAATTAGACATACACGTTGTTTACGCCTCCAATTTTACAACAAAAGTGAAACCAAGTGAAACTGATCGTCAAAATAAAAATTTTTACTTAGATACATAAACTGGCAAATACAAGCCCTTAATTCCAGGACAAAACGTGACAAAACTGTAAGCCGCTATCTTTTATTAGTTACTATACCAAGAATTTGAATACCAAGTGATTATAAAACAAAATTAAATATTGGCATTTTCATGCTATCTGTAAGTTTGAATATAAAAGTATATAGTTTTCAAACTATATATTTTTATATTCAAATAAAATAAATTAATATCAAATAAAATAATTAATAATCAATAAATTTTTATATAAAACACCAAATTTTCAAATTATATGCACTTTATGCTCACTTTTATAAAAATATGCAATTTGCATATTTGCCTAAGTCTAATAATAACCTATTTCCATATTTTAATTCCATTTTCCTTTTATCTATTTGTTTATTTATTCCAAGTTATATATTTATTATTATTATATTGTTTCCAAGTTGTATTCGACGTAAAAGTTTAAATATACATTCTCGCAATGAGAATGCCGGCATCAAGCCATCGTCTACTACTTCTTTTTCGGTGGAGGAAGGCAGGTGTTAAGAAAACACAGCATTTGTCGTGGACAACCATATCCCAACCAAAGAAGTCTATTTCTCGAGGCTACAATCTTGTAAACAGGAAATAAAATAAAAAGTAGCACTTGATATAAACAGCAGAGCCCCGAAAGTGGCCCTCCAGGGCATAAAGCTCTATAATGGGAAGTGCCTGGTCAGGGCAACAGGTACGTTTTGCTTTGAGATTGAAGAGAGCGATTGTCTAGATGTGTCGCATATTTATCTGTTTTGAAAACAACGAAGAAGCTCAAAACAGAAGTGGAAGATCAAGTGAATAGAGCAAACTGAGCCGAAGGTTGCCAGAATGAATCAATATGGAGAAATAAAAATATCGGGAAAGAAATGAAAGGCAGAAACATTATGGGACAGAACTAGAAGTACAGATATACGACGTAGATGCAAGGTGGAGAACATCCATCAAGGACTGGGTAAGAAATTGAAGAGTAGAATGAAACGATCATATAAGCCGAATGACAACGAATAGAGCAGTAAAGACGGCAAGAGACGGTTCCCCAGTAGGAAGACGATCAGTAGGAAGACCTCGAAGACGATGGAACGACAAACTTACTGGAGGCACATTTAAAAAGAAAGTCATGTCTACATAATTAGAAGAAGAGAAGAAGAAGAAAACAATGATATATGAACACTTTCAATACAACCGCCAATAGCAATTATTAACATTGTCGAGAGGAGGGGCGATGCGTACCGAAATGTGCATCAGATTCAATCTAATAGCGTACTATCACCAAAAGGAAAGGAAGGGCCGGGAATACTACGCTCACTTTTTCATTTCCACGGTGCCTTACAGATGGATTTCGACTAACCAATTCGAAATACCCCCTTCGTAGATTCCATCTTTGGTGGATTATAATTATTTTTTTTATCGTTATTAAAATAAAACACATTTTTAAAATGTGAAAAAGGTCCAGCCAAGCTAGGTTGGTAGAACAGGAGCAGAGCCCCGGCAAGGGGCTCCCAGGGTATAGAAGACCCTGTATGGGAGCCGAAGTAAGACTGGCTGTAACCTAGCTATTTCGGTGGTGTGTCTTTCTATGATTGGATTACTTCTGTTCGATTTATATCTGTGTGTCCTATTTTAGGTATCTGTCACCTCTTCACGACGTAATTCGTTTTGTAGGTGTTGGCACTGGGGTCGTTGCATCTCACTGGTGGTTTGGCTCGGTGGATTTTGATTCCTGCGGAGGAGGTAGCTTTCCAGGGTAGTCAGACGTGGAAGGTTTGGTGCTAAAACGGTTATTGTCAGAAATTATGTTTTTATTGATGGTTATGAATGGTATGCCTGAATTTAAATGTGTAAATAGTTAGACGTGAATTGAGTCGCGTTGAGGGTAGCTGTGACTATATTCTTCTTAAGGACAGGTATTATTGTGCAATGCGATCGAAAAACCACAAAAAACCGATCCCTCCCTGTCCGTGGCAGAGCTTGAAGTGAGCTATTTATCTAGTTTCGATGGCTGTGACCTAAAAAATGTGCCATATTTATGACATATTTTCTTGTGTTTTGATATGGGTATTTTCAGGTCAATTGGCCAATAGTAAAATTGTAGATATTTCTAGGCGGGGCGATGAGCGTCGAAGTGCGTATTAGTCCACGACTAATGGCACACAATGACAATACGGTGACAATAGAAAGTTGCAAATTATTTCTACATAACTGGCGTTAATAGATATTTTAAGAAAAATATCAGGAGCTATCTAGTGCCCTATGGTGAAGAGGGACGGAGAATGTTCGACAGATAGTAGTAGGTTTTCTTCTATTTAAACCAGATAATGTTGAAATATTTATTAAAAATTGTAATGGCAGGATCATCATTTTATTTTGTTCAGTAGGTTTTTATACGATCAGATTTAAAAAGCTAAAAATATGTTTCTTTGAAAGTAATATCCAATATTTTGCATTTCTCCTTAAATTAAATACAGAACTGAGATATAATATACTTACAAAAATGTGTCAATGACTGCCATGAAAATTCATGACGTTTAACTCATTTTGGACATTGTAAATTCGTGTACATATTTAACATAACATTCCTTGACAAGTTTGGAAACGTCTAAACTATTTAGTATACAGCTCCAATTAAGCTGTGCTGCTGGTAATAGATCACTTTTCGTACAAGATGCTACGTTTACATAGAAGGTCATGTTGGGTGGTTGATCTATCACCGCTTCGTTCCTATGTAGAATTCCTCCTACATTCAGAGGCGTAACAAACATTCATAGATTTAGACTGGTTAATTCAAATTTTAAATTAAAGGCTTAATGTGAAACAATGACAAGCTTCAAAAAGGTAAAAATGAGATATTTGATTTTAAATGTTATAGTAACATTTAAAGTCAAATATCTCATAGTCAAGTGAGATATTTGACTTTAAATGTTAGTAAGAACTTTTGTTGTTTTAGTTTAGGTATCTATGTCTATGCATCATGCCCTATGGAACTATAGTTACAACAATATTAATAAAATTACTCCAAACTTGAAAAAAAAAAGTCTTTATTTAAAAAAAAATGTGGCTTGTTACATTATTATATTAATAATAAATACCCAAAATCTTATTTAATCAACCAGCTCGGCAACCTCATCAACAACATCAGGGCTGACATCCTCTCATAAACTATTGTAAAAGGGATGATGCACTTAAGGTATGTAGGGTAATGATGACCTCACATTTTCGAGTTTCTTTTTTGCAACCCGAATTGGCTCAATATACTTCTGTTGTAAATCAGATACAGAAATCACATTTGGATGTCCCTTCTTGACAACAGTAACGGGGTTGTAGGAATCATTCATAAAATGCTTAACGTAAAATGTTTTTCGGTTATCACCCTTGAATAAAAAGGAAAAAACATTGGAAAAATCCAAAGATTGCTGGTCATCAGTGCGAGTACTCTTTTTGATGTTCTCTAAGAGTGGTTGTCTTCTTCTTCCTAGGCCGTTCCCATTAACGAAGGTTGGCGACCACATTTCTAAAAGTTTCTCTGTCTTTTGCAACGTGGAATAATTCGTCTACAGTCACGTTTGTCCAGTCTCGAATATCTACCTATTCCCTTTTTGCCATCGACTCTACCCTGCATGATGACCTGCATGCTATATTTATCATTCCTCGGTGTGTTTCCAAGGTATGCAGACTTGCGTACATTTATTGTTCTCAACAATTTTTTGTCTCGACCCATCCTTCTCAGTTCTTCCTCATTGGTGACCCTGGCAGTCCATGGAATTCTCAACATTCTCCGGTATATCCAAAGTTCAAAGGCTTCAAGCTTCTTAACTATTTGCGCTTTTAACGTCCATGTTTCTACCCCGTACAATAGTTGGGACCAGACGTAACATTCAACAAACCTCAGTCTCAGCTCTGTATTCAGATTTTTGTCACAGAACAATTGCTGGAATTTTAAGAACGCTGCCCTTGCCATTTCTATTCGTACCCTGATCTCTTGGTCTGGATCTAATTCTGTGTTGATGTAAGCTCTCAGATATTTATATTTTGTCACTCTCTCTATTTGCTGTCCACCAAGGGTTAGTTGTTCATTATTTATTGGACTCCTTGATACTATCATAAATTTGGTCTTATCTGTGTTGATGTCAAGTCCCATTTGAATGCATTCACTATTTATTGCATCTGCTAAAATTATATAAAGAGTGGTTGTACATTGGAAGCCTTCCTGCTTCATAACAGTTAAGTTGAAGGGCTTCTTTTTATTGGATTCTTTTATAATTTTATGCCACCCCCACAAGCGGAGCATGCTTTCTATATCGTTTTTCTATAAGAGCAAAATCCCTGTCAGAGGGAAGATGAGTGTGTTCGCTGACTAAAAAATAGTCTGTAATAGACTTAAACTTTTGTTCCTTCACTAGCTGGAACCATCCTCCTCCTCAGCCCTAATCCCTTTTGGGATGTGGTGACACCATCAGGCCTTTACAGTTTTTTCACGATTTCCTTCCATCCTTCCCTGTTCTGGGCTAGTTGTTCGGCTTCATGTAACCCTTGGTTAATTAATATTTTTGTTTGATCTACCCAACGGCTTGGAGATCTTCCACTAGGTCTCTTTCTTTCAATTCTACCCTCCACTATCAGTTTTTTTATCGTACCTGTTCTTCTAGCAATGTGTCCAAAATACTGCAAATATCTATGTTATATTTGTTTAAGCAATCTATCCTGGAACTATAAAGACATTAAAAGCCAGTTTTTGTTTTGCCCGGGACTATTATCCGTGAAGAAAACGAGATGTTCTACTTCATCTATCTTTGCAATTTTTTCCGTCCAGACAAACATATGACCAGCGTCTTCCGTACAATCATGGATTCGAAGATTATACATCCATATTTTCCTGCAATAAAATGCAGGACCAGTGGTTAATTTGGGAATCGGTAAAGCTTGCTGCAAGTCAAACTATATAACACATGTCTTCTTATCAATAATTTTGGACCAGGCTGTTTCGCTCTTCAGTAATTGTTGCATTACCTGTGCCTTACATTTGTGCATGTTAAGTCTTGTTGTTAATTCGCTATAATCTTTTTTTTCTGAGTTGACTGTCTCTATTTGGATATTAATTTCGTTGCATGCCTTGCAAGTGTCTAATTTTGGCAACTTGAATCCAATATTATACTCGGTACACAATATCTTACGGTAAGTATGCTCCTTAACTGGTTCAATTCCCGCTTTTTTACACCAAGGGACATATCGATCCGAATAGAGTCTGGCTATACTCATGTTATGGTCCTGGTAAACTTTATTCATTTTCTCTTGTCGACTGTAGTGACTTTGATACTTTGGAATCAAATGTTTGTGGTTTTAAACACTTAGTATTTCAAAGTGAAACTGGAACAAACCATGAAGTGGAGATATCCAGGAGTGGCTAGTATACCTGTTGAATACAAAGCACGTGGTGTTTGTGTGTATTAAGGTATAAAAAAAGGTCGGAATTGGCTATCGCGAATACTATTACTTTAACCGAGCATAGCATTAACTCTTTTTGAACTCATGTGTGGCTTGTCATTGTGTGTATTGAATTATATATACACACATATATATATATATATATATATATATATATATATATATATATATATATATACATATATATATATATATATATATATATATATATATATATATATATATATATATGTGTGTGTGTGTGTGTGTATAAAGCTTCCTATAATTTTTTCCAGTACTGTAGGTCTTGAGCTTCCTTCAGCCAATTCCCAGTGATTCTTTTCACGTGTTCTGTCCATCGTGTAGGTGGTCTACCTCTTGTTAACTGTCAATTGACAATCTGACTTCTACCACCCTGTCAATAATTTGTTATACACTCTTAAGAGACATTCCTCTATTTTGATTATTCGACCATTTACGTTTATTCTTGTAGTTAGTTTTTCCAGTGCTTCCTGGATTATTTCCTCCAATTGCTCCAAGTATATATAAGAAGCACCAATGCTTAGCATACGCTGATGATGTGGTTCTCATTGCAAGAAATGGAGAAGAACTATCATATATAGCAAAAAGACTGATTCGGGAAAGCTACAAAATGGGACTGAAAGTTAATATTAATAAATCGAAGTACATGGAGATATCGAGCAAAAAAGGAATAAACACCAGGGAATCCTTTAAATTGGAGGTGGAGGATGGATAAGTTGTAGAATTCAAGAAAGTGGATGAATATATTATATGTACTTAGGTACTCTTATTGATCAGACATGTAAGGAAGAAACTGAAATCAACCTGAGACTGACCAAGAGCAACAGGTGTGCTGGAGCCAGGAGCAAAATAATTAAGGCCAAAGATATATCTCGTAATACAAAAATAAGAACAAAAAGAGAAATCAAACGATTTCTACTTAGCGAAACCGAATTCAAATCTTAACCACTGTGTTTCCTAAAATTTGCGAAACAAACAGCTGGATGAATTACTCGGCAAGGGAATCTAAAATTGCATTCCACAAGCCGTTCATCCTAGTCAAAATTCGTAGTGAATTCAGTTTCTCGTACTTCCAACGAAGTAAATAACAAAACAGAATGACGTTATTAGATTTTTGTTTTGATACAGTGCAGCAACAACCGCTGATACGTATTTCGACCTTCTTAAGTCTCTTCAGAACGGTATAGTCACTGCTCTGAACCAAAACAAAAATCTCTCCCGTCCTAGACAATAGTTATTAAAATAACTATATGCGGACGTAACTACGCCATATAAAAACAAAAAGAGAAATCAAACGATTTCTACTTAGCGAAACCGAATTCAAATCTTAACCACTGTGTTTCCTAAAATTTGCGAAACAAACAGCTGGATGAATTACTCGGCAAGGGAATCTAAAATTGCATTCCACAAGCCGTTCATCCTAGTCAAAATTCGTAGTGAATTCAGTTTCTCGTACTTCCAACGAAGTAAATAACAAAACAGAATGACGTTATTAGATTTTTGTTTTGATACAGTGCAGCAACAACCGCTGATACGTATTTCGACCTTCTTAAGTCTCTTCAGAACGGTATAGTCACTGCTCTGAACCAAAACAAAAATCTCTCCCGTCCTAGACAATAGTTATTAAAATAACTATATGCGGACGTAACTACGCCATATAAAAACAAAAAGAGAAATCAAACGATTTCTACTTAGCGAAACCGAATTCAAATCTTAACCACTGTGTTTCCTAAAATTTGCGAAACAAACAGCTGGATGAATTACTCGGCAAGGGAATCTAAAATTGCATTCCACAAGCCGTTCATCCTAGTCAAAATTCGTAGTGAATTCAGTTTCTCGTACTTCCAACGAAGTAAATAACAAAACAGAATGACGGTATTAGATTTTTGTTTTGATACAGTGCAGCAACAACCGCTGATACGTATTTCAACCTTCTTAGGTCTCTTCAGAACGGTATAGTCACTGCTCTGAACCAAAACAAAAATCTCTCTTGTCCTAGACAATAGTTATTAAAATAACTATATACGGACGTAACTACGCCATATAAAAACAAAAAGAGAAATCAAACGATTTCTACTTAGCGAAACCGAATTCAAATCTTAACCACTGTGTTTCCTAAAATTTGCGAAACAAACAGCTGGATGAATTACTCGGCAAGGGAATCTAAAATTGCATTGCAAAGAAATGGAGAGATGTAGTGATAGAAGATGTCAGAGAGATGGGAATCAGAGATTGGAAGCTGATAGCTAAGAACAGAAAACGATGGAAATTATCCATCCAGCAATGGGCCTAAAAGGCCTGTTAACGCTGTACATACATACATATATTGGACAGAGAAGGAGAGAGAATACATGCTTGTGTGATCCTTCTTAATCTATACTTCTTCTGAACAAACGTTGTTCTCCTTTACTACAGCTATTTGATTAAAATAGAGTGCGCTAACGATCCTAATGTCTCGTATTTCTAAATTTGTCTATTCAATTATTTGGATAAGGCAATTAATTATGACTGACTTAATTTATCAAAGGCTTTGTTGGAACCCAAAAAACACGTATAGTACTACCATCTTTCTAAGAGACTCTGTAATTTTCTGCTAAACGGGATGCTGTGGTTCGAGGTGTAAAATCCAATAAATAAGGGATCATTCCTTAAAACAGGTAGAAAGTATTGGTAAGTCTCTTTGAAAGATGGTAATACTATACACCGGCTGATTAATATCCTTTGCATAAGTACACTTACGACGAACAGGGCTTCTCTCGTTTACAGTGCATTAAATCCAAATTGTGTTTCGGTTATATCTTGTATAGGTTTGTTGTTATTCCCGGTGTATAATTTTTAAAAATATTTTATTTTTTTTTTATTTTAGTTTAAGTATTAAACTTACTAATTTCTAATTTTTTATATACTATGTTCCTCTATGCTTGTATAATGGTATGCATGCCATAGTATGAATGTTAAAAGGTCGGTACACGTAAGGTTAGAAATAAAAATATTTAATATTATTTATTTTTATTGTAGGCATTTGTTTTCTAGAGATTGTTAATAATTAATAAGTGTTTATGTACAAATAAAAAGTTCCATTATTTTATTCGTACCGTAAAGACCGCATACATACATACACATACAATTTATTTAATTAATATGAAATATTAACTAGAAACTTTAATTAACTAATTTTTAACCCTTTGTCTTGCCGTCACTGTTTATTTGCTTTAGAAGAACATGGTCTGCTGTTTAGTGAAGTCAACAGCAATATTAATATTGCCATTAAATACACAGCATGTCCGTTTAATATGTAACAAATTATAAACATAACTAGGCAATTAGTCAAATATTATTGCGAATGTAACAACCATTAACATTAAAAATTGCATCATTAAACACTACTTTGTGGCCAGTATTATCGCTTGGTATACCAGGTGCCTCAAGATATATATAAATTCACGAATCAGGAATGGTGCAATTGACATAAAACCAAAAACCAAAGCCAGCCAAGTAATATGGTATTAAAAATATCTATCAGTTATTGATTAATCTCGTTAGTATGACTTGTGGTAAATCTATACCTAATCATCGTTACTTACTGCGCAAAATATCCAGATTAGGTTAGTATCACTTTTAGCAAGTATATTTTCTCTTCCCTAGGACTAACCACCAGCATTTATTTAAAAATGGGCTAATTAAAGATGAGTCATAATATATCTCCCAGCACCGACAAAATTTTCAATTTCTAATTTAACTGAGCCGCCACCGTGCTTCGGAGGTCACGTAAAGCCGTCGGTCCCGGCTACGAAAGTAGTCGTTAAGTCATGTTAGGGGCGCTTGCGCGACCTGAAAACCCTAACTCTAGACTTTAGCCAGAAGGTTACATGAACTTTACTTTTATGATGTTATACGTACATAATCTATTAATTAGACGCGTAGAAAAGCTCTACAAGAGAACAATTGTGCTAGATGTTTTCTAAAGCTAAAAAATTTTGACAAATTTTTATAATATTAAGTTATATTCTTCTTTTTCTTCTTCATGATTCAAGATCATCTTTTAAAAATGAGGTTATTAATCGAAAAAAAGCTTCGATGACGTAAAATATTGAGCAGTATATGCTTTACGTATCAGAAGAATTGATTATCCATATAAAATTTCTTATTTAATTAATTTCAAAACAATTCCTAAACAAATAAACGAAAAAAAATATTGAGTTTAATTCATATATTTGGATAATTTTAATTACATACGCCAAATTATTAATTAGATTTTATTATATCTCAGGGTTCTTATTTGAGTTCAGAAATACCTTATTTTACAGAAAATTAATAAAGAAAATTAATACAAATTACTTTTATTTTATTGTTTTGTTTCAAAACTTTATGCCTCTGATATATTGTTCACGACAATACATTAACTCTTAATTATTTTAATCCTAAAATTTTCTGATGTTCTTTTGTCAAAATCTCTAGCTAAACCTCCTTCTTTTGTACTGCTGAAAAGGAATAAAATGTCCTAACAATCATTTTTATCTTCTTTTGGCCGCCAGAATATCCTTGGCTACGGTTCTATCGATGAATGATGAATTTATTTGTACTTACAAATACGACAAAACTTAACTACTGCAACTTCTCCCAATCAGCATTCATAGTCCCAAAACTGCTACCATTTTTAAACTCAAATTCATAAATTACTTTTACACTATTAATATTGCAATAATAATGTTTGAAAAATTATCACGCTTCCTTGGAGGTCGAACTAAAGATTAATATGAACAAGACGCAAATAATGACTAATCTGGTGCTAAATCGAAATATTGCTGTTGATGGAAGGGATACTATTCAGACTGCATCGTATAAGTACTTTGGACATGAAATTCGGTTGGGCAGAGATAATCAGATATGTGAGCTCCTCCGTGCATAGGATTAGCCTGGGTAGCGTTTGGCAAATTAAACTATGTATTTAAATCGGACCTACCCTTATGCCTCAAAAGGAAAATCTTTGACCGATATGTGTTACCTGTACTCACTTATGGAGCGGAAACATTAACACTTACAAAAAAGGTAGTGAATAAGATTCGCGTGACTCAGAGGGCTATGGAGCGCCTGATGTTGGGTGTCTCTCTGAGAGACCGAATCCCAAACGAAGAAATCCGTCGTAAAACAAAAACAACAGACGCCACTGAAAAAATCACGTCGCTAAAACGGGATTATCAGGACATGTCGGCAGATTATCAGACAACCGACGCACAAAACGTATTGTCGAGTAAAGACCAAAACAAGAAGCAGTACGGAGCAGAGGACGCCCACCAACCAGATGGACTGACGACCTGAAGCGTGTTAGCAATAACTGGATGCAAGCCGTACAACGCAGAGGCAGATGGAAAGAGCTGAGGGAGACCTATATCCAGCAGTGGAAGTATACAGGTTGATAATGCTGATGATGATTTAAAACTGCCGACACTAGTTCACTTGTCAGGATTGGATGTTCTTACTTCTAAGATCAGCACCAGATAACCCTCTTCTCGGCTTTTAACATCCATCAAACGGAAAAATCTCCTTCCACCCTTTCTCCCTCTCTTTTCAACCAACCATCTTTTAGTGTTTCAAAAACACCCAAACTTCTCGAGTTCTCAAGAAATATCTCAAATTTCTCATTTTTGTTTTCGATAAACAAATCTAATAATGGAACAGCATATGTCAAATTCAAATAACAAACTGAACATATTAAAATAAATTGAATAATAAGGCAGGTAGATATAGTATAATTAAAATTGTTTCACCTATCAGACATAATGTAGAGCAGATGCGTAAAGTAGCAGAGTATGGGTCGGTTGGACCAGACGGTTAAAGTCCAATTCTGACAACTGGCAGCTGACGTATAACAGGTGTGTAGATAAACATATTTATATACAGGATGTAGTCAGAAAGTTTTTTTGCGACATTTTTAGCTTGGTGAGGGTAGAATAGTTTGTCGTATCGAGACGTATGAAACGTTATTGGAAAGGGGCGGGGTTGGCGAATATGTTGAGACAGAAAAAAAAATCTGGCGGTATTATAAAAAGGGCATTACACATTATGTCTTATAGATATCTTCAAAAGGATAGGCTGGAATAACTTAGATATTAAAATAAACTGACATAAACCACTTGTGATATGATAATCGCGGTATTCTTATACTTGTATTATTACTACAAGTATTTAATAATCAAACTTTACAAAAAAGGATTGAAGATTTTAATAACGAATCAATAAAAATAGGATTAAAGATCAACTATGATAACACTTAGAACATGAAAAATCAAGAAGAAGTTTAGAACAAGCAACCATATTAATAGTAACTGAATACATATAAGGATAAATTACAAAACAGTGACAAAAAAGTTATAGTGAACCGTTAAAAAGAGACTACAATTGAAAGAGTGAACAACTATTGTATCACGCTAAGAATTAAGTTTGAAAAAGCACCAAAGTTACTTCATAAAAAAATTGTTGGTTTTTTCAAATAAACATTTTATACATTCATCAAAGCATATTAGTAACTCCACAAAAGACGACGGAAAAGTGGAAGACATATGCACGATGTAATTACATTAATTTAAAGTAATAATTCACGTTTTAGATGGCGCCTGATAGTTTATCATTCACCATTTGTCAACAATCAAATAATTATTCAAATAAACTTCGGTAGTAACAGAAAATGCATGCCTTGGAGAATTTTACGAGATTTATTACTTAACATTTAAAATTTATTAAAACAATTTTATGCTACAGTTGAAATATTACCGACTGTATGGTTGGATAACCGTAAATGCGGTTCTAAAAGGAAAATATGTTTGTTATTTTATGACCGTTCAATAAAATTCCTTAGCTATAAAATGTTTAAATAATTTTATTAGGGATGACGGAACCATTCGGTTGCGTAAGTGCTCACTAAACATTGATTTTTGTGGGATATTAAATAGTTTACAAGCAACTTTTTTCAATGCCATGAAAATTCTCCATAATTTACTTTACGTCAAAACTTACGTAAATAAACAAATTAACGGTGGTTTGCGATTGCCATGAGAAATATTTTTACATATTCGTTCAAGTGTCAAACAACCTTATATATACAGGTTGCGTCATTAGTGCGAGGAAGTCGATTTGAGGAGCAACTGAGCAAAAAGCAATAAATCCAGTTTAAGACATTTTTAAGTAAATACTACAAATCACTTGGTTTAGTTGAATCTACATTGTGAACTATTTAGTTCAGGCTATGTGCTTTAAATCCAATATATATTGTTATATGAATAATATATAATGTTATACAAGCGAACTCATATAAATCCATCATAATTAACCAAACTGCAATAAATGCTTGAAAAAATGTTTCTGGGAGAGAAGTGCCACTGGATTCAATCACCTTTTACTTTGTTATGCAGCAAGTGCAGCCCCTTCCACGAATATCTATTAATGATGCTTTTTATGCTCAACAAGTGAGTTTTTACGTTTTATGCTGTGGCGATATGCACTGCTGTTGACAGTCCCTGTGTTTTACACATGGACAGAATATATGGGCTTATTTTGTGACGGATGTGAAGGGCAAAATAAAAACGCCTATGTTATCCATGCCCTTTACTATTGGCTGAAGAAAAAAATCACCTAAAAACTTAATAAAATTTATGTTACATTATTTGTTAGAGGTCACAGCTTCTTTCCAGCTAACAGAGTATTTGGGCGCGTTGAAAAAGCCTTAAGAAAATGTGCTTCTTTAAAGACAAAAGAAGAATATGAAGAAATTTACCGGTCTTTTGGAGCTGTAAAAACCCTTTTATCTGATTGGATTCTGTATTATGCTAAGCAATTTCAATCATATTTAAAAAAATTGATGGAATATGAGATGTTAAAAGAATCATATTAAAGAAAAATTATCCTTCACCAATAACCATTACTTGCTTTGGACACTTTGAACACTTGGACAGGTTCGAAAGTAATTCTGAAGTTCCTAAAACGTTGCTTAAGAAAGTTAAAAAAGACTCAAAGTTGACACTAAAAACCGCGAGATTAGGAAGACCACCAAAAGAAAAGAAAAAAAATGGTTAAAACATTTACTAATACAAGAATTTGGAAATACGTGAAAAGAAAAAAACCTTAAATGGTATAAAAGGAGATTCTAGAAAACCGAGAAGATAACATCGCTAGAAGATGGTGAAATGGAAAAATAATGTGATTGTCTAGAAGATAATACAGGCCTGCATATTTAAGAAGCTTTGTTTTATAAATAAATAATAGTATTTTCGTATAAAACCAAATAAATCCATTCACATGGAGCAAAATGCCATAAATACACACAATATTTGAGCAAACTGTGATAAATCCAACAAAATGAAAGCTTTAAAATTGGAAACTCAGAAATTGAGCACAAAACTTTAACTTTCTGTCAAAAATAATGTTATTAATGTTGTATAGTCAATAAAATATTTACTTTTAACTAAGTTTAATTCAATTCGTTTTTTGTCGATAACTTAAAATCATATATTTTGGATTTAATACGTTTTGCTCAGTTCCTCCTAAATTACTCATTTCTCGTAAGAGATAAGGAAAAAATTATTTAGGTAAAAGTTGGCACGCAGATATTATCATACTCTAAAACTATTTTCAAGTCTACAGGTCTACAAGTCTTCATATTGACGGGGTGGAACAAACTTATCATTGTTTTAATGGAACACCCTATATATTTTTACATTTTTGGACTCTTCTCGATGTTCTCGTTTTTTCGGTACTTTTGAACTGTATACTTACGTTAGTTTTGTCCCTGTAAGGTGAAATGTAAATAAAACATGCTTAAAACCTGTACCTTTTTGGGCGCATTTTTTTTGCTAGTGCAAATTTGACTAGATTTTTTATAGTTATAGCCTCCCCTAATGTAAAACTCATGAGCGGAAACTGGAATAATGTAAGTAAAACAGAAAGCACTGCAACTGAAAGAAAATTGAGAAACGAAGATCAAAAACGAACATGAAAAACTGTTAATAAAAGAAGAATGATTTAAAAAGCATATTATATCAGTTTTGTATATCAAATCATGTACTTCATCACAATCCTGTTGTCCGTACTCTTACGACTTTCTACTATCAGCTGCTCATTGGATACCTGAGATATCGATCTACAGCTGTCTACATATATTCTCTATGTTTATGACTTAGAAATTTAGCTTGTTGTTGGTTATACATAAAAATCAGTCGATAATTTTACGACCACTCTTTAGAGAAATATTACTAACATCGTTCTCATATATATACACACCTCCAAAAGTCCTGGACCACCTAGATATTTACAGAACCAATTAAATTACCTTTCAACCTATGGTGGATATTTTCTCTTCGTTTTAAATACATAAAATACAAATATTTTAATGTGGTTTAGGATTAATACAGATTGGAAAATGTTAAAAAATTTGAAGAATTTTTTAAAGGAAAGTTATGACTAGAAACATAAAGTATATTTTCTCTTCTTACAACATTGTGCAATATATTTATTATACAATAAGATCGAGGTGTGCTTTCTATCCAAATAGTCAATTATACTCCACAATAATACGAATTGCGTAATATTTTCGTATTCAATCTAAGAATAACACAATCCCGCACGCATTGTGCTTTGTGCTTACACACCAACAGGTCTTAGCTGCAGCTGTAGTGTTTTTGCTTGTAGCTAAGCGTAAAAGTAAACAAACAGGTCACTGTACAATACTCTCACGAAAATCTCTTAAAAAACTTGATATTAACTGAGGAAATATACTTTAGAAATTTTGTACGACTTGACTTGGTACAGTTTCAAGAGCTACTACAATTTGGTTACGCCATTGATTGAGAAAAAAAAATACAAACATGAGAGAATTAATACCACGTTTTCAACGGCTTTCGATAAGATTATGGTATTTAGCTACTGGAAATACTCTGTTATGCGATAATACATGTTTTGAAGGAATTAATTAAGGTAAACAAATACTATACATAATCTTTTTATTTAATTATTAAACTTTATAAATTAAGATACTGAATTTTCGTTCGCCATTGAGATATTAGCATCAGTTTCCTGTTGAGAAATGTTTATATTCTGCTGATTATCCTGTTGGAAGTAGCATATATTCTGCTGGTCATGTAGCAGCTGCTCAGTTGGAAGTTGAGAATTTTTTTTGTTAAAAATAGTTTATAAAATACCGAGGCGATAGTGTGCTGCGGTAACTTGTTGGATTTGAACCTAGTAACCTAGGAAAAACGTTGAATTTTTCTCATTTTTTCACAAATTTAAATAGCCCACCTTTTGAAGTTTACGCATAGTTAAATTGTCATTTTTAATAATATTTCAAGGCGATTAAATAAAAAAAATTAGTTGCTTCAAGTGAGGGTATTTTAGAACAGATACCGCCTGGACTATGAGTGAGTCCTTCAAACGCTCCGAGGTTCCTTTGGTTGAGGTCGAAGGCAACTTGCACATGATTTCTCCTTCGTCTATTTTATATAGAGTTTCATTTCTTAAGTATTTCTTCCGGTTTTAACAAGATATTGAATATCATACAAAATGTATATTTTTTGTAAGCTACATAATAAACAGTTTAATTGTAAAAAAAATTAATATAATGCTAAAGCATTTTCTCGTATCTTCGAGATGTGTGCAGGAATCCGGTTCAAATATTTCCTAAACGGTTTACATATAAGTTTTAATAATCCCACTTCAAACCTTATTTACTGCCTATATAGTAACATTAAATAAATCACGATAATAGCCCTGATATCTGATATACCCGTATGTATAAAACGACTGTACAACTTTCACACAGATCAGAAAATGTACATTTGTCTTTTATTTATGCAGTTTCATGAAATTATTTAGAAAATGAACCAGTAAACTATAAGGTATTTTATTACTTTATCTAACGTCTCATGTAATTGCCGTAAATTCTTGTCCGCGGCGAACCCAAGTCATTAAACGAAAGTTTTTTCCAAAGGAAGGTGAAACTGATAGTGTTTGTGAATAAGTACCTTAATAATGTGTTGTTTTACTACACGGTCGTTTACTCTATCGAATAACGATAGGTTTTGCGACTACGATTATCAATAAAAGCGATATACAAACAATTTTTATGGTATGTCAAGTTTTAGAATATTGTTTTATACTTGAATTTATTTACACATCTTACTCACAAACTAGTCTATAGTCAGGCTCACCTTGACTTTTCAGTACAAGAAAGATGAGTAATGAACCACGAAATACGTAAAAATATACGTGTATCCATTTATTATACGCAAGAGAGATACTTCCAGGAATAATCAAAACGATCGAAAATATCTACCAAAACAACACAATAAAAATAAAAGTAGAAGAAGAACTAACAGACCTTATTGAAGCTGGCAATGAGATAAGACAGGGAGATTCCCTGAGTCCTCTATTGTTTAACTTGATTATGAATCAAATAATAAAAAAAGTAAGAACTAAAAAAGGATACCAAATCGGAGAAAAACAACTTAAAATAATCTGCTATGCAGACGAAGCAATAATACTCTCTCAAAGTGAAGATGATTTACAACTTATGCTGCACCAATTTAATATAACCGCCAAAAAATTTAACATGTTAATTTTCCAAAAAAAAAGACAAAATGCATGGTTATGACAGCAAATTGTTTGAGATGTAAATTGGAGCTGGAAGGTCAGATAATAGAACAAGTGATGGAGTAAATAGGCATTACATTATCTAGCAACGAAAAGTTCAAAACTGAAGTGGAAGATCAAGTGAATAGAGCAAACAAAGCCGCAGGTTGCCTGAATGAAACAATATGAAAAAATGAAAACATCGGGAAAGAAATGAAAGGCAGAATTTACAAAACGGTCATGAGACCAATAGTGACATCCGCGGCAGAAACACGACCTGACACAGAGAGGACAAAAAGGATGTTAGAAACAGCAGATATGAAAACACATAGAAAAATTGATGGTAAGACACTGTGGGACACAGCTAGAAGTACAGATATATGACACGGATGCAAGGTGGAGAACATCAAGAACTGGGTGAGAAATGGAAGAGTAGAATGGAACGATCATATAAGTCGAATGACAACAAATAGAACAGTAAAGACGGCAAGAGACAGTTCCCCAATAGGAACACAAATTATATTGAAAATTGTTGTGTTTGTTTTCATTAATAAAACAATACACCATGAAAAAATGTTATATTTCTAAATAAATAAATGAATATCAAGATAAAATTAATCGGTAGCATTATCTGCGGTTTGTCTGTTTTTGCAATCTTTACATGTCATAACGGAATGCGGAATACATATGGTTTTTTAACATTCAACACAAAAATATTGCGATTTTCTATCCGATCTACGTGGGCACATTTCGCATCGTCGTTTCTTAGGCGCACTCCTACTGGTGGTAACTTTACGTATTGAACGAGGCAGTCTTTCATTTTGTAGTCTTATTTCTTGTTCCTCGTCTATTAAATCCTTTCTAAGTAATTTAATAAAAGCACGCCTTGTCATTTTATAATCATTTGTGTTATAACGGTAAATTATGAAAGCGTTTATAGCGTCTTTTTTTGTTTTCCTGTATTCGTATAAATGGAATCATCATGGTAGAGAGGGGAAAAAAGAATGACGTTTTTGATTTTTTTTGCCCATATAACTCACTACTGATAAATCATTCTGGAAACCAAACATACTAGATGGCACACTTCGATCTTTTGTAAAAAGTAGATGTGGTGCAAATTCCTTGTTTTTTCGAACAGTTCCCACTAAAATCAATATGTGTTCAGATAAGAGGCGTATCATAAAGTTTTAGCTGTTAAACCAGTTATCAAAGCTTATATTACGACCAGTTTTACTTACTGACTTAATTAGACGAATAACGATGTCTTCACCTGTGTTGCTCTGCTGGAAAGGTCCCTCGGGCTACTTACCAACATAAACTTCCTTGTTTAACGAGTAGAAACATCTACCAATGCATCTAGCATCTACCAATGCAAAAATTTTGAGACCATACTTGACCGGCTTATATATATATATATATATATATATATATATATATATATATATATATATATATATATATATATATATATATATATATATATATAAGCGGGGATCCTACAGCTTCTGCCGCTTCCCGCATTTCGATCGCCATCTTTTTCTATCTCTCCAGGTGTCTTCATCAATGGCTCTGTCTTTCATGGTTTCCATAACACCTTGTATCCAAGACTTGGCTGGTCTTCCTCGTTTCCTTCTATTACTTGGATTGTATTCCATAGCTCTTTTTGGCCATCTGTTGTCGTCCATCCTCTGTACGTGTCCATACCATATTAACTGTCTAGTTTCTATTCTTTCAGAAGTTGTATGTATTCTATCTGTTTTTCTTCTAATTTCAGAATTAGGTATACGTTCTACTCTTGATATACGGCAGGCTCTTCTTAGGTAGTCCATTTCAACCGTGTCAACTTTTTTCTTTCCTTTTACTGTCATTTGCCAACATTCTGCTCCATATGTAAGAATGGGCTCTACAATTACTTTGTAGATAGTCATTTTAGTTTTCATAGTAGCTTTGTTGGACCAAAGTATCGAATTCAGAATTTGAACACTCTTCCTGCCTTGTTGCACTCTATAGTCTATATCTCGTTCCGTTGTTCCTTTACTGCAGATAATACTTCCCAAATATTCTTATTCGTAGCACCTTTTCATTTGTCTAATTTCCAAATCCGGGTCTTCGTCTTCACTGCCTATTCGCATATATTCTGTTTTAGACATATTCATACTCATCCCCCATTTTTCGTATTCATCTTTGAGCTTTCTAAGCATATAATCTGCATCTTCTTCACAGCTTGCAATTAGTACTTGATCATCAAGACACTAAATAAGAGTTTTAAAGGAACTGTATCATAAGCCTTCTCCAGATCTATAAATACCAGATGCGTAGGGAGGTTTCGAGCTGTTCGTTTTTCAATTACTTGTTGAAGGGTAAATGTGTTGTCCACGCACGATCTTCCTGCTCTGAAGCCGCTTTGTTCTTCAATTTCTTTATACTCCTCTTCTATTCTTCTTTTCAATATATGACCATATAACCTTCCCAGCGAGCTAGTTACGCTAATGCCTCTATAATTTCCGCATTCTTTTCTGTCTCCCTTTTTATAAATGGGGCTAATGTGGGCCAAATTCCAATCGTCTGGAATCGTTTGGCCTTCAATTAAGCATTTATTAAAAATATTCACTAAGCTTTCCAAAAGAGCATCCGGTCCATGTTTCACCAACTCGATGGGAATGTCTCCAGGCCCGGGTGTTTTTCCATTTTTCATTTGTTTCAATTCTTTTTTCAGTTCTTCTTTGTTTATCTTATGCACCTCTGAGTTTTCTGTCATTGAGATATGGTCAGGTCTTTCCATAAATTCGTGCCTACTTTCTGTTAATAGCGTTTCGTAATATTTTTCCCACTTTTTATTTTGAATCAGGTTTATATTTCCCTGACCGGCTTATTCGGAATATATTAACAAAAAGAGCATTTTCCCCGAAAAGATTGAAGCCTTTCGTCATTGGTCAAATACTCACTTGGTAAAAAGCAGCTTTCGAATTTGAAACAAACTGACCAAATATCTCTCTAATCGGGGCGAGCTTCTTTTTTTTTTTTTTTTTTCGTTGAACACAAGTTTCGATGTCATCAAAACGTAGGCAGGCTAAGAAAAATCGAAATCTATATAATGCCATGGCCTTTCTAAAAATCATAACTCCTGTCTCATGAGTTGCCCAAAGGTACTCCAAATTTTGTCGACCAGAACGATAAATACGAACTAAACAAGGAAGGCTAAATAAAGAACGTTATTCTTGACGATTTGTTTTTATATTCATTGTTTTCATAGTGTGCTAAGGACTTTTCCTGAATCTTCTTGTTGGTGTAAATGACAATTTCACTGATATAACGCAAGTTATAAAAGACTTTCAGCACTCTATTGGTGACTTGCCATTTCTATTTTGTGGTCGAACGCATGGCAAATGTAATATTTTTGTCCACGTGTCGTGCGTTAGGACGAGTTCTTATTGGAGTTTTCCACCACTTGGTTTTATTGTCTCTTTAAAAGTAATATAAAGAACAATGCGCATCTTCTTCAACGGATCCATCACTATTAGGTTCATCTATCTGTGCGCTTTCTACTTCATCCGGTTCAGAATCCAGATCATTTTCTCCAGCTTCTATTAGGTCATTCTCAACTTCAGAATCATCAACTTCAGATTCTGAGTTTATTCTATCAGCATCGGAGTCACATTTTTTATAGAGAGCTAAAAGCCTTGCTTGTTTTTTCCCCAATCTTCCATTTTATACCTGTAATATAATTTTTGTTATACCAGTATTAATTATTAGATAAAAAGTAAAAGAATAAGGGCCATATTCACCAACAACAAATAAATCTACATATAGTTATTCGACGAATAAAAAACGAACGAATAAGACTGTACTTGGTGAAACAAAATTGATAGAATTTATTCTACGCATAAAGTTAATCTTCGCATAGCGGTTTTTTCGTTGTTGGTGAATACAGATCTAAGTAATAATAATTTTTTTTATTTATTTATACATATTAGACCAAGTAAGTTAATAAATTACTCAAAAATCCAAAAAAAATAAACTTAACAGTTACAAAAAATACATCTCTTTTTTGGTCTGGTGGGATTTGAGAACCCAAGCGTTGCTGGACGTTTAAAATTGCAGTGACTACGAATCTCTGGACTAAACGCAGACAGATACCTGCTGCGATAGCGTAATTGGGGTAGGTACATATAAATGGCGCTTATATATTTGAACCAATGGGTTTGTTAGACTCCACCAGACTAACGCAATGTTTTCCACATTAAGTGGACATTTAAATATTCATTATAGTTTCCTTGCGAGTTACTGGAGCTGTCTCGTTTTTGCACCAATCGATAGAGTACCTTCAAATTACCATACATTGTATTTCACAACGAAAAATCGTAAAAATATGGAGCTGCCTCCTTTTTGCACCGATGTCTTAAATTGGTCTGCTGGAATAGATCTCTTGAGAATGAGCAAATATATATTTTTTAACAGTTGGATTTATATATTTAGATTATATTAAAAATATTTGTAAATAATGATGTATAATTATCTATTAATGAATATTTATTACTGTTTACTGTGTAAAAAAACTTTATTATTATTATTATTTTGCCTCTTTTTGTTTTATATTTCCTGGTTTTAATTATGGTTTAACCTAAAACAGTACATCTGAATAAAAACTAATGAAATAATTATATTTATTCTTTGTTACAGGTAAGTGACATGTCTCTAAGCAAAACGAAAGCTGTAAACCGTAAGTAATAATGCTAAAAAGTAATAGGAATATTCAAACAATTCTGTGGTTCTTACAGAAATGAAAAAATCTGAGTAGGCGATCATTAGAATAGAGATGCCTGTGTTTAGCATGATGTAACAGTTTTCATTTACCTTTTTGTTTTAGTGTTTGTTCTTGAATTGTTAACTATTATTTTTCGGTTGTTATTATGAAGCAACTTGAAGAAAGTTGCACTCGGAGAAATTCTACATGATACAAACTCAAGTTATTAATAGATAAACATAACAGTTCAGAGATCATCTTAATATAAATTATGTTGAAGGCAAAAACGTAGAAAATCATCTCCAAACCTACATCAGCAACTACACATTGAAGCACCAACTAGCAAATAAGCGACAAATGCCATCCAAAAACTTAAAATTATTAACTTATAAAAAATAAAGCCGAAAGGCTGTTAGAAAAGTTTCGTTAATTTTATAATAATATTATAATTCAAGCACGTTTTATTTTAAGTGTTATTGAGTTAGGTCTTCAGAGAAAATGAATTTTTCGTTTTACTTTGTTTTCTTTTTTGAAAATTATTACATAAGATAAAATACGTATAGAATTAATGGTAACACAATGAGATATGACCAAGATAATAAGAGTTAAATTGGCAGCCTATTTGCGACAGCATGCTTGCTTTTCTGGTAGATTTCCGAGCATGCTATAAAATTAGTAACGTGAATTAATTTTGATCATATCATTGGCCCGCCGTTCTAAATGTAGTATAGACAGGTATATAGGTGAAAGACAACTGAATTAAGGAAGCGCCTTCTTTAAGTGACGTCTGTATGTGTTGGTCTGTATATAATTATTTTTTCCATAAAGTTACTGTTTATTTATTTTGTTGTTTACGTTTATATGACTTCGGACACTGAATCCATTCCCCAAATGTTATAATTTAGCATTAGCGTCGATTTGTTTTATCGATAAATAAATTTATTTTTCACATTTTAAATTTTTTTGAAGTGAAATTATAATCCATAATTTAGAACTAAAACTATGTATTGTTCTGAAGCTATTTTCTTGTGGCATTTTAAATTGATAACTATTTAAATGGGAATAAGCCACAATTAAAGGTTAAAATAGGTTTATTGACGTTTCAATTTCCACTTCGGAAAGAACGATTTCCGAAGTGGAAATTGAAACGTCAATAAACCTATTTTAACCTTTAATTGTGGCTTATTCCCATTTAAATAGTAATTAAAACTATGTTTAACTTAAAAATTCCGAGATAAAAGTCAAGTTTACAAAAATCATTAATAGTAATTTTGTCCTGACAGCCACTACCAATGATATCGAAAGACTCTATCAACTTAAGGAACGCTACATGCAACGATGCGAGAAATGTGATTGATTAGTTTTCAAAGATTCTACCAAGTCTAGAAGCAAATTTTGTCGTTGTTATGGACAATGCGTCATACCACAGTCGACGGTTGGAGCCAACACCAACTGCCTGGCGAAAAGGTGACATCATCAACTGGCTCTCTCAAAAAAAATATACCATTCGATGACAGCATGTTGAAAGTACAATTATTAATTCTCGCGAGGATACATATACCCGAATTCAAGAAATATGCTATTGACGAAACAGCTCGTGAAAACAACATAATTGTATATCGCTGAATCCTATCGAGCTTATATGGACTCAAATAAAAAAACGAGTGGCAAGAGAAAACTTTTTATCTACTGCCATAAAAAATGTCACACCTGAGTCTCGAAAAACTTGTATAAGGCACACTATAAAAGAAGAAGATACAATGTGGGATTTAGACACAAGAGTGAATATTTCGATTAAACCATTACTTATCAATGTAAATAGTAGTGATCTGGATACTCTTCATCATTCGACAAGTTGTCTTTATACTATGATTACTCTCTCTCTCTCTCTTTTTCTCTTTCTCTCTCTTTCTCTCTTATGGCAGCGTTGATCTAGTATTTCTTTCTACTGGTCCTAAGAACACGACGTTGTCATGTATGACTTTAAGTGATTCTCTCTTATCTACTCAATCTTTGCAGTGAGTATTTATTCAGCTTTTAAATCTCGATGGTTTTTCGCTAGGAAAATGTACCAGTAACTATACCGACGGTTTTTCGTCAGTATAAAACTTTACTACTGCCTCACAAGCTCTAAGGAGACATTTTGTTAGGAACGGCTCTGAAAACGGTTTGTTAGAAAGTGATTTTCTTTTGTCTACTTGCTCTCTGCAGTGAGCACTCATTCGATTTTTAAAGCTTGATGGTTTTCCGCTAGGCAAATGTACCAACTACCATCGCCGTTTATTTTAAGGCTTTGGCTCAGACATTTTAACATGTCTTTCGTTTGAAAAAGAGGAACCTTTCATTATTACGGTGCTAGGCGTAAAACGGGACTTTACGACTAATTGTTATTCTTCTCGTCTCTTTGACAAACCTTGTACAAAGTGGACTATTCGTTTAAAAATCAGCTGTATTTTTTTCGATCTACTTGGTTTTATTTTCCCATGTTTTTTTTCTAGCGAAACGACTTCTACAACCGTTGCGGTACTTCAATATATCTTGAGATAATAAAACATCAGAACAGATACATCAGATAACTGTACTTGTATGTGTTACATTTCTAGTGTCATTTCTACACAAGACCATCTATCGCAAGATCGGAGCCCTCGGCAGTCGTCGTGCTGACTGATCTAGTCCCTTTTGTCAAAGAGTCTCGTTCAATTTTCAAGCTCGCTCTGATTCGACAAAATTGGAGCCAAAATTGGACAAAATTGTTTGGTCTCATTCGGTGATTGCAATAACTCGAGCAAATTTTTTTACCCATCAATTGCCACTCGTTTTAAATACATTCAAGAACTGATACAACGCTTTACTCGGCATTATGTGCCTTCTAATCAAAACCACTCTGATTGTGCTAGTCGTGTTTTATCACCGGTACAAATGTTACAATTTTAACCAAAGTAGCATTTTTCTACCGTGCAGCTCATTATCATTATTCCTCGGCTGTCGTCAAAGACTTTCTTCTGAAATGCAACGCCACGCCGAGATTTCGACGCTTTTCTTCTTGTCTTTCACACCTCACTGAATTCTTATAGGAAAAGAGACCAACGGTATTCTGTTAAGTCCTAGTTGAGTAGGTCGATAAATTCTACTGATTCGACGCTATTTTTTAACTGATGGCATTGTACGCGTTTTTGTTCTGAGCACAGTTTTAGCTGTGATCAAAATATGCCCGCGGCTTATTTGTTAATCCATATTTTATTCTTACTTAGTTCTTTATTAGTACATCTATTCTTTACACTTATACTTTCAGCTATTTTTAAAAATTCGTTTTTGGAGTGGGAAAATGTTTGGTAAAGTTTTTAGTATTTATTTACATATTTTAAATTTTATATTTTTATTACTGTATTATAATATACCCTTGTTTAATTATATCCTCTACTTTAACAGATTACAGTGTATAATGTTTTTTTATTCCGTAAATTCTGATTGTCAAACTGGCTAACTTATGATAATCTGTCTTTAAGTTCAAAGAAATTCACTTGTTGTTAAAATATTAAATTTCTGCAGAATTGTGTACCTAATTTGATATCAAGGCTGGACGAGTGTTTTAAAACTCTGATTCATGAGGTTTCGATACCTATGCAGCAACACCAGTGTACGGCCGCTCTTGAGAATTTTTAGTATGGATTTTTATCCCTACAAATACTAACAAACACAGATCGAAAAGAGACATCGCGATGTAAACATCTCCAGTCTGACCAGGACTTATACGTCCCTTGCGTCGCTACGCGTAGATGCTACTCTTCTACTACCCTAGCTACAATTAATACACCGTACTTATATACCGTACTTAATAAACGGTAAATGTTTTTCTTTGTACAGATAGCAATAATGAGTTACGCCAAGTATTTTCGTGCCTTTTCAATTAATTGCTAATTTATTCATAATCAAAATATTGCTTTTTTTCCGTTATTATTCTAATCATGAAACCAGCGACCTCAGTAAGTTTTACACAAAACAGGCGAATTATTTTATTACTTTCATGTACCATGGCTGATAAATTGATTAACACGAGTACAGATACCTAATGTATATATTTATATATCTTGTTTGTTCTTAGTGGTTTCGGCGAAATTTTCAATTTCTATAAAGATAATTTGGTCAAAAGTCCCGAAGAATTAAATGCGATACTGAATTAAAGTTCGTTTATTTTCAGCTAAATCTCTTTATTGACTTTAAAACAATTTACGGTCTTGTTTATTAGTACCTGCCCATCTCTAATCATCAATACCTACCTAAGTAACATTGACAGAACTTATTACTGTAATTAGTTTCTTACTTTTCTCATACTAATTGAGCATTCGTATTTAATTGTCGGTCATTAATTAAGACCACTACGTCTCCAAACATGGTTTGAGTAAATAATGCCCCTAATTGAGTTTGTTGGTGAAATGTTGAAAGGTCACATCTGCGATTGGGTCAATAAATAGCCACAGAAATTTAATTTTTTATATAGCAAAGACGAACTGGTAATACTGGACCAATAAAAACATTATCGGTAAGATAAATTATTTAGAAATATCAAATAAAAATTTAACAGACATAAATAATATAATAATAAAAACATACAGTACAAAAACATTAAAATTTAAAAACACGCAAGCATATTGGGTAGATACTCTTAAAAAGAATTTAAACATCTATGAATACTGAAATATCTATGATTAGAACAACTTATTTAAGCCATAGGTATAATCAACCAAGGTACTCTACTTCACTCAGCAAACTTAGATTTGTACCATTCAGATTTCAGTGACCCTAATCCCTTCACATTCGTCATTCTAGTAAATTTCGTGATTTTGGACTTCTTGTGACTTATGTTAAGCCCTACGTGCGAAATCCATTTTTTATCTATAGTGAGAGCCTCTTGCATTCTATCTATGATTGTGGTATTATATTTGCCGTGGGCTAAGATGACCAGGTAATCCACATAGCTCAGGACATAATGTCTGACATGATATCAGCCCATCTATGATCAGATTTCATAAGAGACAAGATAAGACTCGCCCCTGCGGACAGTCTCTGTATAGCGTTTTATTTTTCTAGTCCCTAAAATTTTTATTAATGCTATACTAAAATATGACTACACTATTTCGTAGACTGTTTTTATTATGTCTAAGTACGCCCTACTTAAGTTCCTATGTCATTAATTTTGTCTGGGTGTGATTATGTTAAAAATATGTAATTTTTTCACGAAAATTACTTGCTTATTATAGACGCAGCTGTATTTTCTTTCACCAAGTACCTAATAAAAAACGACTATAATACTCTAAATTAGTCTGGCAATAGGGTATAAAACACACAAACGCCCATATTTCGATTAATTTTCATTTTCGTTAAAATACGATTGTGTGATCGAGAATTTGCATTTTTTTTCTGCGGTAACTAAAATTCTTTGTCACATTCGTTAAATCATAAAATATAGCGTCAACGTGTTACCACCCATGCAGTTTTAATGCCCTTCGTCAATATGTTACCAATTTTCCTTCTTCATCGTCTTTTTGCCAACGAGGTAAGAAAGAGATTCAACCTGGTTTAAGGGTTGATTTTCTCAATTTTTTGCGTTAGCAGATGATCTCCAGAGATTAACGACTTCCAATAGTGAATTCAGACCATTTAAGTAGTATATTTGTTTTTACGGTCAGTTAGGGATACAGTATAATTCATTTTATGCAGTCTATCCATCTGCAGTTTGTTTCATCTATCCCGTTTAAATGGATCGCCCTTGTGATTCCATTGTGATACATCACCGCTTGGTTTTCCAGAACTTACTCTATTCTCTATACGTGATGGTTTAATGCCGTTTCCGTAGAAAGTCCTGCTCTAAACACAATCCCTAATGTGCTTATCGGGCAGTTAGTTACAACTCCATTACTTATAAAATAATAAATATAATTAATCCTTTGGTCGGCATCTAAAGAAACTTCATTTGACAGTTGTTATTCCATTGTCAATCTTAAATAAAAACTACTTATTGCATTTTGTTCTATAGTTACTCCAAATGTGAAAATTTTCCATTTTTGTCGTTGCCTACGCCTTACACTTTCAAACAGAAACTACATCTGAAATGATTGTCTGCGAAGGATGTTGCCAATATCTGATCCAGCAAAAACATTACCGGAATCCGTCGCCATTATTCGATCCACCTGAAGTTGATTTACACAGCCATTATCACGGATAACGTCTGAACGCTATTATTATCGTCGTGATATAAATTGCGTCATTCTATCAGTAAGTACGTTAAGAATGTATATGCACACTCGATTCGTTTCGATGCCTTGTTAAATTAAAATCCCTTTCTCTTCTATTTCTATATTTCATGAAATAAGTATATGAATAGTATAAAGATGTAAAATAAGGTGAATTCATAACGGGACTAGTAGCACTAGAAAAGTTTTTGAAATATTAAATACTAAATATATATAATAATAGATCTCCTTATTGTGTTGTGGATATAAAATATTTACTAGTATACTTAAACATAGACTACAACCCCTCGCAGAATAGATCATCGGACAATATTAGGTAGGATTTAGGCAAGGAAGATCAACCATCTACTAACCTTTCACGGTTAAGCAGGTCTTAAGCAAAGCCTGGGAACATAGATGTCTATAATATTTTTGTCGACTTTAGGCAGGCGTATTACTGAATAAACAAGGCACAAATATTAAGTGAATTTGAAACTTCCAAACTAGTTAGGCTCATCCGAATGACGATGACCGACATAGTGACTCAGATACAGATACAAGAAGATGGCAAAGATTAAAATAGGGTGATGGGTTGGCACCAACATTGTTTAATTTAGCACTGGAATACGTGTTAGAAAACCATCAGAAGGTAGAAACAACACATCATCATCATCATTCAATATTTGTTTTTCAACATAGATCTTCCTCATAATTTTCCATCTATTTCGATCTTGTGTCCCTTGCATTCAATTCCTGTGGCAATGTCTTAGATCGTCAGTCTGACGGGAGGATGACAACATCATAAATCTCCTTGGCAGTGGATCGTGGAGGAGAATGGTTATAGACCGTAACAAATGGAGGGGTATGCTGAAGGAGACCTGAATACACGAATCGTAAAAAATGGCAAAAATCGCGCCACGTCAATTTATTTAACACCTTTATAGAAACTGAGTCTATTTTCTGCAAAATACAAAAACTTCATACGTAAGCTGCAATCTTTGCCTTTCAAACGCATCTTGATTTTTGTCGATAGGACATTTGGATCAAAAGATATTGAATTTTTACCGTCGAGCTGATACAGATTTTATTAAACATTGATTTCGCGTGCGGAACTGACATGCAAAATCGACGGTCGCTTTAAGCGTTGTTTCTAAGAGAACGGTTTATTCTACACAAAATGCTTGTAAACATTTTTGTTTAAAATTATCTCAGCTACATTTTACAAATAAATGTTACATCTTTGTTTTTCATTTTTTGTTTAATGTCACATATCACCTCGCATGTCTTATGGTTTAACTCAGTAGTATTAATTCCACTAAGAACTGACTTAAAGTCTGAGATGATTACAGCATCTTGCAAATTTTCGGGCTCTAGCCAATCCAGAGCTTTCCTAATAGCTACCGCTTCTGCAGTGTAAATAGAGCAATGTGGAGGAAGTTTTATTGCCAAAAATTGTAGGCAAGCAAATTTATTTTATAAGTGTTTGCATATACAGGGTGGTCCTTAAGTAATTGTACAAACGAAAACCGTAAATTCTACACTTTAAAATATTACGATTTAAGCCAAATTGCTTTAATAAAATGTTAATACATATTAAGAAAGATACAGGGTGTTAAAGTGCAAATTTAAAATTCTATTTTTCGCTATAACTTTCATGTTTGTAAATATTTATACATAAAAATTTACAACTGGGTACTTTTAAATTACACAGTACACATATGTGGCATAAATTTGCACTTAACTTTTTTGCTCTTCAAGTTACCTGTATTTGTGACAAAAAATATTAAAGATACATTATTTTAACAAAAAAAGGTATACTTCTTAATAACTTCAAAACTTAACAGTTTTCGTGATAATCGCATTTTACAAATCAGCTGCATAATTCTGATTTAAGGCAAGTACTCCAGGCAACGAAGGAAAAATAGACAAAATCCTTAATAAATCTAAATTTTGGTATAAAATACCTTTAACTAAAGTTAATAGTTAACGAAATATTAAATAAAATAAATATATCAGCAGGATAATTAATAATAGGATTTGACAAAAACAGAATAATAGGATTTTACATCAAACATTTTACGTTTTATGTTAAAAGTCATAATCAAAACATTTTGTTTACAAACCAAATTAAAAAATAGTTAAACTAAATAACATTTTGTAAATAACTTTTTGTCAAAGTAAGTGTTCGATATGTACACCATTTTCTTTAATTCATTTGTCAATATATTACATAAAAGATCGTCTTATTAAATAGCATCATTGGTTCTAAAGAAACTGCTGCAGTATTTATTTCTTCCCATAGTTGGTTGCGAATGTTTATGGGATTCTTATAGACACGTTGTTTTAATACGCCCCATATAAGAAAATCAAGCGGATTAAATTCTGGGCTACGTGATGGCTATAATGTATAATGGATGAATATATTCTTTTGGATACATATCCAAAGCTTATGGTATATTATGGAACTACATCTTATTTGTCGCAGAAGTTAAATAATGTATTAAACTGTGATGTGTCTGATTCATTGGTTACTTATATAAACACGGAATAACCTATCGATGACATTACATATTTATATGATTACGTTACAGCTTACGAGTAACTATAATTACATCTCGAACAAACGGTCTATTATGATTAACTAACGAACTAATATTATCTTCTTCTCATTGCACTGTCTCGTTTCGAAGGTTGGCGATCCAAATGGCAATTGTAGTTTTGGAAACTGCTGCGCGAAAGATCTCTGCGGATGAGCGGTCGAACCATCTCCTCAGGTCTTTCAGCCACGAGTTCTGGCGTCTTCCTACTGATCTTTTGCCCTGTACTTTTCCTTCCAGTATAACTTGAAGTAATTCATATCTTTCGCCTCTCAACACATGACCCAAGTATTGCATTTTCCTCTCTTTGATTATTCTTAGTAATTCTTTTTGTTTACACATGCGACGAAGTACCTCAACATTAGTAACTCTTTGTACCCATGGAATCCTCAACATTCATCTGTATATATACATCTCAAAGGCATCTATTCTTTTTTCTATTTCAGAGTCCATTGTCCAACTTTCACAGCCATACAGTAAGACAGAAAAAACGTAACATCTGATCATTCGGATTCTAAGCTGTAGACTAAGGTCTGATCTTGTAAAAAATGTTTTCATGCTCATGAATGTTTTCCTTTCTTGTTCGATTCTTGATAGGATTGCTTTTTTTGGATTACACTGACTATTGATATTTGTTCCCAAATATTTTATGGAATTTACCTGTTCTATTATTTGACCCTTGGCATACACCTGTACCTTTATTGGTGTCTTTGAAAATACTAAAGTTTTAGTTTTGGAAACGTTTAGATGTAAACCGAACATTTCGCTGTGGTGAACTACCGCATTTATTATATTTTGTAGTTCTTGTGCGTTGTTTGCTATTAAGACGGTATCATCAGCATATCTGATGTTGTCTATGCTGATTCCGTTAATCTTAATTCCGCCTTGGACCTCGTCTATTGCTTCTCTGAATATAGACTCCTAATACAAATTAAAGAGTAGCGGTGATAAGACGCAACTCTGTCTCACTCCTCGTCGGATTTGTATGTCTTCGGATGTTGTGTGCTCTATTTCAATTCTTGCCGTTTGGCCGTTTGGTGCCAGTATAGTTCTGAGATAATTCGCAAGTCTTGTTCGTCAACTCCAGTTGTTCTCAGAATTTCGATCATCTTTTGATGGTTAACGCAGTCAAATGCCTTTCGATAGTCAATAAAACATGCATATACATCTACATTCATGTCTCTGCATCGTTGCGTTAACACATTTAAAGCAAAAAGAGCCTCTCATGTTCCCAATCCATTTCGAAATCCGAATTGAGTGTCACTCATCTGGAACTCGCACTTCTTGTAAATTCGTGTATGGATAATTCTGAGAAAAGTTTTAAGGACATGAAACATCAAGCTTAATATTCGATAATCATCGCATTGTGAGGAATTCGATTTTTTTGGTAGGTTTAGTAATGCTACGAATGTTGATTTTAGCCAGTCTGTTGGTATTTTACCTGTGTCATATATCTTATTGAATAGTGCTGTTATTAAATCTACATAGGCTTTTACTTTCGTTATCTGCAAAGTTTAAGTATTTCGACATTGATATTGTCTGGACCGGTGGCTTTTCCATCTTTCTGAGATTTTACTGCGTGAATCACTTCTTCTTTGGTTATTTCTGGGCCTTTTTCATTTATTCGATTATCTGTGGATGGTGGAGAACAAGGTCTATCGTCGTCAAAAAGAGTTTGTATGTATTTTTTCCATCTCTCTAGTTTGTCTTCTGTACCCATAATTATTTCGTTATTATCAGTTTTTAATATTGTTGCTTGTCTCTTTTTGTGTCTACCTGTCATTTCTTTTACTTTTTTATGAATATTAAAGGTGTCGTATTTTTCCTGAAGTTGTTCGATTTCTAGGCATTTTGTTGACATCCAGTTTTCTTTCGCCTCCCTGCACTTTTTTCTAATGATTTTGTTGATTCGCTTGTATTCTATTGTGCTTGTTTTATGTTTTCATCTTACGTCCATAAGGTCCATGATCTCTTACGTTATCCATTCTTGTTTTTGTTGTGTTTTATGAACCCGATGTCTTTTTCTTGTATCTTTGTTATTTTTGTTTTTAGAGCAGTCCATGTTACTTCAATGTCTGTCTGTACTAAGTTTTTGATCGATTTTCGTTTTTCGATTATTTCTTTTTTCTGTTTAGGGTTCTTCAGTTGTGAGATGTCTATTTTTCTTGTCACTGTTTCCTTTTTGACTTTGAGAAATCTTTTTAATCTAAAATCCATTATAACTGGATTGTGATCGCTATGTATATCAGCTCCAGGGTATGTTTTCGTAGATTGTATGTACTTCTTAAAGGTGTTATTGAGTAAAATAAAGTCAATTTGATTTTTAACAATTCTGTCTTTTCTCTGTGCAGGTGATTTCCATGTGTATAGCCTTCTAGGATGTTGTTTGAAGAAGGTATTGGCTATTAACAGATTGTTTTCTACGCAGAATTGTACAAGTCTATCTCCTCTATTATTTCTGGTACCTAGACCGTATGCTCATATATGGTCTCCTTCAGCACCACGACCAATTTTAGCGTTAAAGTCACCCATGATCATCGTTATCTCACCTCTTTTTGTCAGTCTCATTATTTCATCTATGTTGTTATACAATTTTTCGATTTCTTCGTCTGACTTGTCACTTGTTGGAGCATAGACCTGAATAATATTTAGTTTTCTGTGAGTTGTTTGTAATTTCAACATTGCTACTCTATAATTTAGAGGGATGAAGTCTATGACTGATTGAGCAATTTTGTTCGACACTAATATAGCAGTTCCATATTGATGTTCTGGGTCGGTTCCACCTGAATAGTATATGTATTCATGTTTTGTTTTTTGTATTCCTGATCCAGGCCATCTTACTTCACTCATCCCCAAGATATCTATTTTCAGTCTTACCATCTCGGCTTCAAACTTTGTCAGTTTCCCGGACATAAATAAGCTGCGTACGTTCCAGGTGGCAATGCGTACTATTCGGTCGTATATTTGTATTCTCTGTGCACTTTCTTGGGTAGTTGAAGGGGGGATTCTTCGCACCCTCTCCCCATTTAAGGGGTGCCCCGGACTGAGGGCCATTTTCTTTTTCTCGTCTGCCATTTAGATTTGTGGAAAATATAATGGGGTGGTTTTCCCGTTGCCTTCCCCATCGCAGTACCACAACCATTTAAACTGCTCCAGTCATGCTTGTGGTAATCCAGTTTCAAGCCGGTCCAGTATCATTTCCTTTACGCCTTGAACTAATATTATGCTGAACTAAATTACCTGTGTGTTTACTATATTTATAACAATATCGGTTATTAGGCCAACGATGATGTTTTTGTAAAAATGCTGAGTCTTTAAGGTTAGATTGATAGCAAATGTATTATGAAACAAGATACATATGTGTTATTCAATACCTGGGCTTTAGTTTCTAATTGTCCTAATAAAAATGGGTAAACAATTTACGTAATGAATAATAAGTATTCTTTTGGGATTTTTTATAAATTAAATAATTATATCAATATCTCACCACATTGCCAAGGAATATGACTGCCACGATCAATCCAACGTTCAGAACAGTTATATTTAAGTATGTTCTCACTGCCTTCTCTCTAGAATGCGGTGGTGTACAATCTTACATAAACCACATATTTTGGGTTTTCAGCATTTTACAATAGGGAAAAATTAATACAACGCCAGTAGGTATAGAAACTTAAGAAGCGATAGAAAAGGGAAATTGTAAACATGATGACGGACAACGTCTGAATACGGACGCGGCATCTAAAGAAGAAGATGAAGAATATTTTCTTCAATAAGACATTTAGCAGCCATAACAAAAATTTTGTAATGTTACATTATCATCTTTGAGTTGTTTAATAAGAATAAACTGTGAATTATGCTTATCTACAGGTATTCAGTGCTTTACCGCACAAATATTACAACTAAGAATTATTATGCAGCTGACATATAAAATGCGAATATCTCGAAAACGGTTAAATTTTGAGATTACTTACTAGTATACGTTTTCCTTACGTAAAAATAATGTATCTTTAATATTTTTTAACACAAATAGAGCTAACTTAAAGAGCAAAAAAGTTAGGCGCAAATCTATGCCACACATGTGGCATATGTGGCGCCCTCTTTCAGTTACATTAAAGTTTGTATAAAATTATAATTTATCCTGCTTTAAAGCATCCAATTATAAATTTTTGTTAAAAAATATTTACAAACGTAAAAGTTATAGCGAAAAATAGAATGTTAAATTTCCACTTTAACACCCTGTATCTTTCTTAATATCAACATTTTATTAAAGCAAGTTGGGTTAAATCGTAATATTTTAAAGTGTAGAATTTACGGTTTTCGTTTATACAATTACTTAAGGACCACCCTGTATAATTTTTTACGGAAAAAAAGTATTCATTCGCAAACTACTTGATACCGAAATTACGGCCATAAATAATGGGCATCGTAATTTGATGTTGAAATTGGTATACCATTATCTACAAAACCAACTCCTTTGCTTTCTGTATTGCTTTCTCTAGAGAATGTCTTTGTGACAACATCATCCACCAACACATTACGATAGCTTAGTAGCGACACAGTCTCTAGGAAACTATTTAAACCAACTCATAAAAACAAAATCTAAAATCGGATTACCTCCCAAAATGGTCAAATTTTAAATGGGAAGAATATAGTAAATACTTACATTACCAATCTGTATTCTGATCCCAAGATAAAAAAAGGTTTATGTAAACAAAAAATAAACAGTTACTCGCATCTTCAGATTGAATTTAGCAAAAGAAACAAGAATCGGAATATTTATGACAGTCGAAACTAAAATCCATATACCTTTTCAAATCGATAATATCTTAAAAATTTATGGCATCTATATATCAGTTTTACACGCGGCTTATTCGAAACACACCTAGAAGTGATAAATATAGTGTATACAAAACTATAATTAAATCAAATAAATCATAAATAGTCGTTAGAAAAAAAAAACGTTTTGTCAGTATCAATCTGGGAAATTGTTGGTTTAATATACGCTGGTATTAATTAGAAATCCAACTGTATAGTGCGCCAATAAGTTTTTTTTATAACAATTAATTAAATAAATCGCTTATCTTTTATACGTTTATTACAATTCTATTCTTATTTTTTCCTACCTTTAGATAACCATTTTTAAATGTTTCTTCGTTTCATAGTCATATACTCGTACCAGTTGCAGAGCTATTTTGTTGCCAGTCTTTTTTTATGTGGGTAAGAAAATCTTCAAAAGACACCACATGGCCCATACGAAATGGAAGTGTGGTATTCGTACTCCTAAAAACCCGCTCTGTCATGGAGAACGTAGTTGGGTTACTTCACCACGTCCACTCCACTTCCTCATTTGTTTTGAGCGTCATATATTGTCTATTACATCGCTTTTACGAGATTCCAATTTTTATCGCTATAGAACAAAAATTAAATTAATTAACCAGTGTGATCCTGTCGGCGATCTTGCATTTTTGCCTTCCCGTCTTTTTTCATTTCGGGAATTTGAGTATATTTCACAGATTTAAGTTGAAAAAGTCGTCATAAAAACAAATTAGGACTTGGCAGTTTGAAAGCAAGTGTCTAGAAGTTTGAAAACATTTTCAGGCCTTTTTCACTAGGATCTAGAATACCCTACTGATTATTTAATTTCATTACTTTTTTATTTATACCGATAAGTTGAATAACTTTTTACTGATTATGATTCCGTAAAACGAGTTTTGGTTTCCTCATGCCTTGAAGATCTTGAGTGCATCCTTTTTTACGATCTAATTTTTCTATTACTTTGCTGCGAGTAAATCCCGAGCAAGTTTCAAATCCCGTAAAGCGTTTTAGGTGCAGTGTACCAAGTTTTTAACTCCGAATTCCATCAACATGCATTAATTTTCTTGAACTGTAAACAGTAGGTGTTTCCTAGTATTTCAGTAAGTAACATGTTCGTAAAGTAAGGCTAGGGAGCATAAAGGTATATGGTTCGTTGCGCCATCCTGTTAAAACCATTGCCTGTGTATCTGCAGAAAATAACTGAATGCTCGTTCTTATCTTCAACAAAATAAGGACCAATAATAAAATGCTCAGATATATCACCACAAATGGTAACAACTCATTGACTGTGGAATGATTTCTCTACAATGACATCTGGGCGTTCAAGTTCCATAAATTGAGTAGTTGATCTATTATCGTTAAAGTGTATGTGACTTCGTTTAGGGATTTGTAAGATCAGTTTTAGAATGCGTCCATTATTATTGTTGGTAAGAACTGTTTTTAGATAATCGGAAGAGCACTTGACCTGACACAACACTCTACCAGTGTTACAAAATGTTTCAATGATTGTTAATTATTTGTTACTTTTACTAGGGACCGCCTAATTGCCGTATTGCTAGACTCCATTCAAAGCCTAAGAAGGTATGCATTAAATCCACCCTTACATCTTCCGACCGAGTATGAAATTAGGCCAGAAGACCCCAGGATAGTGCCGGATTAACCGTCTTCTGGCTAAAACCTTATCCACCGTTCCAGAGTAGTGATCTTGCCACTTAATAAAAAACTAATATTCATATATTAACCGTCACCTTAAAAGATGAATAACTATATTATATTAAGGGAAACAACTGACGATACCTATCACCATAAATCAGAGAAAAAAGTTTAAGAACTGCCTATTACCAAAAGAAAACAAAAGAACGAAAATATTGCCGTGAGGCCATAAACTAATTTGATACTTACGGTTCTTAGCCTTCGAGAAAAAAGAAACCAGATTTCAGATCCCTGGTTCAATTTCATCCTCTGTCCTCCTGCTTCTTCTTTTTTATCACCCCAGAGATCAGACAGTGAAGTTTGCAATATTTCTTTTATCCTATTGCCTATCGTATTTGTGAGATGCCAAAACTACGATCTCCGGTCAGAAACTGAGTCAGGAAGTAGTCCAGTTTCCGGAACTTACATTCCTATCTGGGCTTTATGTGTGCGTTGGTAAATATCGATAACTTTATTGATATTTACCTTTTTAGATATCCAAATTTATTAACTAAAAGGAAAATCATGGACTACTGGTTAAATACTTTCCTTTTTTAAAGCATTATGAGTATCTTATAATAAAACACTGAAAACTTCTGTTTTCAACACTTCCACAAAACTTATTATAATGTATGATTACTACAACTGTTTCGGCAGAGTGCCTTTCTCAAGTAAGATATTTTTGTTATTCGTTATTTGTAATTCGTTTGTCTTAAGTTGGTGAAGAATTTGAAATTGGTCATTAAAAAAATGATTATGATCTAGAAGGTTAAGTGCATACATAGATTATTGAAAGGTCTTTTATGTTCTGCTATACGTTTATTAAATATTCTTCCAGTTTGACCGATGTAAGTTGTACATGTAAGCTTATATACACCACTGTGTATAAATGAAAGTGATTTTTCTTTTGGCTCTTATTGTTTTTAATATATTTGCTTGTTATTGTTAGTTCGGAAAGCTGGCATTATTCCTTTCTTTTTTATGTATTTAAAGCCAATACTGGAATTTTCAGAGCGACAAGCTTGACGATAGTTGTGGTAGGAAAGCAAAAATTGCTAATGATCTTGACAATAACACGGAATATGTTAAGATAACTTTTTAAGTTTTTTGTATATTGCTTTAAAAGTTAGTAAAAGCATACCCGGAATAATCTTTCTATTTATTTAAACAAATTTAATTTAATCTGAATATATTGATGAATAATGAATAACTATTTGAATAGTCAATTATGTAAATTAGTCGGTACGTTTTATTAGATGGCGCCGTTTATATGCTTAATTATACTACTTAAAGTGCACTAAAGTGAAGACATGGGCTGTCTGTTGGGAATAGAGTTAACCATATTGCAAGACACTGCAATTATAAGTAAAGAGTTCTTCAAGTGAATCGTTTCACCTCATTTTGGTTTACTATAAATCTCTGATATTTTATATATTTAATAAAAGTTGTTCATTTGTTTGGATATCTCATCTAAAAATTTAATTAACCAGCTTTTATTATTTAAGTTCCGTTGATTGTAGGCTTAAAGCGCGAGTTTTCTTTTTGTCTTTTTCTTCACTGATCGTTAATATGTCTTGTTAAAATTTTCTGATTATTAATAAAATTTTCCTTTTTCTAAAATTTTAATCTTTATATTCTGTCTTATTTATAATATTTTAAAATTCCTCATTGAGATCCAAATTGTACGAAATTTGACTTCCAGCTACAAACTTTTTGATATTGGAATCAACAAATTATTTTCAATAAAACTTGTTTTTGAGATAGGCCGCGTGAAAATCAGGGCATTTTTTGTGGGATCACCGATACTCTCCTACATCATACATCGTAAGTCTAGATCAGTGTGTCAGTTCTGAAAGGGATCGGCCTGATTTACAATTCTCACCGTGATTCTTATGAATAGCCAAACAGAAGTTTCATACTTATAAGCTTAATATATTGTATATTTTTAAACTTAACCTTCTCAAAATTCAGGTGTTACAAATTATTGTATTACGAATAACAAATTAAAGATAAAAGTAAAATATATAATCAATTTAATAGCTTATAATATCGCAAATATTAATTTGCGTGCAACAATTTTTGTGTAATTTTTGTGCAGAAGTTAACAGCAACAGACGTAGATTCAACTTTTTCTTTGTATGGCCTATACTGAAGATTGACTACCATTTGAGGAAATTGATGTATTTCTTGAGCAGTTTTAGTAGTTCTTAGTGGTGAATGTGTTTTCATATCTCTCAAGTATCTTACATCTGCATTTTTTTTCTCCTATGGCTCTCTTTTCTCTCAATTGTTTCCTCAGCTGTGAGACTTACAAGCCGGTGATTTTCTCGCCGTTTTTAGCATTCTTCGGACATTTTTCTCCATGGATTAAAGAGAGTTAATAAGGAGTTTCTCTCCTTATCAAGGCATAAGTCCAAAATACAATTTTGAGCTACAGTTTTTCATGTAGATTTTACAGGACCTTTATATTCTCCTCCTCTCTTATGATTACCCCGTTACTGAGGTTTTAACACAGTCAACTAAACTTTTTCATTGGTTTCTATCTTTCTATCTCTAGAAGCGTTTATACAATGAGCAGTCTTCTTCTTCTTGTAGTACCTATGCGTTTCGGATGTTGGCGAATATCATGGCAATCTGTATTTTGCACAATGCTGCTTTGAAAGGATTTGTGGTTGTTGCATTGAACCACGTACGTAGATTTTTCAGCCAGGAAATCATTCGGCTTCCTGTTCCTCGTTTTCCTTCTAACTTTTCCTGTAGAATTAATTGGAGTATTGGAATTGTAGAATATGGAATATTGGAGAGATTTTGGCTGTTTTTATTGTGGTAAACAGCTCTTTTTTTCTTTGTATTCTTTCTAAAACGTTCTGATTAGTAACGTGGTCGATATAGGATATCATCAGGATTCGACGATAAGGCCACATTTCGAAAGCCTCAATTTTCTTGAAGGTAGCGTCTGTGAATGTCCACTACTGAACTCCTTACACCAGTATAGGAATGATATGATATCGTAGTAACCTAATTGGTATGGGTACTGATAAATCATGGCATTTCAATAGCTTAGCCATTTTTTTAAATACAGATCCTGCTTTCTTTATCATACATTTGATTTCTAGGGAATGATCCAAATTTTCATTGACGTTCGTACCAATGTAGCTGTATGTTTTTACTCTTTCTATTGGTTGACCATTTACACAGATTTTTCCAAATTGCTGTTCGTTCTTAGAGGTCATCATACATTTTGTTTTCTTAAGGTTTAGTGAAAGTCCATATCTCTTCTCTGATTCTATTCACTAACTCCTGCGTAAGTATGTACTACGAACATTTTTTGAAACATTCTTTTCCAACACCAGATTATCAAATGCCCAGATCTTCTGTGATTTCTTCTGACCGAAGAGTACAAGTTTCGGCATACAGAAATATTGGAAATACTAATTGTTCTATTAGTCGCATTTTGGTTGCTTGGAAGATATCTATGGATCTATCTTTTCATATCGCATATTTGACCTTACCTATTTGCATCGAACAAATATCTCTACTACCATTATATTATTCGTAAAAGATCAAGTATTTCTGGTTCTGATATCGCTATTAGTGCAGTTTTATCAGCGAATCTCAAACTAGGGATTTCCCAGCCACCGTTAATCCATCAGTCTAGATTTTTTTTTACTAACGCAATCACATACCTTTGGATTTGGATGAAACCACGAAAATTTACGAGGCTTTTCGATAACTTCAGTATTCAGGTATTCAGTATTCAGTCCCAGGTTCAGTATTTGTTCTTAAGTACCTTTTCCTTTTACAAAATCATGCTCCTCTGGTTATTTAGTGATGTAGATAAGATTTTAATATGTTTTCAAAGATATACAGCAATTTTTTACTGACATGGAATATAAGTAATAATTTTACACCGACATCTTTTTATAAAGAACATTTTAACTTAAATATTGAGTATAATATAATCAACACAAAACAACGAATCAAACTAGAAGATAAATATATTTGCACATATATACACTAGGAGATAACCCGATCTCAAAAGACATTTGTGTATATTCAGCTCATGGACTTTAAGAAAATAGAAATAAAACAAAAAACAAAAAAATAAATACAAAAAAAAAGCAACAAAACAAAAAAGAAAACAAAACAAAAAAAGACAAGAAGATAAAAGAATAAAAACAAAATAAAAATATATCAAAACAAAATTTATATATCCATAAAAATATTAGGTATATGTAGTACTAACATTGATAACTGATAACAAGAAAATTTTGACTATGATCTGCCATCAATAATAATTAAAATTCAGTCGATTTTAACAATAAACACAAACAAGTCTGGCTAATTGGCTCCGCTAAAGCCATTTTGTATTGTCTTAATAATCTTCCATCAAGAACGAGATCAATGAGTCTGCACACATAGACAAAATTAGTAGATATGTGACACTAGTGCTATTTAAAAGAACTTAGTTTAATAAACATAAAACTTGTGGTGAATTTTTTAAAAATAGCAGGAGATATAAGCAAATAACTTTTAAAAATTATGTTTTACAAATAAAGGCCGATACTAAAGACATGATAAGAATTGTTAATCATAAAAATTGACAAAAAAATCATACTTTAAAATTCTTTAAATAAAAATCTATAAAAAAATTATAAAAAAATCAAAAGTATTGTAGATTTTATTTATGAATATTACATTATATTATAGGAACTCCCTGCTATTTATGACTGTCCGTACTCTTCTGGGCATTCTTATAACCAGTGATCGTATGAATCGTTGATCCAAAGCTGTTCATTCTTCCGCTAAAACATCAGAAAGCTCTTTAACCCTCCGTTAGTGGCGTAACTAAGAATGACATATTTAGTGGCATGGGGGACAAATGTCGCCCATTTTTTATTTGCCATTTTTTTGGACTTTTAGTTTATTTTCTATGGAAGTATAATCAGTACAGTGTATTTATCAAGATAAAACAAAAACTTTATTTTCAAGTAAACGATAATACATTCACGTAACCTCATTTTGATGGCAGTTTATACAGATTTCTTTTAAATGGTCACCACAAACCAATTTTCCACATTTGGAACAGAATTTATAGGTGGTTTTATCCCAAATCCTTCCACATACAATAACATCTTCCTCGTGATCCGGTTCTAGCTTCGGCTGGCTGCTCATCTTCCTCAATACCAAGCAGCAGTTTTGCACGTTGTCGTAGCTGCCTTGAAAGGTTTGGATTTTGAGACCTTCGTTGTATTTGAGGTTTAATCAACTCCCATCTCAGGTTTTGCAAGAACCAAACACGTGATATCTTCTCGTTCATACGATGGTGATACTTATAAATGTCAAGAGTATTTATTCCGGCAATGTTTACCAGATTGTAGAACAGTACCATCGGCCAACGTCTAGTGTTGCTCACAACATTATTGTGTTGACAAAGCTGGTCAACCAGGTTGACCTCAACTTTGGTCATATCATAAAAATTCACGACCTCAGGGTTATTTTTATCTCCAGTAGTCTCATCTATATCAACGGTTGAATGGAATGTGGATAAAACTAATACAGCCTTGTTCTTTTTTGGACAATAGGACACCAAAGCGCAGCATTTGTTAAAGTCGAATTCCTTTGGTACATCTCGTTTATTTTTTCTCATCGTTCGTACGTAAGTTGGTTTTTTTTTCTGTAAAAAGCCTATTCGCCAAAGGAATACTGATGAACTTTCGATTAGATTCAGATACTGGTTTGACTAAACGCGACACAACTTCCCCCGAGTTGCTTACTCGGTAAGGACTTTCTGGCTGCCTACCTACATAGACTTCCAAATTCAACGTGTAAGCTGCCATAGTGTTAGTTAAAGCAGATACTTTCAGGCCATATTTAGCCGGCTTACTTGGTATGTACTGCTTAAAACTGCATCTACCTCTAAATGCTAGAAGTTGTTCGTCGACTGTGAGTTAATCACTTGGCGAAAAGTAAGCTTAAAAATTGTTCAAAAGTAATTTCAGCACATCTCTTATTGGTGCCAATTTGTCAATTGTTTTTCGCTTATCTCTATCAATAACATTGTCAAACTGTAAGTATCGTATCAAGAACTGAAACCTGAATACCCAAGTAGCGATTCCAGACCATTTTATTTTGAATTATCCCAGAACCTGTGTAAGTTTTTCCTAGATTATCGCAAAGAACTTATGAGGAACAATAAATCAATAAATGCTCCAATTTCCGTTGAATCTGTAAGTTCTGCATTTCAATTGTCAATTACTTCACTTTCACTTCCACTAGTATCACTTCTGTCAGTTTCATCTGCTTCTTGTTCGGAAGCCGTAGTATGTTCTCTTTGAGTCACGTCTTCTTGTACCATCAATATGTGCTAAAAAATTAGTATAGTTAGTAGACCAAAATCGAAAAATTACTTTGACAAACTTAAGAACACGGTTAGTGTTGTAGGGAACAGTCGTCAACCACTAAAAGACTTATGGAAATGCTTGGCAACTAAGCGCGTGTTACTGTGCACAACCATGTTATACACTCATTCACACACTGCTTGGAAGGTACTGAAGCACCTGAAGTCTAGGTAGCGCTGACACCTACCTATTTAAATTCGTGAGTAGAAATAATGGAGTGGGTGGCGTATATCACCCACGCCACTAATGTCGGGTTAAATGTGCCTGGCGAGATCACGAAGATTAAGCTGTCGTTGGAGACGATCCCACACTTGTTTGATCAGAAATTTCAAATTTGGATCAAACTGACGAGCAAATGAGCCAACAATCGGACGATAATTCGCATTTGTTATTGTCTTTTTTTATAAATTGTCTACATGTATGATGCTCTTAATTCTTGAGGGATATCTTTACAATTCGGGGATTTGCTAAATAATTTTGCTATACACCTTTAAAATGTGTTATTGTCATATTTTAATCATGTAAGTGCAATTATCCCGGCGTTTCTGTTTTTTATAGATTTACGACTATATAAATATCTTACCTGTTGATTTTCTACTTTAATTGGAGACCCTTATGTAGTTGGAAATAAAAATCAGAGCAAAAATGTGATATCAATTGGAAAGAATGGAAAACAGTGAAGCATGAAAATACACTAATAATTGTAAGAGAAGACGCAGAATGGCCCGAGTCCCCACATTAAAATGGATTTAAAAATATGTACAAACTGCTACAACTTTAATGTGAACGTAAATCAACATTAAATTGACACATTTTGTGAAAAATAAAGTGTTGATAACTACAATTCATTATTTCACTACAATTCATTATTTCAAATTCCTTTTTTTAGTAAACAAAATGAATGAATTAAAATTAGCCTAGTTCCGTTAAAATGTTTCCTGTTGATATAATTAAAGAAATCAACGAACAGTAAAAAAAAATATTAGAATAAAGAGATGTGGCAATGATTTTAGTAGTTCAATCGTTCTTATTTTAAAAAAGTAATGAAGCTATTGCATATAAAAGTGTATATCGTACACAAAGTAATTTGTTAGCTTACGATATTTCAAGGATTATTCTTGTTAATTTCCCGACAAATGAGTTTAGATTCTATCGCGCAATATAGAGGATTAAAGCTGAATTCGGTACACAAAGTAAGTGTTGCCGATTAATAATTAGGTTAATTTAAGAGATATCGCGTAAGTCGATAACGACCCACTGATAATAGCCGATCTAATAAAATGTCAGACTGTCAAATTATGGCTTGACATTATGAATTGTAAATTGCTTTCGCTGTATAACAGAGATGAAGTATTCAGCTTCGGATTTTCTATAATTGGAACTTTTAAATAAATGTTCTCTGCCTTAGTTAACTTTTTAATTTACGGTATTTTTCTTTAAAACAAAAACAAATTAAGAAAATGGTTTTGTACAGATGGTTCATAAAAAAAACTGATACGACTCTTATTAAGATTTGATCATTTTGAGCAGTGTATTTGATTGGTCTGACATAATATTATATTTATTATGACAGACAAATAATAAAATAAACGAACAACAAACAATTTATTACATAATGTTAATTCATAAATTGTAATAATTATTAAGGTCTAGATTTTGATATTATTTTGAATTCCTGCATTTTATAAAGAGTATATACATGATAGTTTTTACATAAAATAGGGTTGTTCGTAATATTTTTATTATTATTAAGGAATAAAACAAACGACTTAACTGAACAATATATTAAAGCAAGAATTGTAACCAAATTAAAAGATAACTGGACACTATCCACAGTTTTTCTATTAATAAAAAATGGAGGGAACAAGAAACTCTCGAAAGAAAGCGAGCGTCTGGAAGACCAAAACTATACTAAATTTAGGTATGTAAAAATAAAATTAATATTTTGTAATATCTCCCAGCATTGATAACAGCTTGTAGTCTTCGGTCCATCTGCGTGAACGGAACTATGAAATTCTCTTCTTCAGAGAGCTCTTCCCAAACCTGTTGTATACCGTACCACAACTCTTCAACATTTTGAGGTGTAAAATTATGCCGATACAACCGTTTTATAATCCCCCCCACACATTCTCGATTGGGTTTAAATCTGGACTGTAGCTGGGTCATGGTAAGGTTTCGATGGTGTTATTCTGGAGCCACTGGTTTATTATATTTGCAGTGTGAACAGGACAATTATCTTGTTGGAGGATAAAATTATTTTCTGGATACAACTGTTCTACACTGGGAAACATGTTTTCTAGAATATTTAGATAAGTCTGCCCAACAAACTTGCCATCAATACGCCATACCATTCCCATTCCTCTAAATGAAATCCATCCCCATACATTGGCGCTAAAATGACCAGCTGCTCGATATCTATTAACATATAGAGGATTAAATCTATTATTATCTGGTCTATACAACCCAATTTTGCCCTTTTTAGAAGATTGAAAAATTTTCTCATTTGTAAATATTACCCTGTCCCAAAAATCTTGATTTTGTAGCTGATGGTTTAAAGCATATATAGGTCTTGATTGCTGCTGTTGTGGTGTAAGAGCTTGTTTTTTTTTTGCTGCATTTCTGTACCTAAGACGTGATGCTTTAATTCTGCACCTAATCGTTGCCTTTCTTCCCTGAAACTTTGTCATAATTCTGCAGTTTTTGCATTTTCAAAAGGATTCTCTTCCAATCTCTCCAAACGCGTACGATCTTCATGAGCGATAGATATTTTTGGTCTTCCAGAACCTTGCTTTCTTTCGAGAGATTATGTTCTTTCCATCTTTTATTAATATTAAAAACTGTTGTTCTCCTTACGTTAAAATGGTTCGCTACGCAGATAGTGATCTTCTAATTTCGATACAATTCTTGCTTTTAGTTCTTTCTTTTAGTATCTTTCAAATTTTAAGATTTGGCAGTGACAGTATGTAAATAATAAGTATTTATCCTTCAAAATACACTACTCAATTTTGTACAATATACCCTTTAAGAGTCGTATCAGTTTTTTTAGGAACCAGCTGTACATACTTATGGCAACTGATTAAATAGAAAAGAAAAGTGTTTTAATAATGAGTAAAATATTTAATTCCTAGCTGGGCGCTTTCGGCATATAAAGCCATCCTCAGAGATATGTTACAATAGAATAACTTAACATATACGTAACTAATTTAAGTGTTACAATATTTAACTTACCTGAAAAATAAAAAAGTACCTCTACTAAAGAGGGATCCCATTGGTAAAAAAATAAAAAATTTCTTCAAAAGTTAAAAAACTTTTCAAAAAAAACTAAGTGACTTCACAAAAATCACATTAAAAAATTTTGTTGGATGCTGGATGGAGTTGAAACGACAGACCGACTGAGTAGGATCCAATGCTGGCTTTTTAAAGGCTTTTTCAAAAAATGACAACTGACATGTCATGCATAGGAAATTAAGATTATTTAAATTTCAAGAAATTGAAATTTAAAATAAAATAGAAAATGTATCAAAGACTGTCTCAAATTAACTTACATAAATCTTGGTTTAAAAAGCATACTCGTACATTTTGAAATTGACTGAAAGTTCAAAAAATTCAATTGGCAAGTTATCCCTAAAACAATAATTCATATAATATCATTTTATATAAAATATTCCAGTCGTCACAGATTTGACCTCTAAAAATAATATTAACAAGCCTAATTTTGCTGAGCTTGTCAATTTTGGGACTCCAAGAACAGATGCAAAAAAGTTTACCACTTTTTTTAGCCTAAAACGCCTCCCTCGTAGTTTGGGCAAAATGGAAAATATCGATTTATCAAAAATCTGTACGCCGTAGAAAAAAATGTTTCAAATAAAAAATGTAGCTGAGATAATTTTGAACAAAAATATTTGTTAGCATTTGTTTGGAAAAGTATTTAGTATTTATTTACATATTTTACATTCAATATTTTTATTTCTGTATTATAATATGATCTTGTTTAATTATACATTCTACTACTTGATACTATTTACTTTAAAAGATTACAGTATATTATTTTCTTCTATTCAGTAAATTCTTATTGTTTAACTGGCCAACTCATGGTAATCTGTTTTAAGTTCAAAGAATTTCACTTGTCTTTGTTATTTGGAAACTGCCTCACAAATCAAAGAAAATGCTACAAAATATCAAATGTCTGAGAACCATTTAGTTAAATTATCGTCTTTCAAAAGCGCATTACAATCGCTGATTTATGGGCATGCATTTGTCCCACTAACCTACGGACCACTAAGGGTGGTCAGACGGTTTTCTGCATACCTCAGATCACTTTGAATCGAGACATCGCGATGTAAGCGTCTCCTATAGTTTGACCAGGACGTATGCGTCCCTTGCGTCGCGACGCGCAGATACTACTCTTTTATTGTTACAGTTAACAATAATGAGTGAAGCCTGCTATTCTCGTGATACTTAAATTAATTGCTAATTTATTTACAATCAAAATATTGTATTTTTCTTAATAATGAGTTACGCCCGCGAAATCAATTTTTTAAATAAAATTTGTATCAACTCAACGGTAAAAATTTAATTTCTTTTGGTCAGAATGTAAATCGAAATGCTGAATTTAAACTTTCACACTACTCACGTCACGGGAAATGCTTCCACGAAGACGGAATTGGATGAAATTTGTAGCAGAAGTTGTGTAGTTTCAAAAAATATTTGTGCAATCCAAAAGAAGCAGTTTTAAACGTTTTAGATCATTTGTAATGTGAAAGTTTAAATTAAGCGTTTTTTGGCATTTTAAATGCTTCATATTTGTTGTCAAAACTCAAAATCGAAAGGTCATGCTATTGGTTTTGATGTTGATAATCGTAAAAATAGCAAAAATGGCGCAACTTGTATGGTTTTTTAAACAGGTTTATAGAAACTTACTTCATTTGCGACAAAATGCAAAAATTGCATATGAAAGAGAAACTTCGTCTTCACCATTAAAACTTATTTCTATTTTTGTCGATAGGACCCTATGATCAAAAGTTATCTAATTTTTATAGTCAAGAGAATACAAATTTTATTTAAAAAACCGATAAATCCCTGTTGTGTTTTTCCTTCCCCTCACCTCTACGAGCCAGGTTTTAGGTGGAAACCCGTGGTAGTGGTGGCAAACTTTTTTTGCATATTTTTTGGGGTCCCAAAATTGACATTCTCAGCAAAATTCAGCTTGTTCGTATGATTTTTAGGGGTTCGGCCAGTTTCGTCTATGACGACTGGAGTATGCAGAAGAAACTTGATTGTAATGATGTTTTCTAGTGTAGTACTTATTGGGATTCAAATTGTATATAGTGATGGAAAATGTACAAATTTTAAATAATTTTTTTTAATTTCTTGTTTTAAAGAAGAATAATTTGTCAAATAATTGCAAATTGTTATAAATTAATACTGGAAGTTATATAAATGAAAAATTAATTGTGATTGCTTAAGTTCACTCTAAGGAACTTAACACTCCTAAGGACCTAAGGAACAATCAGAGTTCAATTTCATTTCCTTTCATATCACAAGATCTTCCTAAAGGTTCATTTGTCTAAATTTTTTATTTGGAACGTTGTGTAATTTTGTGAAGGGAAAAATGAGTGATGTCCAAATTCAATTTGGTGGATGTCCAGAGTTTGATGTCAAACTCTAGGTGACGTTGGGTTTCCTAATTTTTCATCTGGTTGGTTCTTTGCTGACTATTATTGTTTTAGTTTTCTGAGATGAGATTGTCATATTAAGTTCTTTTGCTCCTCTGTTAAATCTGTGGGCCAGTCTTTGCAGACCATCTTCATCTTGGGCTATCAATATTGCGTCGTCTGCATAATAGAGTATTTTTATTTCTTTGTTTTTCATTCTGTATCCTCTTCCTTCGTTAATGCTTTTGATGAATTCATCCATGATTAAATTGAAGAGCATGGGGCTCAATGACATTGTTTTATTTCCCCTTGTCTTATTCCGCTGCCTATTTCTATAGGTTTTGTAAGTTGTCCATCTATTCTGACTTCCATTTTGTTGTTTTGGTATATGTTTTCGATAATTTTTAAAATATTTAGGGGAACTTCTCTATCATACACAAGATGGATTAGATCTTTAAGTCTTACTCTGTCTATTATACTCTAGTGATTTCTCAGTAATTTGCTTTATAACGAATACTGCATTTTTAGACGATCTTTTACTATGAAAACCCTGTTGTTTATCTGCTAAACTTATCCTCTGATTTATTAGTACTTGTAAAATTTTAGTTGTAAGTTTTAGGGTAGTATTTAACAAGTTTATACCTCTGTAGTTTTCTGGCTGTTTTTTATTTCCTTTTTTGAATAGTAGTATAAATATTAGTGCGATCGTTCTCAATTCTTCCGGTATTTTATTGTGTTTTAGAATTTGATTAATTAATGTTGTTAATTATTCTGTCATGGGTGCTCCACAATATTTCAGTAATTCATTTGGTATCTGTCTTTACCTGCTGCTTTTCTGTTCTTCAGCTTTTTAAGTATTTCACGAACTTCCTGTACATTTATATTGAGTTCTGATTTGTGGTAATTTCTGGTGTTTCCGGTTCTAGCGTCCTTTATACTTCCTCTGCATAGAGCTTTTTTAAGTTATTTATCCACGTATCCTTTTCTATGTATTTTGGTTCTATTAGTTCCTTTACCTCCGTTGGTTGAACTCTTATGAAGCGCCATATTTCCTTTTGCAGACCGTAAAAATCATGTTCCATTTCTTTCGAAAAGCGTTCCCAGTGATCTTTTTTATTTTTCTTACAAGTGCATGTGTTTCGTTTCTAATTGTCTTGTAATTATGGTATGCCTCTTGTGTTTTGGTTGACATGAATTTCAGGTAAGCTTTTTTCTTTTCTTTACATACAGCTTTTTTACAGCCAGGTTCGCATCCTACTGATAGACTTTAAAACTATACAGGTCATTGAAACAGGATTATGCATCGAAACAGAAACATTTAATAAATTAAACTATCTCACTCCATATAAGGATAAAATAAAATAATGATGATGATTGATTGGTACACGATTTGTAGCTGTTTTATCATGTAATTATCTCCAAACTTTTAAAACTATGGCATATAATAATAGTCTCCCGTTTTATATTTGACAAATGTATAATATTAAATTTATTTGTGTTCCTACCTAATCACAAAAATGATATTTAGACTCGTAGCGGCAACACTGTTGTGAAAGAAAACAATACACCTGCCATTTCTTATTCTTTCCCTCCTACAAAACGAAAACGAGAAACAGACGTTCGCGTTCACTGGAATGGAATGCGCCAAGTGCAAGGTGCGTCTGAATGAAAATAAACTGCCATATATCGGTACCAAACTGTTTGCTGTCTACCGCATCTATTCTGACACCGTACCGTATCTCCATATCCAACTGCTGTCCATATTCGGTACTCATTCTTCTACCAACGCAACGGCTTGTACAATAGGGGTATCTACTAGAGATGAGTGTAAACGTAAACCGACCGATTATTTGGACGGATCTTTAATATTCATACCTATTAACTGAATTATTATAAATATACAAGACAATATGTTTATATCATATGGGGATAACCAAAATCACAATTATGGTAAACACAATTAAAAGGGCATTATTACTAAAGCTGAAAAAGAACTAATATTGATTAAACTTGGTTTAATCTCACATATTGTGCAATATATGACATATGGGTAGAAAATAGGTGAAGATGAAGCTGAGGATAAAGTTTCAAAAGCTATAATTGTTACAGGCAATGGTTAAAATGTCTGTGAGAACAGGACAGAAGTCACAGATATAACTTTGAACTGCAGAATATATACAAGCATAAGTTTGGTCAAAAAATAGCACTAACAACTACATGTTCGGAAAACGTTCATCTTCACAACTTTGCTTATTAAACCAAAGAACGAGATCAGTAATACATTAAACATAACAAAATATTGAAATGGCTCGGTCTCTATAAACTTTGAATTGTAACGTTGACGGCAAAATAAACGAAAATATTGCATAATATCGTCACAACTAAATGTGCGGACAATTCAAGAAATTTGAACGCTTTACAACCACGGCAATCCTATCTGGCATTGTTCTAACTAAGGATTTACATAAGTCAGGGTCAAAACTGTCCCATAATTCACCTGATTTACTCTTCAAATCGGCGACGGTTCTCTGTGGATCATTACGCAATTTCTGTTTCATCAACTCACAATGTCTTAATAACATTAAGGTTTGGACTGTTCGAAAGCCATGAGAGGACATTAATGTTCTTGCTTCCAAACTATTTTTTAGTTGTTTTAGCTATATGGCATGCAGCACCGTCCTACTGGAATATAAAGTTCAAGTCCGGGAAGAGATCGTAAGCACTTGGTACAAGACTATTTTTTAAAATTTCTTGGTACTTTGATTGCTGCATTAATTGTGCCTTCCACCACCTCATATCTTCCTAGACCCGCTGATGATATGCAGCCTCAAATCATAGTTCCTTTGGGGAACTTCACAGTTCTTTTGAGACAATCTTTATGGAATGCTTCATTTTGACTTCTGATAACCCATTCTCGAAAGCCTCCCACGCAAACATCAAATTTCGATTCGTCACTAAAGATCACTCTGAACCAGTCATCAACGGTTCATGAAAACTTTAAGCAACCGCTTCAATTGAGCAAGATCGAAGATTTCATAGACCGTTGATGACTGGTCCAGAGTCATATTCAGTGACGAATCAAAATTTGTTGACTTTCGAAAACTGGTTATCAGAAGTAAAAATGAAGCGTTCCATAAAGATTGCCTCAAAGGAACTGTGAAGTTTCCCAAAGGAATTATGATTTGGGAAAGCATATCATCAGCTGGTCTAGGAAGAAATGAGGTGGTGGAAGACACAATTAACGCAGCAATTAAAGTATCAAGAAATTAAAAAAAAATAGTCTTGTACGAAGTGCTCATGATCTCTTCCCGGACTTGAACTTTATATTCCAGCAGGGCGGTGCTACATACCATACAGCTAAAAAAACTAAAAAATGGTTTGGAGACAATAACATTAAAGTGCTCTCATGGTCTTCGAACAGTCCAGACCTAATTTTATTGAGATATTGTATGATAAGATGAAACAGAAATTGATTAATGATCCCCATAGAACCGTCGCCTATTTGAAGAGTAAATTGGGTGAATTATGGGATAGTTTCGACACTGGCTTGTGTAAATCCTTAGTACCAACAATGCCAGATGGAATTGTCGTGGTTGTAAAGACGCGTGGCGATGTAACCCCATATTAAAGTAGTAATTTCTTGAATTGTCCGAACATATTTAGTTGTCACGATGTTATGCTACATTTTCGTTTATTTTACCGCCAACGCTGCAATTCCAAGTTTATAGAGACTGAACCATTTCAATATTTTGTTATTAATGATAGAGTTTAATGTTGTGTTGATCTTTTTCTTTGGTTTAATAAGTAAAGTTGTGAAGATGAACGTTTTTAACAAAATTTTCGTTTGTCCGAACATTTAGTTGTTACGGCTCATATTACCACTATAATCAAGCAAAACCGTCTGCAGTAGGCAGGACATGTAGGCCGGCAACCGAAATTAAACGTGATAAAAAAGATTCTAACAGCGCAAACGGTGGAAATAAGAAGACGATCCACCAAAGTTAAGGTGGATAGACGGGATGCTGAGAAGATTGGTATTGCCAACGGGAAAATCCATTCATTCAATTGACAGAGCAGAATGGAGAAGAAAGATTGAGAAGGTCGAGGCTCTTTAAGGTCTGTAGCATCATGTAGTTCTAGCGTTTAGGCCTTATAAGAGATTTTTCATGTGCCTTTCTTAAATTAAATTTAGCTATTTACGATATCCTAGAAAATAAAAATACACTTTTAGAACTGACAGTAGTAATAAATGAATCAAACCAACATATTATATCTGTCAAACGATCTTTTCAGGGAAGAAATAGTTCGGAAACTATGTGTCAACATCAGAATCTGTTCAGGAAGCCCGGCATTATGTGACACACAGGTTGAATGCTACCCGATATTTTAAACAGTTCCAAGGCCTACCACACGCGCTAACAAACACCTTACGTCGCGAAATATGTGGTAATACAGTGTTGCCATAAAATAAAAACAGTATGAGTTTCTCGGAATATTTAATCATTAAGTATTATGAACGAATATAGACGCTTATCGTCTACATTCGATGGTATCCATTAAGAGAATAATGTTTTCTATTCTCTTTGAGTTGCAATTCAAATTGTTTGGACTATGTTTGGAGATAATTTTGCCAAAAAATTGGAGTCTATACCTCTATCAAATGATACTGTTGCCCGTCGAATTTGTGATATAGCTGAAGATGTACAGGATCAGCTACTCGGAAAGTTGCGCGACAAGCTGTTTTCGATTCAGCTTGATGAGGCAACAGATAGCAATAAAGGCGCTCATTTTATTGCCTACGTTCGATTTTGTGATGGCATATCATTAGTAGAAGAACTACTTTTTTGCAAACCAATAGAACTGAAAGCAACGTCGCTAGCATTATTTGCTATCTTAAACGATTATATAAATGAAGCAAAAATAGAGTGGAAGAATTGCGTCGGAATATGCACAGATGGTGCTCGTGCAATGTCCGGAAAATTTCATAGTCTACAAGCGCTTGTGAAACAAAAGTCTCCAATGTGTATATGGACACACTGTATGATCCACAGAGAAGCTCTGGCTTCGAAAAAAATGTCTCCTCTCCTGAATATTGTGCTAACAACGGTTGTAATAGTAGTTAATTACATAAAAATGAGACCTTTGAAAACCAGAATCTTTTCTGCACTTTGTAAAGACATGGGTGCATTACATTCAGCATTATTATTTTATTGTGAGGCAAGATGGTTATGACATGGGAAATTTTTACAACGTGTTTTTGAATTAAGACATGAAATCGCTATTTTTCTAGAAGAAGAAAATAGACCGGAAGCCGAGATATTTCGAGATTTTTGATGAAATTGAACTCCTTGGTTGACATATTCGAGAAACTAAATATTTTGAACATTCAGCTTCAAGGGGCCAATACACATATGTTTTTGTATGTTTTTTAAATGGTTTTGACAGGATAAGTAACATCTTTTAATTTAATATAATCCTGCTATCCGATTTTGGTTTACTTTAGGTACCTAACAATAGCTGTTCGATATCGCTGAAATCTAATAATCTTGGTTCATTCATCCATTAAAACAAATCCTTCATGTAAGTTTATTTAATAACATATTCCTAGTTTCCCACGCTCTATGTAATTTCGGATGCCGTTGGCACCGCGTCTTTACTCAACGATCTAGCTAGAAGGACCACTCTGAAAAAACGCTCCCGGGAATATTAATGAGTGATCATAAAGCAAAAAGGTGTTAACATAATTGCACAATCTGCAAGTTGGTTCTATTACCTGCATAATGCCGTCATTTAGTATTCGGGAAACTCCCCAAGGCAACTCTCAGCTACTCGAGAACAAGAACGAGTGAAATGAAATATACCGTGCTTTCATGCTACGTTTATCAGAAAAATTAAGAAAGTAATTATTAACACCAGATTTTTAACTTTTGGAGGATATTAATTAAACCTTAGTCACGTCTAAAAAGTACAGTATTGGACGTTTTGTAATAAAAAAGCGACTCTATTAAATATTATAACAATTTTTAACAAATAATCTGCTGAGTTCGGAGCACGACGTCTAATCTAGCTACTCAATTTAAAAAAAAAATTCCAATTTACTATAATCAAAAATACCTCAAATAAAACCCTTTTTTTGATTGTTTTGCAGCAAATCAAACTTGTATTTCAACAAGATTTATGAAGCATATTGGAATTTAATAATTATGAACCAATAGTAAAATACTACAATAAGTAAGTCAATAATATATTGAAGATACATCATTTATATAACATACATGTAAAATTCGAGTGTGATATTAATATTGAGATCCAATATTTAGAATACTAAACGTGAAGGCCTGTAAATTATACGGAAAAGTGATACAGTTGTACTGTAATATTAAGCTATAATAGTAAACATAGTAATAATAGTAAACATTTAAAATAAGTCAGACGCATCAACATATAGGAAGTTAATTTTGTTTCATCTAGTATAGTTTAAATAGGATCCTAGTATAGGTAGTGGGAGGGGAGCGGTGGGGAGCCTTACAAAAAAAAATGCAATTTTTTTTTCATCATTTTTCGGATGAACAATATCCGAAAATTCATTCCTCAAATTTGCATACTTATCCGGACATTAGAAATATTCTTTTTTTATTTATAAAAATACGTTAAACCATTGTTGTATTGTGGTCGGAATCACAGTCTACAGCTGGTTTGATCTTCACATTAATTATTGAGCTCCTCCATCGTTTAGTGATACGAATATAATCTATTTGGTTCGTATATCGTCATCCAGGCGAAGACCATGTTGATAGTCTCCGCCGATGATGTTTAAATATTGTGTTTACTATACTAAGATCCATATCGATGGCAAATTGAAGGAGCCGTTCCCCTCGTTAATTTCGATCGCCCAAGCCATGCTTACCTATCGTTCCTTTCAGATGGTCATCTATTTTAGTTGTTCCTATTTTTGCATTCTAATCTCGTCTTATCACTATTGGTATCAGGTGGTATGTTTCTTCTACTATATCTGCCACTTCGGATGTTGGCATATATACCTGTATAATATGCATTTTGACTGGTTTAGCGTTTAGAGTTATTTTGATTATTCGATCATTTACTGGAAGTTATTCATGTACATATTTTGCCCAAAGTTTTTTAATTAATATTGCTACGCCTTTTTGTCTTAATTTGTTAGCTCCTGACATGAATACTTTGTATTGAGTGATCTCCCAATGTCCTTGGCCTTCTCAGTGTTTCAGATATCCCACAGATATCTATCTTCTCTTTGATGAGTTCATTTTATAATATATACAATGTATCTGGCTGTAGGGCATTTTTTACGGTGTTTCGATGTTTTTTACGTAATGTTAAGTTTGATCTTCCAGTATCCCATTTCGCAAATATTGCCTGGTCGTCCACAATCATTTTCCCGGTCGCCCATTTGACACCATTCGACCCGGAATCGATATGGCGCCGTTTGCTAGCCGAATTGCAGACCACAGAATTTTCTTGCTTAGTCATCATTTCATAATACTCTCGGGGAAGATAATCTGGTGGTTTCCCGTTGCCTGATCGCAGTCTCACAGCAAGATGTAGTTGTCGCCTGTGACTAATTTACACTAGACCTGTATGGATCATACAGCCCCAGTGCAATAATGACATAGCTACTGCCCTATATCATGTCTCAGTTGATCTGCGGGTACTTATTTGGTTGGACCTTAGTCGCACCTGTCCTGCATATCTACAGGAACGTTCCCTATCAGCCATTGCTGTGTTGGGGTTGAGGACTGCCCCGACCCCGTCCGTCTTCCGTGAAGTACTGAAAAGCCCTACTCAGTTCAGAGCTCTTCTCCCACGCAAGCTAGAACCAGTACAAGTACCATATATTTTGTTTATACCTCGTTAATCTACAGATATCAAATTTAGAGGTTTTTCGTTTTAACCGGTGTGAATTACTGTAGCAATATCCACAAATATGCTTATTTCATCAAATCGTGCATTTATACAGCCGGTAAAATCTAATTTTTTTATTGACTGATTCTAAAGTTAAATTGAAAAGCACTTCTAACAAGGCCTTGCTCACTCCATTTTCAATCATACACATGCTTCATATGGATATACAAGTCATAGATTGGAATGTTATAGCCAAAATAATTTTCATGTATACCTCTTAACGTAAATATTGTGTTTATAATTAAACTTAATATTACTTTCTCTGCAAACGGGTCAACAGTATATAGTTTCTAGTAATGTTTTATAAGTAACATCTCATAATTTAATTTATTAGAGACGCGAGATTAGATAAGATTAGAAAGAAGTTAGACTAACAAAATCGCGATTGAAATTGCCGCCCGCTTGCAATTTTTCAACTCTCCCTATTTTATATATTTATTTTCTTTAATAAACAATTTTTTATGCATATTTTCTGTTAAAAATTGTTTCGATATTTCCCGTCTGCCAGACCTCCTCTCCTGACGTATCGATCTTTTATTTCTGCCATAGATAATAGCATTAATTAAAATAATAGTAGTAGAATAATTAAGTTGATCTACGACGATATAGTTTCATTTATAGAAAAAAGTAGTTTCTGTTTTTATGTCGACAAAATAACAAATCCTGATAAAACATACTTCCATTTAGAATTTCTCGTATATTCGTATTTATAATTCTAGCTGTCACACACGTTTTACAAACATTAGTATTTTTGGCTTATACGCTTGAAAATGCTTGGAAAGGATAAAATAATTTAAATAAACCTAAAGTGTCAAAATATATTACTGTTTAAAAATAACGTTATGTAACAGGATCTGGCTTTTCTAGGTTTATTTGATTAGGCCAGTTGAAACTATTTCGAGTAATATTCTATGTATATATATATATATATATATATATATATATATATATATATATATATATATATATATATATATATTCGGTTTTTTTTATAACGTCCGACTCCCAAACACCACTGTATTCTGTCTTGAGTTAGGTCTTCGTCCAGATTTCGAGCGCTAATCGCTTTCCTAACTCCCAGGTTCCAGCTCTGTGGTGGTCTTCCTCGTTTCCTCTTCTCTGGGGGTTGCCACATCATCGTTTTTTTAGGCAATCTTTCGTCCCCCATTCGGCTCACATGCCCATACCATATGAGTTGTTTTCTCTCAATATCCTCAACTATAGTGCCCTCTATAGTAGAGGAATATTCATTTTTGAAAAATAAAGGCAGATATCGAGCACAGTTTTTTTAATTAAATCTTGCCCAAGTACTTTCGCTCCCTAGAGAATCTTCAGGGGCATCTGAAATAAACCAAGAAACGTTTTTTTAAATGAAGAGATTGATTAACTTCGATAAAAACTAGTTAATGGATGATAAACGTTTTTTGTGATTAACGTTTTAGACTTACTTCGTCAATTTTTGGCTATCCAACAATCGCAGAATGTCATAATCATATATTGTTTGGGAATGTATGTGGTATTTATTTTCATGTTTTACATTTAATATTTTTCTTTTGTTGTACTCTAATGTGATCTAATTCAATGTTGTATTCTAACGACTTTGTTAAAATATATCGCTTCCTGTTATTTCGTAAAATCGAATTGTTAAACTGGCTGTCTCATTTATTATGTTTTAAGTAACGGTTAGAGGGTTCTTTCTGACCATCTTAATTTTGGAGACGACTCTTCGACTTCAACATCGAAACAGCGAACAGTAACACTTTCTTTCCTTCTGTGCCTCGGCTGGCGTCGTGGCGCACCGCGACCAATTCTTCTGCCTGCCACGAATACATCAATATTTTAAAAGGTGAGTCTATATTCTTTGTACAGACAACAGTATGGATTAAGACCAGTTAATTTCGTAATTTATTGACAGTTGTATTTGCTATTTTTCACTAATTTATTTACAGTGAAAGTATTGCATTTTTTTCTTCATTATTATCTCTTAATTTAGTTAACCAGCGACCTCTAAGTTTTATACAAAACATATATCAATGTTTATTTTCTTTGTTTGTGGGATTAATTTCTGCTTACAGTATTGGTCATGAATATTGGTCCCTTCTTAGGAAAAAAATTCTGATCAGATGGTAACATAATTATTAAAGAATGTGTTATTATAAGTTTTTGATTTTCTATTGGATCAAAACAACAATTAAGAAAACACTTGGTACTTTAGTTTTCTGAGGATCGTCTGTGCTGTGTGAAAAACGTAAGACTATAATCCGTTTGAAAATTATTGATCGCACATTTTATAAACTAGCGACGAAGAATTTAAAAATTATTTAAAACTTTTTGTCGCAAATGTTACAGTAATGTTAATAAACTAGTAATATGGGAACCCAAGAAGAAACTAAAAGAAACAGAAAGGGAGTGTTGCCCACCGTCGTGATATATAGAGTAAAACTAACCCAAAATATCAAAGAACTAATAGGTGAAAGAATATAGCTGACGGAAAAAACTACCCCAACTACACAACAATGACGAAATTGTCCCTTTGAATGCCCTGGGATCTTGTTGTTGTGGAGTGGTTCTTCATGGTCGTTGGTGGCTGCTAAGTTTTTAAGGATGATTTAACTAACCCAGATTTCATTAGCCTTCCCTTTGGGGCTGTGTCGGGAGTAACTAGCGTCACGTGAGACAATAATGGAACAAAATGAAGCAATTTAAGTCATTTGAACACGATGGAAATGAATACCGTTTCAAACCATACTTTTGATTTTTTGACGAGGAAAAACTGAAAAGTAGTCAGCAAAATCGTGATAAAGTTCTGATTCAATGAGCGACAATTAGCAACGCAGCAATGATTTAAGTATGTGTGAACCAGTAGCTTAAACGCAGTGTAGAAAATACTACTAGATTTAACGATCCTATTATAATATATAAACATAATAACACATCAATGAAACAATGTAACATCAAGGATACACACTAGGAGAGAGTAAGTAAAACAGAGTAACAATAAAAGGGATGTAGCTTAACAGATCAAGAAAAAGTGCAGTGAATATCCTTAATGTAAGTAGAATATAACAGAAGCATGCAGGCGAAACTATATATAATAAAAGCAAATAGATTATTCGTGTCCAGTCGTTTCAATAAATCTAAGACCATCGACAACTGGCCTAAAAGAATCTAATAAAATAAAAAGGAGCCCGGAGCTTCGTCCGCGTCCGGATGAATTCCTGTTTCTAGCTTCTGGATTCTGGATCCCTTTCATATCGCAAGTAACTGTACAAAATAGAAAAGAGCCTCGCAGTCCTAACGTCGTCGTTGAGGAAGACCAAGAGACTGGAACAGCATTGGAAATAATTTGATATTGGGTAGAGGGCGATATAGAGATGGAATTGTATTAGTTTTGAACCCTAGTGAAGTTGAGAAAGTTTCGTAAAATTATTTATCTTACGTTAAATTTAACTAAACTATGAAAAGATGGCCCAAACTGCTACAAATTTTTGTAATTTTCTAAGTATTGATGTCAAAGTTCTACTTAAACATGTATGAATATGTCTTCATAAATTTGATTATAAGCTACAAAACTCGCTCATAATGTCATAGTTGGTGACGATCGTTCGCAGTAGTTATGGTACTGATTTATCAAACAATTGCGTGCAGCACAATCGAACGGCGACCGAAAGAAAAAGCATCATCGGCAATTAACTAAATATCTCTTCTTCTTCTTTGTTAACCATTTTCTATCCACTCCTGAATGTAGGTCTCTCCCAATTGCTTCCATCTTTCTTTATCCTGCGCCAATCTAATCCACTGTTTGCCTGCCACTGTTCTTATGTCATCTACCCATCTTTTTTGAGGTCTTCCCATGCTTCTTGTTGTCGTCCTTGGTCTCCATTCTAGAATTCTCCGTGTCCACCTGTTCATTATATCGGGCTACGTGACCTGCCCAGCGCTATTTCATTTTTGTAATTTCTTCCATAATATCCCTAATCTTCGTTTTACGTTTTATCTCGGTGTTTTTAATCTTGTCGCTTAGTGATATTCCAAGCATGATTCGTTCCATCAAAACGAATCAAAAAAATCGAATCATAACTAAATATACACGCTTTAAATGACAAATTTTAAGCTGATACAAAGATAAATGAAGATATACTTAAAAAAAATTAAAGACTAAAAAAACAATCGATTAGAATTCAAACGGAACAGATATACAGAAAGATCACGATCAAAGTGATTATATTAATTAATCTTGTTAAGACAGTACAGACACAGTTTAATTCCTAGTGAAAAAAAAGAATAATTTAAACAAAACGCACTTTATTTTAAATAAGTAAACAATTGGTTTTATAGTAAAGAAGGCATGGAACTGACAAAAAATCGAAATCAAAATTCGAGTAACAAAATTAAAAGCGGTAAAATGAAGGGATTTAGACTCTTCCTCTGTTACTACTGCCTATTATTAGATTTACACAATGTTTTGGCATAATATTGATTTTAAATATATACTTCATTTACATCATTCTCCCCATGCCACCCATTCCTCTCATTCCGCCGTCTATGCCACCGGGCATAGCTGGTTCTTCCTTTGGAATTTCTGTGATTACGGCTTCAGCTGTGGTCAAGAGAGAGGCAACACCAGAAGCATCTACAATGATGGTTCGGACAACCTTGATAGAAACAATATCTGCCCTTTCATACATGTTTACATATTCATTTTTGAGGGTATCATAACCGCAATCTTCTTGTTGTTGTTCTACTTTAGCTACCACAGATACACCATCTACTCCTGCATTAGCAGCAATGGTCCAAGCTGTATACCAACTTCTTGGTCCTTATTTGCAGATTTGAGTGAATCCAAACTAGGACTGCATCTGAAAAGTGGCGTACCATCTCTGGGAACAATACCTTCTTCAATAGCTGCTCTTGTTGCATTTAAAGCATCTGTTACTCTATATTTTTTCTCTTTTACTTCTACTTCGCTGCTTCCAATGATTTTTAATATTGCTACACCTGATGCTAACCTGGCAAGATGTTCTTAGAGCTTTTCATTTTCATACTCTGATGTTGTTGTTTCGATTTGTTCACGGAGTTTATAAGCTCTTCTGTCAATGTCTTCCGTTTTGCCTTTACCTTTAAGAATGAGAGTATCATTTTTTGTAATAACAATTTCTCCAGTGTCACCTAGATCTGATAATTTTACATCTTCTAGTTTAAAAATGTTGGCGTCATCACCAAATACGAGACCACCAGTTGCAATGGCGATATCTTGCAGGGTAACCTTTCTATTGTCACCGAAACCAGGTGCTTTAACGGCAACAAGTTGTAGACCAATACGGAGTCTGTTGTGTGATCAGTGCTTCTCCATCAACATCTTCAGCAATTATTATCAGTTTTCTCTGGGCATTGGTTAATTCTAAAGCTAACTCTAAATCTTCAGCGAAATGAGAGGAATTTGTGGCATGAGGAATGATGTAAACCCATTTTAAACTTGCATAGATTGGTCTAACGTACTGCATTATTTAATAATTACTGTGTCACATAATTATGGTTGAAAATGGGAGTCTACGAGCCTAGACATTTTTTCAATGACGGTTGCATAAATGCTCACCTTGGTTAATGTTAGATCTCTGAATAATCTACCCATTTAGGTCGGAGCCCGTATTATTTTGCATTAACCAATAATTCTCGTCCCCAAAATACATAAAAAGGCAATACATCGGCCTATATCAGCATATTTCAAAAACAATTATAAGAAACGGCTTTGGCCACCAAAAAAAATACAATCAAAAAAAAAGAAAATCACAAAAAACGCTAACCAAACCTAAAGAATCGGCAAGAGGCCCTCAAATGCTCGAGCCTAAAGCGGCGACTTAAGGGCGAGCAAGCAATTCGGATTCGATAATGAAGTCACCAGATGGGCATGACAAAAGTGCCTCACTCTATTCTGCATTGATTGCGGTGGGATTTCATGTGAAAGTCCTTGTATCCAAGACTTTCACACGACTTTGACGACACATCAAGTACTTTGATGAGTGCTACAAGGGAAAGGAATGATCTGGAGCATTGGGGCGCGTTGGAGTGATTCCTGTATACACGAATGAATCCTCCTCGTTCCAATGACTTGGTGACTTTTCGATTCTCTTACTAGATATTTGGCAAATCACAATCTTTGAATTGTATACGCTCGTAAAGGAGTCGTTTGACCTCATATAACTTTCCACACTGCCGCCTGAGTGCTGGTTTACCCTATAAATTGTTTACCTCTTATAAATTACAACTGTAGTAAAAGCATTTGATTGTTCAAAACTGGCTTATTACATTAAGGGCCGCCTATTAGTATTTTAACACTACTAGTGACTATCAGTTTTTAAAAACGAGTTGTGTGAGACAACGCTTATTAGTACATTGATGTGCTTCAAATTTGAGGAAAAAAAATTTTGCTATGTTTAAAGCTAATACTATTTTGGACATGATCCGTTCCGATTTAAACTATAATTATCAATGATTTTGCAAATTTTCTAGTATATTTGGAATCATAGAATAAGAAGATTATTGCCCATTGCCCCATTGCCTTATCCCCATGCGGGGTCAGTTTTCCCAATTATATTTTTCCTTAAGATTCTATTTTGGGATATCTCAATATCATTTAACTTTAACGACATATCCTAGTTAAATGTCTCCCACAGGTCTGCTTTGGTCTTCCTTTCCTATAGAATCAGCAATTAAAGTAAATCAGCAATTCTTCGTTATGGGTGAGACATTCTCTAACATACTCATTCTTCTTCTAACATTCAGTTCCGTACATCATATTTGGTCTTATGGCAGTTGTATAAAATTTTCCTTTTGGTTCCATTGGATTTTTCCTGTCACACAACACGCCACTCGTTTCCTTCCACTTCATCCATCTAATGAACAAAAACACAACGTCTTAAAACATCACAGTAACGAATACTACAATCTACATACCTTACTCTTCTAAAACTAGATTTTGTTGAGTTGAGGTGAGTTATCCACTCAAGACGTTGATTATAATCCTATGTACCACATACTTATATATACCACAAATAGCATACGTACAATAGCATCGATTAAAAACATTATTTTTTAACAGTTTTCCTTCTACATCTCTAAATATGCGTTATAAGATTCCAAACTGAAACTTTATTCCCAGTAGAGTTACGTTAAATTCAATTACGAAAAAATAGGTTATCGAACATGAAAGGTTGGTAGATATTAAAAATTCTTTTTACTCAACTACAAATGCACATTTATTTTAAATATGTTTTCAATAAAACCGCTATGTAACCGATTCATCAATCGGAGTAATTGAATTTTCCGAAGAGGCTTTGAAATTTAGTACTTTGTTATTTGTATTAAGTCTATCTGTTTTTTGTAACTGATTTCTAAATTATCTATCCAAGTCTCCATCACTGTGACAGTGGACAGTGTAATTCCGAGGTATTTTACTTCCATTGGAGGAAACGTGTTGGAACGCTTCTACGTTTTAATCTTTTTATTTTTTTATGCTCGTGACATTTCGTATACATTCCTTGCACAGTCGTATACTTCCTCTGGTTCCACACTATTTTTATTTTATGACTGCTTCGCAAAAAAATAATGCCAATAAAAGGTTCCGATACTCCTAGATATTTTCTTTGATATGTTTTAAATACATATTAATTCAACTTAAGATACTACCCCTTATATTTATATATATATATATATATATATATATATATATATATATATATATATATATATATATATATATGTATATATATATATGTATATATATATATATATATATATATATATATGTATATATATATATATATATATATATATATATATATATATATATATATTAAACCCTTCTCTCTATTCGGATTACTGAATATAGGCCTCTCCTAATTCTGGCCATCTATTTCTGTTGTTTGTAAGACGTTTCCACATTGGTTCTGCATTTCTATTAGTATCGTCGCTCCAGCGCATTTGCGTGGTCTTTCTCGTGGTCTTTTGGCTTCATGTGACCGCCAATTCCCGATTTCTTTATTCCATCGGTCATCCTTAAGACGTTCGTTATGTCCAGCCCATTTTCATTTCAGTTTAGCTGCCTGTTCGACAGCATCTTTTACAAGTACGTATGCGAGTGTTCCAAAGGCTGCCCATCCTATTTTTACACGTCGGCTTATTTCTTTGATTTTCTTTGCTTACATTGACATTTTGACCCAGATATGTATATTCATCTTCGTGTTCTATCTCTGCCCCTTGGATATTTATCATAGGCTTGTCATCTTTGTTTGACATTAGTTTGTAGCTCCTCAATCATCGTATTCAGTGCATTTCGCGTGTCGGCTATTTAGTACTATATCATCTGCATATCTAAGATGGTTCAAGTATCTTCCGTTAATATGGATTTCCTTATTTTCCCCGTCTATTGACTTTAAGATATCTTCTAGGGCAGCTGTAAATAATTTTGAAGATATTGTGTCTCCTTGTCTTAGGCCTCGGTTGATTTTTACTGGTCTTGTTTCGATTCCATTACCCAAGGTCACTATCATTTCAGCTTGGTCGTAAATATTATGTATTAATATTCTGTACCTGTAGTCGATCCGGTTGTTGACTAATGCTTCTTCTATTGCCCACAGTTCTACGCTATCAAAAGCTTTTCATAATCTAGAAAAGCCAGATATAATGGGAGATTGTATTTGTTAGTCTTTTCTATTGATCTCCGTCAAATTTAATTGTTAACCTGTTTGTAATAATTTTTGTAAAGGTTTTGTAAAGTTGTGAAATAAGATAGATATATAGTTATTATAAAATATTTAATATTTTGTAACACTGAAGCAATACACACGTTATTGATACTTTTGTACAGTCTCTATTTTAATCCTAATTAAAGGTGAATACTGATTAACTACACAATAATTTTACCTTTTTCTCTAAATACATATATGGACGGTTACATGTCGAAACATCATTGAAAATTTTATAATAATTTTGTTATTTGGGTTGAAAATATTAAATAATTTGATGCTTAAAAGCATCAAAGCTTTTTTCGCTCCCATAAGTAAATTTTGACTTAATAAGAGGTTTCAGTATTTAACCCTCGATATATATATATATATATATATATATATATATATATATATATATATATATATATATATATTTATATATATATATATATATATTTATATATATTTATATATATATATATATATATATATATATATATATATATATATATATATATATATATATATATAAGTAAAAAGTAATGGCATGTCTAGCAAAACAGAGAACCAAAAATGGTATATCGATGGAAGGCAACCGTATATACGTATTTCTGACTATTGGTCGTCTTCAGTACGGTGCAGCCAAGTTAGAAAACTTGGAAAAGGATCACTACAGGAGCAACAGAAATACGTATATACGGTTGCCTTCCATCGATATACCATTTTTGGTTCTCTGTTTTGAGTATCAATTGTTTCGCCGAACGTTTTCACCAAAGAGAATTAATTTGGCTTCTTCAGGGCTGAAAGAGAATAAATTATAATTAGCTACCATATATTATCTATTAAAAACATTATTGACCCTACCGTAACTTAGAATTGTAGAGTTAGAATGTTAAAAAACTTAGATAGTAACAACATAGGTACTTAGTGGTTTTTTTGTTACTATGTGCAAAAAAAAATTTTTTTAACGTTCGAAATGTATGGTAGCTTTGAACTTAAAACTCAAAGGTTTACCCAAGGTTAATCGAAAAACCCAATGTAACTACATTTAAAAGGAGGTAATTCTTTGAATTGTCGGCAATAACTAAACTTTTGATTGTTAGAAAGTTTAAATGTGAGGTTCTGTTTTACCAGAGCGCATGTGCTGACAATTCAAGTAGTTCTTTTGAATCTTTATGTCGTTAAGGTTCATTGGTAAAACCGAATGAAGTTAAATCCCAGTATAGGGAAATATTATTTTAGATTTTCTTTTTTAATTATATTATATTGTTCTATTATTATACTAATATCTTATTGAGATGTATCTAAGAAAAGCAAGGGAATGTTATCTTTTTTAGTTAATGAAAATTATTTTATTTGTATATATATATACACATACATATATATATATATATATATATATATATATATATATATATATATATATATATATATATTGTTATGATATGTAAAATCGAGAAAAATATTGGTTTGTTTAAAAATATTTCAAAGTTCAAAAACATTAAAATAATTCAGATAAGTAGGATAATAACCAACAAACATTTCGAAGAAGGAAAGTTATTAAATTCTTGGATTACCTGTACTAAACAAAAAGTAAGCTTTGCATAAATTATTTCTTTGTTATACTTGAGTGACCCGCATAATTTTAAGTGAAATCCAAAGACAATTGAACCACATTAATGCAGTGATTAGAGACAAATAGAAGAGATTTTAGAAAGAGGTTTTTGTTAGTTTTTAAGAATTATAGAAAATATTATTTGTAAATAAGTTTTAGGAAATTTTATAATTATAGGTAAAAATTTGTTTGTTATCGAAATGAAAAAATGGGGGAATTGTGACGAGTTTTGATTGGCGGAGATTGAAAAAGGTGGGATAAGTATGTAGGAAAAAGTTTAGCGAGATTGAGGAGAGAGAAAAGATAATCAGTTGGTTTTCCAAGTCTGTAAGACGAACAGGGATTGTTCTCTGGTGGTTCCCAAGAAGTAGCAAGCAGTAGTGTTGAATGTTAGTGAGTTTTTGTGGAGTTAGTGTATCTGACAGAAGCTGAAGCAGCAAAATATTGTAAGTCATATTTTCCTACTTATATTCCAAGAGTCACTGTTCAGGCCAACGAGAGATTCAGTTTATCGTAAAGAGAAGATATTCCAAGAGTCAATTTTTCACTCGGGCCAACGAGAGATTCAGTTTATCGAGAGGAGAAAGGCTATCATAATTTGAATGATTGTTGCTTTTGAAGGAGATCATTAAGGACGATATACTTGCAACAATCTGTTGTAAGATTGCTGATTACATAGGGAGCGGTTGAGAGGAGATAATACAGTCTACAAGGAACAAGGATTTGGACCACTCATCATCAGAGAGAGATATTTTTGTTTTCTGCAGTTTTTTTTCTTTTATTGATAACACAATTTTTACACGTAATTTAGAAAGGATATAAATATTTTGATTAGGAGAGTTAGAATAGTTTGGGATTTTGAGTTTTCAATTAATATTGTTTGTACCATTAATTTTGATTGTTCACGTACGGAGAACAAAATTTTGAGAATCCTTATATGAGATTTGTTTATTGAAAACTTTTGAGTGTGAATTATTTCACTATTTTTATTTCAATATATAGTGTTAGATCATATGTGTTTTTTATTATTCCGGTATTCTCTGGACCTTACCTTTCACATGTAATAGCATAGATATTGAAGCACGAATTTAACCCTGAGATAAAAGAATTAAAAATTGTGATAGAGTCATAATCATATCATTTAAATAATTTTAATTAATCAAAAAAATTAATTAGCTAATTATTGCTTGGCGCACCAAGACTTTAAATATCACAATAACTGGCGCCCAACGTGGGGCTTGAAAATATCGCAGCTTTACATTTGAAGGAAGGGAAAGAGATCTGGAATAAGTACAGGTGATCCAGAGATAAAAACATATAACATTGAGGGAATTTGAATTTGAAAGTATTTTGACAATTTTTCCAGGGAATATAAATTTGATTTATTGATTGATCGTAGTTAGTGGATATTTACTGCTATTGAATTATTTGATTTTATTTTCTTTACCAATCGTACATTTGATATTTATTTTGAATTATTTGAATTGACTGATTGCATATTTGATATTTGTCGTGAAAATTTAATACATTTGGGGAGAAATATTGTCGTGTTCTGAAACATATAGAGTGTTGTAAAATTTCACATTTGGCGGGGACAAAAACAGTAACGAAAAGAAACAACATGTCGACCACAAGGAGTCAAAGTAAAACGCAAGAAAGAAAAGAAACAGGAATGCTGGAAAAATTATTAGCAATGATGCAAATACAGACACAAACAATAGAGAAAAACCAACAAGAAACATCACTAAAAATGGATAGAAATCAACAAGAAACAAAACAAACAATAGAACTAAATAACAGAAATATAGAGCAGCGTTTGGAAAACTATGAACAAAAATTAGAAGAAAATGATAGAAAAATGGAAAAGCGTTTGGACAAATATGAAAATGAGGTAAAAGTCTGTTTAGAAAAAATCAGAGAAGAAACAGAGAGGAAACTAGAGATGCAGAGAGAAGAAATAGAAACGAAAATAAAAGATATTAAGACTGTACAGAAAAAGGAATTAGAACAGTTAGAAACAAAATTTGAAATGGCTTTACAAGAAGACAAGAAAGAAATAGAAAAACAAATTGAGGATATCAGAAAACAACGAGAGATGGGAGACAGGAGAGAAGTACTCATCCAAAGTCCGGGTGACATAAAAATACAGTTTGGCGGGGATATTCGGAAAACACACCCAGTACCGTTTGTTAAAAATTTGAAAACCAAATTACAACATATTAGATATTTTGACGATTGCAAAGAAACAATTAGAAACCATTTGAAAGAAGGAGCAGCGTTATGGTATGAAAGCAAGGAAGATGAGTTTGAAAATTGGACAGATTTTGAAAATAAATTTCTCAACTATTTCTGGGGGAAAAATAAACAGAGAGAAATCAACCAAGAGCTACAGAATGGAAAATATCACGAAAAAATGGGAATATCTGAAGAAAGATATGCTTTGCAGATATATAACATTTCAAAATATCTAGAATACAAATATTCTACCGAACAGCTGGTAGAAATGATCAGCAGACATTTTGAGGAAACGTTGGAAGATCACGTGATTTTGAGAAACTATCAAGATATTGATAGTTTGTGCCAATTCCTTCAATTAAAAGAAGCGAAAAGAAAAGAAATGAGAAATAGAAGACAACATGACCAATATAATGGACCGGAAAGAAGGTATTCATCAAATTATGACCAGAGAAACCAACATCCCAGATCAACAAACGAATATAGGCCGAGAAATTACAATAATTACAATAGACAACAAAATTACGATAACCGGAATGATACACAAAATAGAACAAATGAAAATCACAACAGGAATAGAGATGCACAAAATCCTCCGAATAGGAATACTAACGAACAAAGGGACGATAGAAATAACCAGAGCTTCCAACAACAAAATAGAAGGGAGATGAATCATGTAGCAATAGGAAACGAAAGACAAATTTCTAATTCTAATCTAATATTTTTAGATGCATTTATAAAACATAAAGCGATTAAAATTGTGATTGATTCTGGCTCGGAGATATCGCTAATCAATAAAAAACTAGTAAAAGAATTAAATTTGGACAGATTTGTGTATAAGATTCCTAGGGTTGATTTAGTGGGTGCAAACAATAAAAATTTGACGACAGTAAACGAAGGTTTGGGAGTACAGATAAGAGTGGGAAACAAATTCCATAGTATGAAATGTGTGGTGATTGAAGATTTAAATCATGATATGATAGCGGGAATTGATGAATTGAGAAAAAAAGATATCACCATAAATTTTTCGGAAAATAAACTGGAAATCAGAGCAGAACCAGACAACACAGGAGAAGAAATGCAAACAGATAGGAAAACAAATTTTGGAAGGATCAATGCACAGGAAAAACGCAAAGAAATCGATATGACTGTAGAGGATAAACCGAAAATACAAGAACAAGATCTAACAGAAGAGAAAAAGAGAAGGAAGAAAAAGAAGAAGAGTTCGAAAAGAAAGCAGGAAAATAAGATGGAGACCAGAGAAAAACAGGAAATAGAAGGTACAGAAGAATTGTTGGCAACCGACGATAAAACAGAATGGAAGCAGGAAGAAAAAAAAGGTATCATCAGAGAAATGAAAGGAATAGAAACATGGTGCTCGGAATACCAAAGGGAATTAGAGGATAAAAAGAAAACAGAAGAAAAAATGGCACTGATGGACGAGAATCCAGAATTTTGTGAAGAAGTATTATGGACAGTGAACACATGTGAACAAAAGGAGGATGAAAGAAAAATAAATTGTGGAGAAAACATGGGAAAGAAAATAGAGAAGATTTTAGGAAACCATGGAGATTTTGTTAATGAAGTAAACCGAGTGGCTAAAAATTATGAACTTTCTTTTAAGGGAAAATACTTGGAAAAATTTAAAACGAAAATATATCCAATCCCGTATAAAGACAGGCAATATACGGGGTATTTTAACATTCACGACATTTATCAGTATCATAAGTAGATTTTAATAACATAGTGAAATAATTTGATCCTCGAAAACTTTTGTCATTTTTAAAATTTAACAAAGAGTTTTCGGCAGATCAAATGGCGGGGATTTGTTATGATATGTAAAATCGAGAAAAATATTGGTTTGTTTAAAAATATTTCAAAGTTCAAAAACATTAAAATAATTCAGATAAGTAGGATAATAACCAACAAACATTTCGAAGAAGGAAAGTTATTAAATTCTTGGATTACCTGTACTAAACAAAATGTAAGCTTTGCATAAATTATTTCTTTGTTATACTTGAGTGACCCGCATAATTTTAAGTGAAATCCAAAGACAATTGAACCACATTAATGCAGTGATTAGAGACAAATAGAAGAGATTTTAGAAAGAGGTTTTTGTTAGTTTTTAAGAATTATAGAAAATATTATTTGTAAATAAGTTTTAGGAAATTTTATAATTATAGGTAAAAATTTGTTTGTTATCGAAATGAAAAAATGGGGGAATTGTGACGAGTTTTGATTGGCGGAGATTGAAAAAGGTGGGATAAGTATGTAGGAAAAAGTTTAGCGAGATTGAGGAGAGAGAAAAGATAATCAGTTGGTTTTCCAAGTCTGTAAGACGAACAGGGATTGTTCTCTGGTGGTTCCCAAGAAGTAGCAAGCAGTAGTGTTGAATGTTAGTGAGTTTTTGTGGAGTTAGTGTATCTGACAGAAGCTGAAGCAGCAAAATATTGTAAGTCATATTTTCCTACTTATATTCCAAGAGTCACTGTTCAGGCCAACGAGAGATTCAGTTTATCGTAAAGAGAAGATATTCCAAGAGTCAATTTTTCACTCGGGCCAACGAGAGATTCAGTTTATCGAGAGGAGAAAGGCTATCATAATTTGAATGATTGTTGCTTTTGAAGGAGATCATTAAGGACGATATACTTGCAACAATCTGTTGTAAGATTGCTGATTACATAGGGAGCGGTTGAGAGGAGATAATACAGTCTACAAGGAACAAGGATTTGGACCACTCATCATCAGAGAGAGATATTTTTGTTTTCTGCAGTTTTTTTTCTTTTATTGATAACACAATTTTTACACGTAATTTAGAAAGGATATAAATATTTTGATTAGGAGAGTTAGAATAGTTTGGGATTTTGAGTTTTCAATTAATATTGTTTGTACCATTAATTTTGATTGTTCACGTACGGAGAACAAAATTTTGAGAATCCTTATATGAGATTTGTTTATTGAAAACTTTTGAGTGTGAATTATTTCACTATTTTTATTTCAATATATAGTGTTAGATCATATGTGTTTTTTATTATTCCGGTATTCTCTGGACCTTACCTTTCACATGTAATAGCATAGATATTGAAGCACGAATTTAACCCTGAGATAAAAGAATTAAAAATTGTGATAGAGTCATAATCATTATATCATTTAAATAATTTTAATTAATCAAAAAAATTAATTAGCTAATTATTGCTTGGCGCACCAAGACTTTAAATATCACAATAATATATATATATATATATATATATATATATATATATATATATATATATATATATATATATATATATGTATTATGTATATATGTATAATACTAGTTGATCTTCCTAACTCAGTATTGCGTTAAAATTAAATACCATCTTAAAGTTCAATAAGATCCTCTTTCGAGTCTGTTAAGTAACAAATCTCTGGGCAAATAAATAAATCAGGTCAAGTTGTCAATAGCAAAATACTTTACCATTTCCAATATCTAATACCTGCTTCGAAAACACAATCGCACTGATTGCATCTTGTTGCAAAAACACTCGCATGTTATTTGTAAATTGAAGCGTCTTTACATGCCGCCACAAATTGGATATTTTATTTTGTTTTATTTCTTTTTATTTTATTTTATTTTTATTTTTACCTTATTTTATTCCATTTTATTCTTCTTAATTCCATTTTATACTATTAATCTTTTATTTTAATTTTGTTTTCTTTGTTTTACGCTATTTTATTCTAATTATTCTATTTTATTTTATTTTTAATTTTATTTTATTCTATTCATTTTATTCTATTTGATTCTATTTTATATTATTTTATTTTAATATTATTTGTATCAGTGTCCAGAGCCTATTAGTTCGGATTACGAAGTATTAAAATATTTCTTAAGTAGATTGTTAATACGATAGTAGAAAGTCTTGAAGAAACTGCTGAAAGAAACAAGTGGTAAAATTAAGCTCAATCCCTGAATCATCTTCAATATGGTTTATCATAATAGTGAGACCTTATATAACGTATCAGGTCTCACTATTCAGTATCAACGCCTGACTATTATATCCGAGCGATGAATTTCAGCAAAACAAGGACTCTGACTTTTATAAATAAAGCGGTCATTACTGACTGACTAATAACTATACAAATGATATTTATAAGGCCATCTAAAAAATCATCTCACGATAGTTACTTCTCATTTTTAATCTTCTGTGTACGAGTCCAATATGGTAAATTTATGTTTAGGGGACGAGCAGTGTTTTCAGTCAGCGAAACCTGTTCATGACGTAGAGACGTAGGTATATGTTGGCTCTTGTCGAAAGTCAAAGAATCTTCGCCAAATTTTAATTAACAAATATTCGATCAAATTAAGGACCGGTTGCCTACACTGTCTCTGTATTTATACATTTACAAATAGATTTATATTCATATTTTAGTATATCATAACACTAGATAGTATTATTGTTTATTGAACACTTAGTTTCAGCAGTCCTCAACACCAAATGTAACGGTTATAGGGTGAAATTGGATTTAAAACCGATTAGCAATAACTGTAACCCATTCAAGCGAAATTTATATTGTTAACAACGTGACAGTTAAACAGTTGTATTTTTATTGTACATACTTAACAATGCCATTACAAAATATCTAGTGCTATTTCCAATACCTTAGCGGAATATCGCTCACACACACTCGACCAATCACGCTGCTACATGTTTATTACAGCAATTCAAGCAAAAACTTTTTGTTTCTGTTTCGTCTATAACAAGTCGAAAATTCGAGCTAAACTTTTCGAATTAGTTCTGGTCATTCGACTCGAATTTCAGACGGTCTACTCGCTGAGGCAATGGGAATGGTATTTTACTCAGAGATTTTACGATGTTCTGTAGACAAAGACGATTGAGACAAACGGTTTTAGCTACCGGATGGTTCAATATTGCTAGTGTATTCTAAACGATTTATGATTGTATGTATAAGAAAGTTTTCAGATTTTATTATTTGAAAATATTCAGATTTTGTTATTTGAGATTCGTAATTGTGATTCATTAGTTAGCTTCTAGGAATGCACACAATTTATATTACTTCTTTTTTTGTCTCCTTAGGACCTATAAAATGCTTTAGAGCTACTTTTAGCTATGCTCTTCCATTTTGTCCTCTGCGTTGATAAATGTTTCATCTCTTCATATTGTCTATGTCTGACCTCATGACATGTCCAAAATATTTTCATTGTTGTAATTGGATTTTTCCGCGGATTTTCTTACAGATCTTTAGTTCTTTTAGAATAGAATTATTTGTTCTATAGTCGGTCCATGGAATTCGCAACATTATTCTTTAGCAGAACATTTCAGTGGCGTATATCTTTCCCTTTTCTGATTGCCTTAATGTCCAAGATTCGAATCCATATGTTAGGGTTATATATGGGTTCACCACAGCAATCTTGTCAATTTTGGTTGTATATGGTTGCTATTTCTATTATAAATCTTCTAAATTCCTGTGTTATGTTTTTTCTATTCATTTAATTCTTCGTCAGTGTCTAGTTGGTATTTTTTTTATTTTCCAATTATTCTTATTTTCTCATTCTTGTTTTGGTGTATTGCTTACTTTCAGCGTTACAGCTATTCAGCAGTCTATTATACCGACCTCAAAGCTTCTGCTGCGTAAGTTTGCACGAAAAAATACGTTAAAAAGCTTATGTTTAAGACTCTTGAGTAGCGGTGTCCAAATGGTCGATCGCGATCGACCAGTCGATCGCTACAGCTTCTGAAGTCGTTTTCGAAAGAATTAAAAATGACTTAGGTCATGGTTATAACATTCCATAGTTCTGAAGCATTCCGAACGAGCAACGTTCAGATATTGTTACCGATTCTGCTCAAATGTGTGTTTAATATATGATAGACTGCGGCGACGGAGCATTATGTCAGTTTTTATGAAGTTGCGATAAGTAGAAGTTCTATGGAATATAGCAATATTTTAAACGCAAAATGAGTGCGTCGAAGAAAATTAAAACTTAACATTTTAATAGTGATTGGAAGGAACAACTTTTGTATGCTATGTTTAAGGATAAGTGCGTTTGCTTCATTTGTCGATCTTCAATGACACTGCCGAAACATGGAAATTTAGAAAGGTAATATAAAACTCTGCATAAAAAGTATGAAAATGATTTTTTGCCAAAGGGTGAGTTATAACCAAGCCCTTTGCATCCACTGCTGGACATAGGCCTCCCTCGTTTTTGTCCATTGTGCTCTATTTTGAGCACTTTTCATCCAATTTCTTGACAATTTCTGGAGATCGTCAGTCCAACGACTAGAAGGTCTTCCTCTACTTCTTCTGTCTAAACTCGGCCTCCACTCAAGCAATCTCTTCGTCCACCTTTCATCACTAATTCGGGCGACGTGTCCGGTCCAGTTCCATTTCAGTGAGGCAATTCGGGAAATTACATCGGTAACTGCTGTTCATCGTCTTAGGTCTTCATTTCTAACTCGGTCACGAAGCGATATACTCTTAACATTTAACTTTCCATTTTCCTCTGAGCTATTTGCAGCGTTTTAGAAGTTGTAGCTGTCAATGTCAAAGTTTCGTCATCATAGGTCATCACAGGCAACACACAGTTGTCAAATGTTTTACGTTTTAAAGAAATTGGTATATCGCTTTTAAAGATGTCTTTCGAGTTTTCCATAGGCTGCCATGCTAGGTTTATTCTTCTTCGTTGTTCGCATGTTTGGTTGTCTCTTGTGATTTTTATTTCGTGTCCAGGGTATATGTATTTTTTCACCAGCTCTACTTCTTTGTCTTCCATATTGATATTTCCGCTAGGTACTAGGTTTGTCATGAATTTTGTTTTGGAGATATTTGTTTTAAGATCCACAAGTGAGTTAAGAAGTCGAAAATTGCAAGATTGGTATAGTAGTTTGAAGGGAGAGTCTTTTAAAATTTCCTAAAGAGTGACGGAACACAAGAAACCTTTCTAAGGGAAAACAGTTGTTAAAGAGGCATTTATTGAAGCGCCTTATATCTTACTTGATGACTTTATGATGAGTTAGCACGCCCAACTGTAACCAGACGAATTGAGATCATGATCAAAGATTTAGAATCTCATCTGATACAATGGAATATAATATAGTTTTTTTTCGTTTGATGAGTCCACCGGTATAACTGATACTGCCAATTATGTATTTTCATTGATGATATTTTTTAATATGCTGGCTAAAGAAGAATTATTAACAGTGCTACCTCTGAAAGGAAAAAGTCGAGAAGATAATAATTACACAGACTTTCTAAATTTTGTAAAGCAACATGAGCTACCGAGTTACAAACTCGTGCGCATTACAACAGATGGTACACTTTCTATGGCTGGCAATAAAAATGGATTTGTTGGACTGTGTGGAGCCAACGATGAGTTTCCTTTATTTTCAAGTATTACAGATAATTTCAGATGTATTCTATCTCAATGCCAGAGTATTTGATACCAAATTTTGGTCTTTTATATCCGAAAACAAATATTTATGTTTAAACAAATAGCTCTTCAGTTAACAGGAATCTTTTCATCAACATACTTCTGCGAATCTGCATTTTCATTAATAAAACTATCAGAATATCTCAATCGGCTAACGGACGAATATCTCAAATCGTGCTTGTGGTTGGCAGTCAGTAATTAAGTACCGTCTTAGTAGAAGTTTGTGGATGATATGCAGTGCTATGTATCAACATCGAAAGGTAATTGTGATTTAAAAGAAATTCCAACTATTAGTACTAGATGTTTGATTAGATACCTTAATTATATTTTGTATTTATAAAAATTTACAATAAAAGCAATATCATAAATCTACGTATTTTAGAGTAGTCGGTAGCCGATTGTTTGTCTTCTAAATATTTTGTGGTAGATCGCAGACACTACAAGTCTGAGCACTCCTACTCTCGAGAATAAAATATCTTAATATATGGCTTTATTTGTCCTATATTTCTTGTAACGAAGAATTGAAATCATTTAGGCTACCTTGACCTTATTTAGAACAAATCTAAAGAGCTTATTTGTGGAGCAAACAAACCTTTCCTTAAAACTTCGCATACCTGATCTGTTTATTTCTTCTTTTTATTTTTGTTTCATGACAGACTATCGTATTTGCTATCATTCCGACAAAGTCATCGGTCCATATTTCTTTGAGAACGACGTTAGCCAAACTAATAACGTTAACGGCGAGCGCGATGATTATCAACTTCTTTTGGCGTTAATTAGATGATATGCTGCTTACCATACAGCTTATGCTACATTGGACGTTCTGTACGAGCATTAGACGTTCTGTACGTTTCAGTCTAATTTTTCGTACCAAAATATCATATCTGTCGGTATATCTGCACTTGACTAGATTTTTACTGGTATTACTGAAATTTTGAATATTTTATTTATACATAGGTAGTCAATTTGGTTACAGGCCACTCGTTCAGATGCTTTGTAAGTTTAAAAATTGTATTTGTAATTACTAGTTGCTTCTTTAAACAGAAAGACGTCAATCAATCTCCACTTTCGTTTCGTATTCCCAGACCTGTTCTCCTTCGCCAGTCTTCGCATTACCTCCCATGGCAATATGGAGCTTCTGTTTCTTTGTAGGTTTTTACTACTACAGTAGGTTGCCTAGACCAGACTAATTCCTGTTTCCGTTTCCCGAGTTTAAGGTATCTATGGTTATGATTTGATCCCTGGTATTTATGTAAATATCCACCTTTTTTATGGCACTATTGTCAGTTATGTATATGTTTTCGCCAATAAAATTAATCGTTTATGTTCAATTTCCTCATTATTTTTCAATTCTTGTTATAAATTTATATTGAAATCTTTTTTTCTTTTATCTTGCTAGATTACACTTAAACGTACTTCTGTTCGTCCGTTCTAAACCCACCAACGGAAAATAACTACCAGTTGTAACTATTAAAAATTAATTTCCTGAACATCAGGGTCTTGATAATCAATGGCACTACAATAAATTGGCAAAAGCCTTGCTTCACGCTACTTTTAACCTTGCCGATTTTCTTCCATTTAATTGAAATAGGGGTTTAGTAGCCAATAAGTCAATAAGAAATGTGTACGGGCTGTCATAAACGCAATTTGCTTTGCCAATAAAATGTACTTCTAGACAAGCCGAAAAGCTCGAGTTCGTTCTAAAAAATATTCCCATGAGATTTTTTTGCATAATTACATTTTTTTTAAACAAATTTAACAAATCAACTAATGGCATATTTTTTTATATTTATTGGATTTTTCTGAAAAAAAAATATATCTTGCAATTTTTTAAATTTCATTGTTCTCGAGTTATTATAAACAATTTAAAATTGAAAAAACAACGAAAAATTATGATTTTCAAAGCTCAAAAACACAACTAAAAATGTACGTACATTTAAATTCAAACCTTCTTCTGTCAGCACCCTATGAGTATTTTGGGCTTATTTTAATTTTAAAACATTGTTTTTTAAAAATTTTTAATTAAGTGCTTATTAGGTAAGGCCAAAAGCACTTAGTGGTATTTATATTCGTAAATCTATAACTACGGAGCACACGTCCTGTAGATATATATGGATATTTCAAAAATAATATTTTTTTTACTTGTGTTTTTAGCCTAGATAATCGTCATTTTTTTGTTTGTTTTCAGTTCAAAATGGTTTACAACTCGAAAACGTTCATTAAAAGATACCTTTTTTGATCAAAAGGATCGAAAAAACAAACAGAAACTTAATCCAGTCAAAAAAGTTGACTTTACAATTAAAAAAAAATTGTATAATAAAAAAATTGGGCCACTTTTTGAATGGGCGACTTATTCTGCGGAGTTCCATGAATGTGATTATCCAAAAATATCTCGTGAAATTTTTTTTAACGAACTTGAACTTTTTGTATATAAAAAGCGCTTCATTTGCAGTTAAAAAACAATGTTTTAGAATAAACTACGCCCAAAATACTTATAGAAAGTTGATAAAGAAGGTTTGAACTTAATTTAGGCAGTTGATCTCAAAAATAATATTGTTTACTTATGAAGCCTTGGCTTTTCTAGAAAGTTAGCGATAAGGAGCTACTCGAACTAGGCTGTGATGGGGTGGTCGTAATTAGTGGTCACATAACATCATCCTTCCTTAATGACAGAGTCTCTTTAGGTGAAAGACCTTACTCCGTGGCGTCAGTTGCATACTTTATATAAGGTCGTTTATCTTTTTAGTGACCAGGTGCGATCCCTCCCGGGGCCGCTGCAATTTCAGACTTACACCTTTCCTTCTAGTTGGTTGGTAGAGCCAAATAGCATCACCTTCCTTGAAACTAACGGGCGTGGATTTCTAATCAAACCTAATCTTCACCCGGTCACTGGTGAATTGTAGCTTATTCCTGGTGATATCATAAATCTTGGGCTATCAAAAACAGAGGCGCCAGTTTGTCCCAGTCTCTCTGGTTTTCGTGTACAAACTGGGACAGGTAGTTGCTGATGGTCCGGTTATGTCTTTCTACGATGCCGTCGGACTAAGGATGAAACGATACCGTTCTGGTCTTCTTAATTCTCAGCAAAGCCATCATGATATTCCAAACTTCCGATTCGAAGTTGCGCCCCTGGTTAGAATGAAGCATAAATGGAACCCCATGTCGGGAAACTGTGATTGATTCTTGGCTGGCTAGGGCAACTACTTCTGGCTATTTGAAAAAATATTCCATATGATGTTGTTACTGGAAATGGTCCCAGAAATGTTAACAGCAACTCGTTTCCATGGAGTCCCGGTGGTTTGTTGTTGAAGTTTCCCCCTAAGTCTTGATTTGGGTCCCTTCTTGGATGCACAGAGGTCACATCGTTTGCACCATTCTTCCACATCTTGCCGACAATTAACCCAATAATAACTCTCACGGACTCGGGACAGAGTTCTATTGATCCCAAACTACCCGCCGGAGCGGCTTTCATGAAGTTATGCAAGCATGTTCTTAACACATGACCTTTAGAGAACAACCTAGGACACTGTTCTTGTTGTACGTGGACTCTCATTGACGAGTGATGACGTCATCTCGCATACGGATGGAGTCCCACTGAGGTAAATAGCTCTTCACTGCTTGCTCATATTTGGCAGTCTCCTCCTACTGTGGCCTAGGTCCTTTTTCTAGCAACTCACGGACTATCTTTAGATCTTGATCTTTCTTCTGCTCACGGTTTACCTTTAGATCTGGATCTTTTTTTTTGCTCACGGACTAGCTTTGGATCTGGACTTCTTCTGCTGAGCCTAAAGTTTTTCCTTGGTGTTAGATATTCTTCGTTACTTCCGCCCTCTATGGTTCCCAACTATCGAATCTGGTCCCCTCTTTCTCCTCGGCGCCCGCAGAATCGGCATGCACTCCTCGCATGGTCTTCTCGAGAGGCCGTCGGCATTCCCATGACTTCTTCGTGTTTGGTGACTATTGTCCATCGGCATCTAAACTGCCGCTACTTCGTCTTATTGTGGATATTGAGAATCTGGGATATAGCGTTGCTGTTATGGAAATGGCCTGGCGGTCGATTTTCTGTTCTCTTCTAGTATACGTTGTCTGCAATCACGTTGAAGGTGGCCCACCGATCCACAATTGTAAAACTTTGTGCACCCTTGAATGTTTTTGACGTGACAACGTCTTAAATTAGGTTGTGGCTCGGAGTCACTCATGAAAAAGTGTAACGCCCGCTCACGTCTGTTACGATGAGTCACCGAACGAGAGAGAGGCCCGCCGGACCGGCGAATGCCTTGCGTCTCTCTCCCACTCAAACATGATCGGTCCGCTGGTGCGATGCTATTTCTCCTATCATCGTCCTATCCTCAACACAATCACTCAAATAGAAATTAGTTAAGTTTAAGTTTACATGTACAATGTTTTAGTAAACAAAATATATTTCTATAGTTAAAATTTGTGCAATTCTTATTTTCATTCAATTCCTTGTTCCTATTGTGCAATTTAATAATATTCATATCAATAAATATTCTACCGAGAAAAAGACGTTGTCACGTAAAATCTTCGCCCGTAAAACCGACTTTACAGGCAACCGATTTTTTTCCAAAGAATCAGCTATTGGGCCAAAATATTTCGCGAATTGGGCGGCTAACACCTGGGGCGGCGTATTTAGGTCGCTTTTATAAACCGCGTATATAACTGAAAAAATTTAATATCTGATGGTATTTTAGATTTTAGATAATTCAAAACTTTTTATAAGGAATGACATTTTTTTCATAAAACTAAAAATCTAAAAATAAAACAGTTTCCCATAATATAGTGCACACTTAATTGGACACACTGTATAGATATATATATATATATATATATATATATATATATATATATATATATATATATATATATATATATATATATATATATATATATATATATATATATGTATATATATGTATTAAAAGTGATTATTTCGATATTGATATTTTCTTAGAAAAAACAAAGATTTTTATTAGAGACCACTGTACATGATATTGCACACAACGAATTGCAGATAACGAAAGTAAAAGCCTAGACTTAATAACAACACTATTCAATAAGATATATTATGACACAGGTAAAATACTAAGACTGGCTAAAATCAACATTCGTAGCATTACCAAAAAACTCGAGTTCCTCACAATGCGATGATTATCGAATATTAAGCTTGATGTCTCATGTCCTTAAAACTTTTCTCAGAATTATCCATACACGAATTTACAAGAAGCGCGAGTTCCAGATGAGTGACACTCAATTCGGATTTCGAAACGGATTGGGAACGCAACGAGAGGCTCTTTTTGCTTTAAAGGTGTTAACGCAACGATGCAGAGACATGAATGTAGATATATATATATATATATATATATATATATATATATATATATATATATATATATATATATATATATGCATGGCATGTTTTATTGAATATCGAAAAGCATTTGACTACGTTAACCATCAAAAGATGATCGAAATTCTGAGAACAACTGGAGTTGACGAACAAGACTTGCGAATTATCTCAGAACTATACTGGCACCAAACGGCAACAATTGAAATTGCAAACCACTCCTGATCACTCCTGTAGTGATTCTTTCCCAAGTTAACATGCTCCATTTTCTAACTTGGTTGCACCGTACTGAAGACGACCAATAGTCAGAAATAGTAGACGTATATACAGTTGCCTTCCATGGATATACCTTTTTTGGCTTTCTGTTTTGCGAGACATGCCATTACATTTTACTTTATATATATATATATATATATATATATATATATATATATATATATATATATATATATATATATATATATATATATATATATATAATCAATAACACTTCTACCCTAAGGTGTTGGGTGGTATATATATATATATATATATATATATATATATATATATATATATATATGTATATATATATATATATATAATAAAATAGACGGCAAAAATTGTGCTCAAATTCAGTACGTATTATTGAACAATTTATATTATCTTTTAAAATATTATTTAATGAGTGTAGAAATTAATTTTGATTTTTATTGTGATTTGTAAAACTTTTTCAATTACTGGACTTTCGAATTTAATTCCAACTTCCAAATTCCAAATTTCAAAAACAATAGCCTCATAACGACCTCTTCGTTTCACGGCTGTAGTGGTTTGTTTTGGTGTAATAAAGTTGGTCTCATTTATTAATGTAGTTTCTAACTAGAAAATATAATATAATGAATGATACCAGCTGTAAATTATAAAATTCGAAAACTATAAAACTAAATTGCTAATAGTGCAATATTCCACTGCAGGATCACTAAGTTCATAACGTAGTTCATCAAACTCACATTTTTAATCAAATTTAAAATAAGGAGAATACAATGATATGCTAGGTTGTCTTTTAATTCAATTAATAGTAATTAATTTTTGACAGTTTATTGACTTTTCAATTTCCACTTCGGAAATCAATTGAAACGTCAATAAATTTACTTTAACCTTTAATTGTGGCTTATTCCAATTTAAATAGTAATTACTTCCACAAAATAACATAATAATAATAAGTAAAATTCCACAAGAAAGTAGCTTCAGAACAATACTTGCAAAAGTACACGCAAGTTTATTCGTGTTTTCTAATATTCTTGTGGACGTACGAAAAGAGGTGCAAATTTTTCGGTGTGTAATATGTGTGTTTAATGACATATTAATTTTTTTCTTCATTATTTTCACTGCTACTCTTTACTGCTACTACTTTCACTGCAACATTATCTGTCATATTGATATAACACAAATGATATATTATCTTTGTACGTTTCTTCATGACCTCTGTTTCTGTCTCTTTTTATTGTATGACTGACAAGCAAATTTAATGTCTCACCCCCGTACCCTTATTACAAGAAGGGATCAGGCTTGATGAATAATCGCACGTGAGGCTCCCCTTGCAATAATATGACATATCAAATTAAAGAGACTTACGTATTCTCTAAATCTACCCTATATATCATCGAACTATAACAATCAGTTGAGGTGTTAAGTTACCAGGCTTAAATTTAGAATATCGAATAATTACCAGAATGGATCTTGGATGTTTACGATGTTCTTTTTTAATAATTTACATTGATTGCCTCAACCCGATAGTGGTATGGCTCCTTTATTTCTACAATTTGTTTTATGTTTTCAGTTAGTTGAGGTTATTACACTTTTTTTGAATCCAAGCTCAGTTATACAGTTAACATAATCAGAAATTTATCCTTCCAAACATTTGGAAAAAGGGTAAAATAATTTACGAATAATGTTAAATTCATGTATACATGCATAATATACTACATATATCAAAATTTGTAAATAGCATTAAATGCTGGTATTTATATTCACATGAAAATAAAGTACAAATGATCCTCTTTTCCCTGTAACATACAAAGCCATTAGTACAAAGCGTTCCATCAGGTATTAATATTTTCAAAACTTCTGCAATTACCAATACCTGGGGGATTTCGCAAATTTAACAAGTTTAAATAGAATTCGCAGGAATGCCATCGTCCTGTCGACCTTTTGTATAGAATGCTTTACCCTTTGTTGGAGCCCTTATTGTCGTTTCTAGTGTAACGTGCTGTATTGCCAATTCGCATTGTTTGATGATATCCATATAGGTAGGTCTAGAGATCGTCCGTCGTACGTGATGGTGGTTTTTAGTAGAGATGGATCAATATTTAATATTTTGTTATTTTGTGAACTCAATTACTGGTAGTAGCCAATTTAATGATTTATCTGCGAGCTTTATTAAACAAATATTTAAAGAAAATGTAGAGATGTGGAAAATTACAAGAATTAAAGTTTACATTGATCAAATAGATTCTAGTTGGAAGTAAATCATAATAAGTACATTTTTTTGTTTAATAAGCAGCAATAAGATGACAATGTACAGTCAAACGACTATTTGATGTCAAAAACAGTTGGGTATTTAATATTGAAAATGTTCAATTTTATAAAAATGACCACACAAATGTGGGGTTAACCGCGGAAAAGTTTATAAATTTTATACCTGTGTCCTCTTCAATACATTGTTTATATATCTTTTATTTAAGTATCTTTTTCAAGCAGAAAAGTAATGCCACTTCATCGATTTATTATATAAATTGATAATTGATGATAATTTAAAAAAATTAACTGTTATTACAAAATTATCTTCACGTCCCTTTACGACGTTATTTTAAATTGATATAGAACGCCTAAGAAGTGCCAGATGACAGATAAGAAGACAAATTGACAAACGCAAAGTAACAGAGAGACATGCTTAACGAAGACGATTGGAACTGTTTAAAAAGTGACAAAGGACGTTTGACAGGTGGCGCAAACTTTAGCTCATACCCATTTTTAGTCAACGATTAAAGTATTAGAGCCACTACTGCCCATGCAACCACCTATACTATGCTAAGATTATTATAATATAGACTTAAGACTAAGGACAAACTCACTAGTATCCCTTACGTTCTGTTAATTTATTGCACAAATTATAACCTATATCAACACCTGCACTATACTCCTCTTTTCTCTTAACTAATTCAAAAGGGTTTCTTATCTTTAGTCTTCTTGCCAGATACGTGTTGTCAAAGAGCTGGATTGCCTCAACATTGAGTGTTCAAGAAGTCGCTGTTAATGACACTTGGTAGGCAAATGTTCAATGGTCTTGTTAACAGCGTTGACAATGCTGCTAAGCACTTTGTTTTGGAATCGCTGGATGTAGTTTATATTACTCTTATGAAAACAACCCCAAAAGCTGAATGTCATACGTCCATATAGGTTTTAGAATCTGTTTATACAAAAAGTATTTTGTTGTAGATTGACAGGGTAAATTGTCTTCATAATAGACAATACATTTTATTGTACTCGATGTTAAGCTGTTCTCTTGTATTTTTAATGTGAGTACTCATCCATAGAGTTCAGGTAATAATTACCCTAAAGAAATTAGAAAACTTATCGTGGAGTACAGAAAACTCAGCAGGATCTGGCAGTACACTAGAGCTCCATCCGGTAAAAGCAAACTAAGTAATACTACTCAACAGCTTAAAAGATAAATAAAAAAAAATAAAAATGAATCAATTAGTAACTATCCGGAGAAGACATAGAAAAAGCAATTAAAGATATGGATTCCATACCACAATTTGTATCCTTCACCTAGTTCTTTCAGCCTTTCTACATTTTTAAAGGGATATACCGACACCCTACTCTTAGTTTTAAGACTTTAAACGTTCTCAGACCCTACCCCGATTTTCATGAACATGTAATGGTATTCCCCTGTAAAGGTCCTAACTCGGAAATTCGAAAGAAGACACTGTTTGCTTCCGGAATATTTTACCTCCGGTCATGCTATCATTTCAGTATAATTTTTGTCACATTAGAGAAGGTTTTTTCATTATTATGGCCTAACACTTTTTTTTCACCCTTTCTACGTTCCATCTCATCTCTTGAATGCAAGCAATTTGTACCCTGCTTTTTTAAGGGAATCTACCAACGCCATCCTCTTAGATGTAAGACTTTAAACGTTCTAGGACCCTATCCCGATTTTTCATGAACTTGTAATGGTGTTCCTCCTGAAATAGTCATCACTCGGAAATTCGAAAGAAGACGCTCTTTGCTTCAGGAACATTTTACCTCAAGAGATGGTATCATTTCAGTATAATTTTTGTTATATTTGAGAAGGTATTTTCATTATTATAAAAAGATTTTCGGACATTTGATGCATTTCTATCGACATAGATCGACATAGATAGACAAGTCCTACACGATAGCCAGCACACCACCAATATAACCAAAGTACTGTATTACTCAACACCCGTTAACATTTTTCTGTATAGCCCAAGATACCTACTGTAAGGACTGCTCTATAAACCATGTGTTGTTGCCCGTATCCCGCTACTAGGAGGCACGTACTTAATATGGAATACTTGAGATTTTTATGGTTATATCAAAATCAAACGTAAGGTGCGACAGGGATGTATACTGTCACCCTTGCTGTTTAATATATACTCTGAGGATATCTTTCAAGAAGCAGTAGATGTTGTAGCCGGAATTCGAATTAACGGAGAACATACCAATAACATCAGATACGCGGATGACACGATAGTATTCGCTGACAGTTATGAAGCCCTCCAGGAGTTAATGAATAGAATCACAGAAGTGAGTCAGATGTATGGACTTTCACTGAACATTAAGAAAACAAAATGTATGATGATCTCTAAGAATGAACAGCAAATTGAAAAAATCAGTGTGAGTGGTCAACATATAGAAAGAGTAGAAACATACACCAACCTTGGTACTAACGAAAATTGGGGCCATTCTCTAGAAATAAAATCTAATTAATGTTATATCTTTCCTAAACTATTGTACTGAGTTGAGTCGTGGACTCTCACAGACCCTACCTGCCAGAAAATTGAGGCTTTTGAAATGTGGCTTTATCGTAGAATCCTGAAGATATCCTATACCGATCACGTTACTAACCAGGACGTTTTATTAATAATGCAAAAAGGAAAAGAGTTAACCATAAAAACAGCCAAAATTGAATACCTCGGTCACATCATGAGGAACAGCGAAAGATATGGGTTGCTACAACTAATTCTTCAAGGAAAAGTAGAAGGAAAAAGAAAATCAGGAAGGCGAAGAATTTCCTGGCTAAAAAATGTACGTACGTGGCTCAACACAACAACTACAAATCTTTTCAGAGCCGCAGTTTGCAAAATACAGATTGCCATGATGGTCGCCAACATCCGAAACGGATAGGTTTTTTATTTCTTTCCGGTCTAAATTCAGTCCCTTTTATTAAAAAGTAACCAGTTGTAACATACGTTATCGTAATTGACTCTTACCAGGTAAATCCCATCTCGAACATATGGTAGCCGTTTCGGATACTCGATTTGAACTGGATAGTAAAGAAATGCCGATCGTGAAAGAATGCGAATCCATATTAAAGGGCAAGTAGCATCCGATACGCCCTGCAGGATAAAATTGTTTTTACTGTAAGAGCTTAGTTGTCGATTGCAATTCTTTTGTTGGTATAAGAGCAGCTTGTTCCATAGGAACATATTTCTGGACAACGAAGCCCGCATTCTAGAGCAAAAAGTTCTATTTGAAGAAAAAAATCTTTGAGTAAAGAATATTTCAATTGGTGGTATTAGTAGAAATAAACACTCGATAGAACTTTGACTAAGGTAAACGAAAAGGGTACATTTTTAAATTCAAATTACAGAGGAATACGTTTCCCATTATTGTTACTATTTTCTGGTTTTTGAACATATTAAATATATTTAAAATATATTACCACGTTCAAACCAAACCCTTCTGTCAGTTTGTCATTAATTTTGAAGTCATTTAGGATTTTACGAAGAATGTCGCGAATCATTGCATGACATTTTAGTTAAATCTGACAGTTGCCAGAATCGCATTCAGCCAAATATGAAAAGGTTGTTGCTTCTAACACTTTCACTGTAATTTGTAATAAAAACAAATCAATAGTATTTATTATGTATAATAATCACAGATGTAGAGCTGGTTCCTAAAAAAACTGATACGACTCTTAAAGCTTATTTTGTAGAAAATTGAGCAGTGTATTTTATATAAGGATAAATACTTATTATTTACATACTGTCACTGTCACTGCCAAATCTTAAAATTTGTGAGATAAATTATTCTGTTCAACCTCAAAAAATTGCTCCACATGCTAGCAAAGATCTAAAAGCAAGAATTGTAACGAAATTAGATGGTTGGTCACTATCTGCTGTAGCTAACCATTTTAACGACTAAAAATATATACCGCTCGTGAAGATCGTACGCTTCTGGAGAGATTAGAAGAAAATTCTTTTGAAGATGCGAAAACAGCAAGAATTATGTCACAGTTTCCGGAAAGAAAGACAACAACTAGGCGCAGAATTAAAGCATTGCGTCTCAGGTACAGAACTGCAGCAAAAAAACAAGCTCCTACACCACAACAGAAGCAATCAAGTCATATTTGCTTTAGATAGATATCGAGCAGCTGGTCATTTTAGCGCCAATACAGGTGAAATTCATCACCATACAGGTGATGAATTTCATCTAGAGGAATGGGAATGGTATGGCCTATTGATGGCAGGTTTGTTTGGCATACTTATCTGAATATTCTAGAAAACATCATGTTTCCCAGTGTAGAACAGTTGTATCCAGAAAATAATTTTATCCTCAATTATCAACAAGATAATTGTCCTGTTCACACTGCAAATATAATAAACCAGTGGCTCCAGAATAACAACATCGAAACCTTACCATGGCCCAGCTACAGTCCAGATTTAAACCCAATCGAGAATGTGTGGGGGGTCATTATAAAACGGTTGTATCGGCGTAATTTTATACCTTAAAATGCTGCAGAGCTGTGGCACGGTATACAACAGGTTTGAAATGAGCTCTCTGTGAAAGACAATTTCATATTTCCTTTCACACAGATGGACCAAAGACTACAAGCTGTTATCAATGCTGGTGAAAATATTACAAAATATTAATTTCATTTTTACATACCTAAATTTAGTATAGTTTTGGTATTCCAAACCCTTGCTTTCTTTCGCGTGTTCTTTGTTCCCTCCATTTTTTATTAATAGAAAAACTGTGGTTCTGCTTATGTTAAAATGTTTTGCTGCCTCTGATAGTGCCCATTTATCTTTTAATTTGGTTACAATTCTTGCTTTAATGTATTGTTGAGTTAAGTTGTTTTTTTTATTCCTTAATGATAATAAAAATAATAACAACAACCCTATTTTATGTAAAAACTATCATTTATACACTCTTTATAAAATGCACTAATTCAAAATCATCAAAATTAGACCATAATAATTATTTATAAATTAACATATGTAATCAATTATTTGTTGTTTGTTTATTTTATTATTTGTCTGTCATAATAAATATAATTTAATGTCAGACCAATTAAGTACATTGCTCAAAATGTTCAAATCTTAAGAGTCGTATCCACGTCGTATCAGTTTTTTTAGGAAACAGCTGTACCTTTTCTCTGTCACTTCAAACTTATGCGTTAGAGAGAATTCTATAAACTAGGACGTACCTACGTAGTTATGAAAGAACGGTTTGGTTTGAACTATATTATTTTTTATTTATTGATATTGTTATTTTCTATTCTTCAATCTATGATATTATGTAATCTACAACGTTGAAAATATCAAAAGATTCTATGTATATTGCCTGTCATACATAAAGGTAAAAATTATTTTCTAAAATATCTATCGAGGGGTTAGAAAATGAAAAATAAAAAGGAAATGTCCTAATACAAAAAAATCTCGTCGACACGCAAAATGAAAATATATTTATGTTTCCCCAATACTGTAAACCCCAAAGAATTCTCCTGCGTTCCATGACAAACGAAATTTTAACAATAGACGAATGGAAACAATGCAATAAGAAATCTATAAGGAACAATTAGGGGGTTGAACCTTGGGAGTCGTGATACAAAAATAAGATTGAAAGGTTAGGTAAAAGAAACAAAAAGGAATGCTTTCGCATTTATCCCACAGGATCAAGAACGTTGAAGGGTATAAACTTTGATTTTAGGGTTGTGCCGCGAAAGCAGGATGAAAAATTGTCCTGTAGAGGTTTTGGTCTCGTAACAATCCCCTTTTTCAGAATAATGATTCTTTATGTATAAGAGTTTTTTCCTTTTTTTTACTTTTTCTGCTTGTTCTTGCTTATAAGAAATGTAAATTTGAAGCAAATGTGAAGTGAGTTTCTTTGATTTTACATAAAATTTCACCATAAAAAACACATCATAAAAAGATCGTAAAATAAAAAGATCATAAGTTGTTATTGGTTAAAATATTTCGTTTTTTGTTAGATATGTTTATTGAGAATTTTGACTAAAATAATAAAGTAAAAAGCATTTTTTGCTATAAAATCGTTTAAACTGTTTAAGTAATTGCGGTTATTTTTCACATCATTAAACTTCGATTAAACATTTTTTATACCCTTGCAAACAAATTTTTGCAATACGAAGGATATTAATCGCAGAAAATGTACACTTATGCTTTACTGTATTCCCTGAGAATTTATATTATCTGTTTGCATAGGTTAAGTTTGTAGCACCTCAATATTAAATCAACATGATAACTCGGATAAGCATATCTGTGTATGACTCGGGGCGATTTTATACTTAATGTATGATAGATGTAAGGCAACTTGGTTGTTTGTTTGTACACGGATTGACATAAATACTATATTTCTTAATCCGTAGGAGTTTTGATCATTAATTCGTTTATTTTCCAGAACTTTTCCACCACGATTTCTAGAGAAAATAAAAGAAATTAAACGTCGCAGCAATGAATAGGTAAATATTTCAATGTTTACAGACTATTTTGTGAACCACATGTGGTTGGTTATTCCCTAGTTCAATTTAGAAGAACGAAAGAAATAACCTACATAAGAAAAACCTACAGCGTCGATGTAATTTAAGATAAAAAGAAAACAAATAAATTGTTAAAGAAGACAAAAACTAAACAGATGGAAGAAATATATGAGTTAGCTTTTCGATTATAATCAAAAACTCGTAAACAACATTGTGGACATAAACGGTCCAAAGATGATAATACACGACGAAATTTTCATAACAATAACAAAACTAAAAACTAATAAGACACCGGGACCACATGAAGAAATGCTACTTTTAGAGAACAAACAACTGAACCTCGTCACAATAACATCTTGAATCAATTTTGTACCACCACGAAAAATTCAACGAGCTTTAAGTTATAATTAAAATTAAAATATGTCTTTTCTATACTCTTATACGACGTTTAGGCCTGGACTCTGACTGATGACTCATGTAATCTACTGAAATTATTCGAAATGTGCTGCTATTGCCGCTTGCTTAGGGTTTCTTGGAATACTAATTAAACGATCATGGATCATCTTACTACATAAGAAACCGAAAATATGAACATCAGTAAAGTAATAAAAACAGTATTTTAGAATCATTGTGCGAAATTATGAATATTGTCTACTGTAATTATTACTGATTGATACTGCTACTGATGTGGTTTGCTAACCAATCACTCTCTCATACTGACAAAATACTCACACTGAGGGAAGATATTAGAAATTTTTTACGAGAATAACGTAAATAAAGAATACCTGTATAAAATACTGAGTGAATTTGACGTTTCGCAGAAATATGTACGGCTGATCAAAATTACTGTTGAATTCGAAAGCAGTAAGGTTAAAATAGGAGAAGAACTCTTAGAACCTCTAGAAATAACAATCAGTTTAAATTAAGCGGATGTAATACCTACTATGTTATTTAACTGGATTTTTGGAAGAATCATGAGAACGTTACCAGGTAACCCAAGTGAAACTCTGCTTAGAAGAATGCTCCAAAACCTAGCTTTTATAGATGTGATAAGAAAACTTGCAAAATTATTACCATAGAAAAAGTCTTATACAGATCTGGAACGCCATGCTGGGTGGCAGGACAGGGAGTTTCCAGAGAAAAAACCAAGTCCATGTCTATGTCAAAGAACCAAAGGAAAGCAGAAGCAAAAGATCAAGAAGTCATCATAAATGGACACAGGTGAGAGTGACAAGTTTTAAATACCTGGATGTAGTAGTGAATAAAAACAATTCTATGATGGAGGAGATTAAAGCCAAGATGACAGCGGTTAGAAAAAGCTATTTCAGTCTACTGCAATTCTTCAAGTCCAGAGTTGTGAATAGAAACACAAATAAGATCTTGTACCTAAACGTGGTCCGTCCAGTATGGAAGCAAGACATCAACTTTGTTCAGCAAGAAAGAAAAAGCGCTCAGAGTGGGAAGGAAAAAAACATCAATAAAGTGTTTCTGAGTGGTCGGGGAGAAAACGAAGTGGGCAAAATTATTACCATAGAAAAAGTCTTATACAGATCTGGAACGCCATGCTGGGTGGCAGGACAGGGAGTTTCCAGAGAAAAAACCAAGTCCATGTCTATGTCAAAGAACCAAAGGGAAGCAGAAGCAAAAGATCAAGAAGTCATCATAAATAGACACAGGTGAGAGTGACAAGTTTTAAATACCTGGATGTAGTAGTGAATAAAAACAATTCTATGATGGAGGAGATTAAAGCCAAGATGACAGCGGTTAGAAAAAGCTATTTCAGTCTACTGCAATTCTGCAAGTCCAGAGTTGTGAATAGAAACACAAATAAGATCTTGTATCTAAACGTGGTCCGTCCAGTATGGAAGCAAGACATCAACTTTGTTCAGCAAGAAAGAAAAAGCGCTCAGAGTGGGAAGGAAAAAAACATCAATAAAGTGTTTCTGAGTGGTCCGGGAGAAAACGGAGTGGGAGTAGAAGAAAACGGAATGCAGGAGTCCATAGCGGCGAAGAATGACGAGAGTCATGAGGCAGGCTGCATTCATTTAAGGTCTGTAGTGCACGAAGTAAGGTTAGGTAACTATAATCGACAGATTTAGTTCCACGTTGGAAAGGAAAAGGTAGATATCGAACCATTTTATTTGGAGGTGTTCATTAACATGTATCAAACTAATAAAGAGTCAAGATTATTTCTGGTTACATAAGTTAATATGTTTTGGGCTATATAGTGCTGTAAGCTTTCATTTTTTAGAGACTTTTTGTCCTTTTTTTCCTGTCGTATCGTCTACCTACGAAAATGGCTTCTTTAAACGCTTCCCTATCTTTTGTAACAAGAAATATCTAGTCTTCACTGAGCTTAGTCCTTATTTTATATATATATATATATATATATATATATATATATATATATATATATATATATATATATATATATATATATATATAGAAAAGAAATTTAATCTTTGCAGATTAGTTAAATAGTAAACTCTTAAATATTGGGGAAATCTGCAAGAAATACTCTAATGTGTATCAATTGTTTCGCCGAACGTTTTCGCCAAAGAGAATTAATTTGGCTTCTTCAGGGCTGAAAGAGAATAAATTATAATTAGCTACCATATATTATCTATTAAAACATTATTGATCTTACCGTAACTTAGAATTGTAGAGTTAGAATATTAAAAAACTTTGCTAGTAACATAGTGGTGTTTTTTGTTACTATGTGCAAAAAAAGTTTTTTATAAAGATTGAAATGTATGGTAGCTTCGAACTTGACACGTAAAGATAAAAGATAAGACTCCCATAGATAGGCTTAGTAATATTGTCTACAACATTCCATGTCTCTCTTGCAACAATTCCTACATCGGTCAAACATCTCAATTATTGAAATCACGTATTACACTACACAAAAGTGATTCTCGACTTCACCCTGACCGTTGTGCATTAGCCAAACATGTCCATTCCACTGGTCATCTCATGGACTATACTAACACCACAATTCTCCACCGTGAGAACAATAAATCTAAAAGAGAGTTCATTGAAATGTCTTATATTTTCCTTAACGATTTCTCCATTAATGTTAAGAGTGACATCAAGAATCTAAGCGATATATACCACCTGTTACTTAAATCAGATACCAAGAACAATACTATATCACAGATTACTAACTTGACTGATATATCCATTAACAACTAACATACCTTTATAATTAATTTTCATTAACAAAAAATATATAACATTCCCTTGCTTTTCTTAGATACGTCTCAATAAGACTTAATAATACATGAATAATATAATATAATTAAATAAAGAAAATCAAAATAATATTTCCCTTTACTTGGATTTAAATTCATTCGTTTTTTACCAATGAACCTTAACGACATAAAGATTCATACGAACTAATAATGAAGTTGTCAGCGCTTGCGTTCTGGCTTAAACAGAACCTCACTTTTAACTATCTAAAAATCAAAAATTTAGTTATTGCCGACATTTCAAAGAATTACCTCCTTTTAAATGTAGTTGCATTGGGTTTTTCGATTAACCTTGGGTAAGCCTTTACGTGTCAAGTTCAAAGCTACCATACATTTCAATCCTTATAAAAAACTTTTTTTGCACATAGTAACAAAAAACACCACTATGTTACTAGCAAAGTTTTTTAATATTCTAACTCTACAATTCTAAGTTACGGTAAGATCAATAATGTTTTAATAGATAATATATGGTAGCTAATTATAATTTATTCTCTTTCAGCCCTGAAGAAGCCAAATTAATTCTCTTTGGCGAAAACGTTCGGCGAAACAATTGATACACATGTTACGATAAAAATCCTGGCCTAAAAATAACTGTAAAATATATGATGACTAATATTCTGTTTTGTTGTAGAAATTTCGCCGGAGGTTCTAGATTCAAATTATGGTGAATTCTCCAACTAGATGCTTCTCGATTTTTCGATGCAAGACAATGCGATCTTTCGATGCTGTTCTAGTATATCAGGATTTCGTATATAAATACAACATTTTTATATGGAGGGCCAGTTAATTCTCAAGACCCGCGCTCGCGAATTTGTTACGTACGGATATAATAAATTATTGTTAGATAAGTTAATATAAATAAAGAAATAAATTAAATCCGTAAGTGTTATAAATATTGAACCTTTTAATAAATTCACAACAAATGGTGTCAGAGTGAGATCGAACATAAATTAGACTTATAATAATAATACAAGTGAATATAAAATAAATTGTGAAAATGGCTACGATTTATGAGCTGACAGTGACTAATTTAAGAAGACATCTTGAAGACAGAGAATTAGCTTCTACCGGAAAAAAGGCTGAGTTAGTCCAACGACTAAAGAACGCTTTGCTAGAAGAAGGACTAGATCCAGAGACTTATATATTTGAAGATGCTGTCATCTCGTCGATTTCGAAATTAGAGAACAAAGTTTCCGGTGATATCGCATCATTAGAGAACAAAGTTTCTGACGATATTTCGAAAGTTTCTTCTGATGTAGCCAAAGTTTCCGGCGACATCGCTTCGTTGGAAGACAAAGTTTCTAACGAGATTTCTTCGCTGGAAAGCAAAGTCTCTGCTAACATCTCTTCGGAAATCTCTAAAGTCACTTCTGAGATGTCTGCCCTGGACGATAGAATATCTTCATTAAAAAACCAAGTTGCTACCGATATGTTAGCCTTCGAAGAAAAGATATGGAAAGAGATGGAAAAGAAGATGGAGGAAACAGGGACAGCAGAGAGAGGTAACAATCCGATTACAGTGGAGATAAAAGAAGACGAGACGAAATTTAAGTTGGAGACACGGCCGAAATTTGAAGGAAGTGGAGGTTCTATTCATGTTAAAGTCCCAACTTTCGACGGAAAATCATCATGGAACAACTACATGAAACAGTTCGAATCAGCCGCAAGAGCAAATGGATGGTCTGAAAAAGAAAAGGCTGTAAACCTGACTATCGCCCTTCGAGGAGATGCCTTAGATGTGCTTCAGACCATAGCCGTAGAGGAGACCGATGATTTCGAACAACTGAAGAAGAGGTTAAATATGCGATATGGCCACGAACATTTGGAGCATGTATATCAGTCACAGCTTAAAAATCGTAGACAGAAGAAAGATGAGGCTCTTCAAGAATGTGAGGTAGATATTGCCAGATTAGTACGATATGCTTATCCAACAGCTCCCGAAGACATGATGGAAAAATTGGCCGTTCAAACGTTTATTGATGGTCTTCGTGATCATGAAATGCAGAGAACACTGCGATTAGCTCGTCACAAGACGCTGGTTGATGTCCTATCCGCCGCCCTCGAATACGAGTCAGCTACGCAGGCCTCTGGCGGGTACAGTAAAGTTAGGACTGTAAAAGAGGAAGGAGATGAAGATAAACTTGACCAGCTCGTTAATATGATGAAAAGCATGACATACAAGAAAACGAAGACCATCAGATGCTGGAATTGTGGCGAAATAGGACACGTACGAAGCTCCTGTAAGCACCCTAGGTACGACGCAAATCAAGAAACTCACCATCAGGAAAACTAGAACAGGTCAGCCTTAGGGGGGCAGCTTCGACCCAGAACTTTTCCAAAGACCCTCTCATACTAATAGCTTCTTTGAAATGTCGTGAAGATAGTGTATATGTAGATGGAGACATAAATGGTAAAAAGCATACGTTGTTGGTGGATACCGGAGCGACCAGAACCATTATACGCCCGACAGTTATAAACAGCCGAAAGAAACTGTTACCAACGAGGTTACGACTTCGGACCGCTACAGGTGAAAATGCCAACATTCATGGAGAAATCCAGGTACAATTGGGAATTGGGGCAGAAAAGTTTGTCCATACTGTTATAGTTGCTGACATCGAAGAGGATGTTATATTAGGAATGGACGTAATGAATATGCATGGATTCCAATTGGATTTTAAGAATAAGGTAATCAAAGTTGGCAACGAGGAGGTATTTCTCCATCCACATAATGACAACACTGTGCAAGCAGCCATTACAGAAGATACAGTCGTGCCTGCGAGAAGCGAAACGATCATAGTAGCGCGACTACAGGGAATTGTAGACGAAGGGAGACCTGTTATGATGGAGCCTTGGAACCACGACGATGAGGTTGGCCGTGGAATCATAATTGGAAAGGAATTGGTGACTTCGGCTAAAGAAATTCCTGTGAGACTTATCAATGTCAACGACTACCCAGTGACCATAAAGAAAGAGACAAAAGTAGGAACTTGTGTACCTGTGACATCCATAATTCGTCAGGCGACAACATCTGATAATTCCAACGACAAATTCGACCAAATGGTTGCAGTTGCAGGACAGTCTCTAAATCAGATGGAGAAAAGGAAATTAAGGGAATTTCTTCGGCAGTATCGTGATATTTTCGTACCGAAAGGAGGAAAGACGGGAAGAACTACCGTTGTTAAGCATAAAATTGATACTGGTAATGCTAAGCCAATTCGTCAAACAGCTCGACGATTACCACAGGCGAAGAGAGAGGAAGCTGAAACGATTGTTCAGGAAATGAAGAAAGACGGGGTGATAGAACCTTCTACGAGTCCATGGGTCTCTCCGGTGGTCCTGGTTAAGAAGAAAGACGGAACGACGAGGTTCTGTGTGGATTACCGTTTGCTGAACAACGTTACCAAGAAAGATAGTTATCCTCTGCCTCGGATCGATGACACATTGGACACATTGGCTGGAAGTAAATTGTTTTCTACTTTAGATTTAAAGTCTGGATACTGGCAGGTAGAAATGGACCCAGTCGATAAAGAAAAGACAGCCTTCACCACAGGATCTGGATTGTGGCAATTCAACGTTATGCCATTTGGACTTTGTAATGCTCCTGCGACATTTGAGAGGCTTATGGAAAATGTGTTGAGAGGGTTATCTTGGAAAACATGCCTGGTTTATTTAGATGACATAATCGTCTTGGGGGAGACATTCGAAGATCATTTGAGGAATTTAGAAAACGTTTTTAATCGACTTAAAGCTGCCCAATTGATGCTAAACCCCAAGAAGTGCCAGCTATTTCAAGGTAAAGTCAATTATCTGGGTCATATAGTCAGTAAAGAAGGAGTGGCCGTGGATAAGGGAAAAATCGATTCCATTAAGGAATGGCCAAAACCAACTGACAAACATCAAGTGAGAAGTTTTCTTGGACTATGTACTTACTACCGGAGGTTTATTAAGAAGTTTGCAGATATCGCTAAGCCATTAACGCGACTTACAGAGGAAGCAAGAGAATACCGCTGGGATATAGACTGCCAAAATGCCTTTGAGACCTTGAAAAAGCATTTAATAACAGCACCAATTTTAGGGTATCCACTGCCAGAAGGAGAGTTCATCTTAGATACAGATGCAAGTAATGTGGGAATTGGAGGAGTGCTGTCTCAGATTCAAGGAGGACAGGAACGAGTCCTCGGATATTTTAGTAAAGTTCTTTCAAAACCTGAGCGGAATTATTGCGTCACGAGAAGAGAACTTCTGGCAGTAGTGAAATCAGTAGAGTTCATCAACGTCGACTTCTATCAATACCTCTATGGAAGAAAGTTTCTAATCCGAACCGACCATGCCGCCCTTAAGTGGTTGATGCAGTTTAAGAATCCAGAGGGTCAGATAGCCAGGTGGATCGAACGACTCCAAGAATACGATTTTAAGATTGAGCACCGGGCCGGAGTTAGCCACAGAAACGCTGATTCTCTTTCCAGAAGGCCATGCTCAGTAGAGTGTTCCCACTGCAACAAAACGGAATCCAAGGAAGCAGCAGTGCTAAGAACGACGATTGTCAACGACGACTGGACGCCTACTAAGATCAGGGAAGAACAAGAGAGAGATCCAGTTATACAGAAAATCCGAAAATGGAAAGAGGAAAACCGTCGACCACCTTGGCAGGAAATATCAAACCTATGCTCAGTAGTTAAGACGTATTGGGCCCAGTGGGACTCATTTATCATCGAAGATGGCTTGCTTAAACGAGTCCTGGAAAATGATGACGGTTCAGAGAAGAGAAGACAGTTGGTGATCCCAAAGAGCAGAATAGCCGAAGTACTGCGTCAGTTACACGACAGTCCATCGGGAGGGCATTTTGGTGTAAGGAAAACCCTTCAGCGAATTCGGGAACGGTTTTATTGGATGAACAGTTCCGACGATGTAAAAGACTGGTGTAAGAAATGTACTATTTGTGCCACGAGTAACGGGCCTTACCGAAAAAGGAGAGCTCCTATGAGACAATATAATGTTGGAAGCCCGTTTGAAAGAATAGCTTTGGACATCGCTGGGCCATTTCCAGAAAGTGAAAATGGAGGCAAGTACATGCTGGTAGTAATGGATTACTTCAGTAAGTGGGTCGAGATTTACGCACTTCCAGACCAGAAGGCCGCCACCGTTGCAGATAAGTTGATCCAAGAATATATCAGCCGATTTGGAGTGCCTTTGGAGATCCATAGTGACCAAGGCAGGAACTTCGAAAGCGATCTATGCCAAGGAATATGTGATAGACTAGGCATGAAGAAAACAAGAACTACAGCATATCATCCGCAATCTGATGGTATGGTAGAACGGATGAATAGGACAGTTGGCAAATATTTGACAAAGATGGTGTCCGATCATCAGCGAGACTGGGACCAATACCTTCCGTTCTTCACAATGGCCTACAGATCTGCTGTTAACGAATCAACAGGCCAGACACCAGCGAAAGTCCTATTCGGACGCGAAATGCGACTACCTTGTGATCTAGAGTTTGGGTGTCGACCTGGAGAAGATGTAGCAGGTGAAGATTATGTGATCGAATTACGAAGAAGAATGGACGATGTACATGAGTTGGTCCGTTCCCACCTTCAGATCGCTAGCGACCGAATGAAGAAACGGTACGATACACAAGCCGAAAAGGGTTGCTTTAAGAAGAACGACAAAGTATGGCTGTATAATCCCAAGAAGCGAAAAGGTTGTTCTCCCAAATTGCAGCAGTTTTGGGAAGGTCCATACCTCATTATGGAGAAGATCAACGATGTCATCTACCGAATAAGCAAGATTCCGAAGGGAAAGCCGATGATAGTACACCATAACCGGCTGGCGTCTTTCGAAGGTGACCACGACGTAGATGAAGAAGTGGAAGTAAACCAAGTCCACGATGTGTCTGACCTCACGTTTGAGGAATTCATGGGTGCCTATGGAGGTACCGGTAAAGCGAGACATGGTGTTACCACTGAAGAAAAGCAAGATCTACTCGCGCTCCCCGATGACTACTCGCTGGCCCTCACCATCCCGGCCAGTATCAAAGACGCACCAGGGTTGGCATCCGTCTTTCGAAGGAAGTTTGGTCGAGTTGCAGAACTTCAATGCCAGGTGCCAGCTCCCGGTAAAACCTTGAAACTCCAAGATGCATCACGTTACCTTTTCTACCTGGTAACAAAAGACACTGCCCGTGACCAACCTACCTACCGAGATGTATGGGAAGCCTTACTTCAATTGAGAGAGCACGTACTAGAGTCCGACGTGCAAAAGTTAGCCATGCCAAAGTTGGAGTGCCGCCAATTAGATTGGAGGGTTATCCGAAATATGGTGGAGGAGATCTTCAAAGACACCGAAGTCCAGGTGTTAGTCTGTTGCAATCCGCATAGTTACTGGTGCGGAGAGAAAACCGTCCCTTGTCATTTTTATACAACTGGAAGTTGTAAAAGAGGGTCCAGTTGCCGATACCAGCATACAGTTCCGGTTCCAGTCCCGACAAGGTTCCAGGAGGAACCATCTTTTAAGAGGGGGGCAATGTTACGATAAAAATCCTGGCCTAAAAATAACTGTAAAATATATGATGACTAATATTCTGTTTTGTTGTAGAAATTTCGCCGGAGGTTCTAGATTCAAATTATGGTGAATTCTCCAACTAGATGCTTCTCGATTTTTCGATGCAAGACAATGCGATCTTTCGATGCTGTTCTAGTATATCAGGATTTCGTATATAAATACAACATTTTTATATGGAGGGCCAGTTAATTCTCAAGACCCGCGCTCGCGAATTTGTTACGTACGGATATAATAAATTATTGTTAGATAAGTTAATATAAATAAAGAAATAAATTAAATCCGTAAGTGTTATAAATATTGAACCTTTTAATAAATTCACAACACACATTAGAGTATTTCTTGCAGATTTCCCCAATATTTAAGAGTTTACTATATATATATATATATATATATATATATATATATATATATATATATATATACAGTATAGGTAAAAGTTTATGTACGGTATGGACCTTACGTGAGATCGAGTGAGAAACACCTATATATATATATATATATATATATATATATATATATATATATATATATATATATATATATATATATATATATATATATATATAAATATATATATATATATATATATATATATAAATATATATATATATATATATATATACAGTATAGGTAAAAGTTTATGTACGGTATGGACCTTACGTGAGATGGAGTGAGAAACACCTGTTTAAAAAGAGAGAGGTATATTAGGTCCGCCCTTTATATCGCTGAAAACGCATGAGTGGAAATAATAAAAAAGGGGAAGTTCAACGTTGCCAAACTTTTTGGTTTTATTTGACCTGTTGTTTTTTAAGCATTTGAACAATGTTCTAAGATAATCAAAATCAAATTTGGGCCAAATGGATTTAAAGGGCAGCTTACTGTTTTTTATTGGGAATATGCCACAATTTTACTTTGCAATAAGTGTAATATAACATTTTGATTTCCACTTCGGAAATCGTTTTATATTAATAAAATTTATTAATGTTTCGTATTTTAAGTACGATTTTCGAATTAAAAATCTAAACATCAAAATAAGCTTATTTTAAAGCCACATTGTGCCTTATTTCCAATAAAAATAAACTGCATTATGCAGTTATTTGGCAACGTCTTGTCTCGCGTCGTCAAAGCACCGAATCAAAGTAGGGACAGTGGTAACGAGTAGAGGTAGGTCGTTAACGTTTTTATCGTTAACGCAACTGAACCGATTTTCGTAAACAAGTAACTATAATTGTTTAACAGTAGTTTCAAGTAAGAGAGTACCTACATAAACAAACATAATGGCTATTATCGTTTATGTGTATATTTATTGAAGTGAAAGAAACTAATGAAGGATATATTTATTATAACTTGAAAAATAAACTAAACAATACAAATAGTAAATCGTACTTACATTTACATTACACGTTATTATTAAATCGCAAATCGTCTAAATTGACATTTAAAAACATAAGTTTTTCTATTTTACTTCTTGTTAACCGTGTTGACGCTTGGGTGGCGGTAGCAGTATGTCAGTACTTCTAGTAGAAGTAGTCGAAACGGACAGAAATGCGCCAGGAGAAGTTTCAATCATTGCAATATTCAGAAATTGGACCATAAAAGCTGCATCTTCTACAAATGTGCATTTTTTGAAAATAAAATTATTATTCTTATACTAGGTCAATAATTTTGACTAAAAAAAGAATTCTTAATTGAATATTTACAATAAATAAATCCTTTGACGAACTATCAATAAAGATTTGAAATCGAAAATGCAGATCAATCGAAAATCGAAGCTCATTCATTAATCAAAATACTTGCAGAAAACTGTGACATAATTCTTGCATTTTTTATATCTTCAAAAGGATTTTCTTTTAATCTCTCCAGAAGCGTACGATCTTCACAAGCGGTATATATTTTTAGTCGTTAAAATGGTTAGCTCCAGCAGATATTGACCAACCATCTAATTTCGTTACAATTGCTTTTTGCTTTTAGTTCTTTGCTAGTATGTGGAGCCATTTTTTGAGGTTGAACAGAATAATTTATCTCACAAATTTTAAGATTTGGCAGTGACAGTGACAGTATGTAAGTAATAAGTATTTATCCTTCAAAATACATTGCTCAATTTTCTACAAAATAAGCTTATAAAAATAATAAATTAACTGGAAAGTATTAAACGTTTATTGAAAATATTCTTAAGAAACTCCAGCTAAATGCTACCAGAAATTTTAAGTTGGTTGCCTAAATTTGGCGCAACTAAACGATATAAACTAAATTAGCCTAACTTTTTTTTAAAATATATTTTTTTATATAATAGAAACTTACTTTCTTCATAAATGGTATAAATTTGATTTAAGGCTAATTTGATTTTTGACGCTATTTCAAGCTGAACTGGATGTTAACTGAAATGTTTTTGTTATAACGAACATTTGTAACATTTACATAATTCGATAAATGCATTTTAATGATCAACTTTTTTTTATATATAGGTATCATCCAAATAATTTAAAAAAAGGCACAAAGGTATTTTGAATAAACCTTGTGCAGTTTCATTACTTTGTAATTTAACAGCATCCTTATTCATCTAAAAATATTAACTTTTAAAGAACATTTATCATATTTATTTAAAAAAAAAACTTACCATCGCGTTAGCTGATGGAACAAGTGGAAAACTTTGACTATCTTGATTATATCTTTGACTATATTGACTTTGACTTGATGGAACAAGTGGAAAAAATTTTATGGGTTTAGTATATTTTTCTAGTATTTAGAATAATTCTTCTTTTTTCAAAGGAAGAAGTCTGCAATAGTAAGTATATTTGAGCTAGTAATACTGAGAGGTAGCAATTTTTGTGTTGTAGTTTTCAGATTATGAATTTGTCAAAATATGCCCGAGCTAAGCGAATGAATGGTCCTTAACACATTTCTTCAGTAGATTTGCGAATATACATGCAGTAACTGGTGATAATTCATAGTTAATGTTGCTAGGTAACTCAGCAGGAGTTACCTAGCAACTCCTGCTGAGTGACAATTTCATAGAGCGTCTTGTTAATTTCATTGAAATATAATTTTATTTTGTTGATAATTATCAGTGAGGAATTTAAAATACATAAAACTATACAATTAGGGAAATACCCTTACACATTTTTTGGTGGAATCAATTTATAGTAGCCCGTCGTTCGAAATCCGTTGATTGAAGATGTGTAATAAACTCGCCTGAATTAAAAAGGTTTAAATGTGTAAATGTGAATACAAATTAAACTAAAGACAAAAAACACCGGTCTAGGTGTGTAGTACAAAATGTTGACTAGTAAATTGGTTACCTTATAAAGGAAAGAACGCCCACTAAGACTTAACGTAACATTGTAGTCGTCCGCGATTTCTGAATAAAGAATGTATATATGTATATGAATCTTTTAACTTTTAAAGTAATATAAATATTATTACTTTTTCTCACGTGATAAACTTTACAGTAGATGATTGTAATGTGTTGTAAATTAATACAAAAGGTGTTGACATATGCTTGGATTAGAGAATAAGTGAATGCTTAATTATTTTTTCACAATCTCCAATTCTTTGATTTTAACTTATGTATCGACAGAATTTTCGGTATGTATCGGATGTTACAACACAAATTTTAGGTCTTTAAAAACATAAAACATGTAGCGAACAAGAAGTTTTTTAATTATTTAATATGAAATCAGTGAGAAAAAACGTTGCCGATGATTTAAATATTTGGGTCATTGTTTTTTTTTTTGGTGGTAATTTTTTTAAGGAGTACTTTGATATCTTTTACCTTAGAGACCTTTCAGGTATCAAAGAACTTAACTCAGTAATGTGCGGATGCTTTGTTTAAGCTAGGAAGTTGATGACACTCGTTTATTTGATCTGTTATTTAAGGCATATTTACTTTTTGAGTATGGAAGAACGATGCTAGGCAGTGCGGACAGTGAATAAGTTGAGGTTTTTCATTTTGGCGCTGTTTCACTTCTTTAGGTAATCTTTCACTTTGTATTGCGGCTGGTTGGATCCGGCCAGTTTTACATAGAAAAACTTTTATGTTTTTGTACACACTTATGACAAATCACAGAATGGAAAAGAAAAGTATTTTTGTAAGTGTAAAACACTGACGAATCAATATATGTCATATGCTAAATAAAAAATAAATTCTCTACTGATACGTTGCTTACTAAAGCTCATAGGGACAGCTATATGATACGATAACTTAAGTGATTACGCGTATGACTCGTTTAATTTTTTATTTTCTGGATTATAATATATAGATAATAACATTTTTTAAATATTTGCATACTTAATTGTCACTTTCCTTTGTCTATCCACGGATCCCCCTCTGTCACTCGCAACTTTTCCTTCTGTCTGAGTTACTAAAATCCCTCTAAAAAATCGATAAGTTACTTAATTAAAAAAAATACTTGGTAAATATCCTTACACCAGAATTATTGATATATTGTTCAATTAACTTACAAATATAACTGATTTGTTGTATAATTTTGTGGAATTTTGTTGATCTATTTTATCCATATTCTGTGTTGCGTTCTGCACATACGATAACCTCAATATAACAATTGGAGTCATCAGAAAGGAGAGAGAATATATTATGTTCAATCTAGAATTCACCGGTTTCCCCCTTTCGCATTGGGTATGTATATTCCTATAGAAAAATAATAAACGAGTAGACTATATAAAAATTTGAAAAAAGAAGTAAAATCAAACATAAATATACATAAACAAACATACAATTGTAATTAAACAAGAATATCTGGATGCAAGATGTCGATGAATAATTTTTAAAAACACATCACAAAACAAAGGAATTTGAGATTTTGATTGCTATGGTTGAGTATGATTAGAAATAACGCATAAATTCATATTAGACGTTAAAGAGTAAAACATATGCACACATATAACAATATAATTAATCCGTGGTAAAATGAACAAACCTTGTTGATAAAAGGTACACAAAATGCAATCAGACATAAAATATATGAATTATATTGAACGTAATACAAATATTAATAAGCTCAATTCAAAAGTATAATCGGTAATAAAATACACATTAAATTAATAACGAAATTAATACAATTAGTAAACACATCACGTAAACGCTGTGATATACATAGAAAAAAAAAAGAATAGTGAAATTATTACAATCTAATAAATATACAAATCTATAAAGGTAATAACGTTTAACCAAACGTAAAATGTTCTCAAACGGTTAAAATGTTCAACACGCGATATAATGTGAAATATAGTTTAGCACAAACAATTTCAACTTGCCAAATAATTAAATAATAATGTAACGATTCTACACAGTAAACGTACGTGTATATCAGCATCAATGTAATGGTTTATATAAGTTGTACTTGACCCCGTGAAACGGCTTCAGTCACGAATGGATTGCGAACCCTCTGGTTCGGTGAAATTCAGGAACAAAACTAGCCTTTTTCAAAACACTCAAGCGAAGTCCCCTAGGAAGCGCTGCACACCCATGCACATCTGTGTTGGTTGGAAGATAAAACTCGACTGTAGCCCTTGACATAATGAAATCGTCCCTTATCTCTAACACACGTCTATATCATTTTGCAGATGGCTCGTCTTGTAATGCGTAGTTTTTAACACAGCTGTATTTTTGTACACGCAATCTTGGCGTGGCTATACATACGGGAGAATCAAAACTAATACAAGTCTGTTAGTATTTTATAAATGTTTATATATATATATATATATATATATATATATATATATATATATATATATATATATATATATGCGAAACTGCAACATTCTGCCCGAATTCACGTTGTTAGAGGAAAAGAGACCATTTCTCGGCTTTTGCGATTTTTAAACAGTTTTTTGAACAGTTTTAATACAAAGTGAACTTGTTTCGATTTATTTTAAAGTAAAATTAAACTATTTGAAAGAGTGATTTCATCGTTGAAACGCCGAATATCTTCAAATTTAAACGTACACAGCGGCCCCGAAAACTACCGTTTAATTTGCGTTTTGTCATGAGAATTCACAGAATATATAATTAGTACATTTATTTGTGCTTCTCTATAGCAGACTTGACCACGAGCAGCCGTACAGTGTTCACAAATAGCAATTATGGTCATACAAACCTAAATTCTTCGACTCGGCGATTATTACCATCATAAAAATACCACAAAAAATGAGTTTTTTCAATAGTAAAAATTGAGCACAAAATTATAATGAAATAAATTTTATTTACATGTTCATTAAATATGTTTACATGTTTACAATAAAGTAAATAATGACATACAATGACAGATAGTACTAACAGCGGCTACTTCATTTTAAATTTTTTAGTGCGAATAAAAATAGGTATATGTTTCGTTGCCTACACCACGCCACTGCCAATCACAGAGCGTTTAATTAATTTATGCAAGCAATGTATGTTGTGTTGCCTATAATGAAATCGTTCATTAATAGAAAATTATTTATTAATAGGGGTCATTAATCATTGATTTAGAGGGTGTTAAAATTGATCATAAGTGGATGATCGACGGAAAAATATATTTATCGAATTATGTAAATGTTACAAATATTCTTAATAAAAAAACATTTCAGTTAACATCCAAATGTCTGAAACTCTCAGAAAAAAGTGTGCGTAAATATAAAGTTGGACCTAATATAACTCTCACTTTAAAGAAGAAAAGTCGCAAAAGGAAATTAACGACTGACTTAAATGATAGCAACAAAAATCAAATTATCTTAGAAATTTATCACATGTATGAAGAAAGTAAGTTTCTGTTATATATAAAAAAATATATTTTATAAACAATTTAAGCTAATTTAGTTTATATCGTTAAATTGTGCCAAATGTAGGCAACCATCTTAAAGTTTTTGGTAGCATTTAGCTTGAGTTTCTTGAGAATAGGTTCAATAAACGAATAAAGTTTAATACTATCGTTTTATAATCGTTATATTAAAGTTTTATATTATTAAAAGTCATGATAATAACGCTGAATAAGCAATATTTTAAATTATATATAATCACAAAACGTACTCAATATTGTGTTATATAATTCACATAATAAAGTCCGTTAGATAAAAAAAAGTAAAATCTTGGGTCGTCCAAAACTAGTTTCTGATAGGAATAATAGAATATTAAGTATAAGTTTGCAACAAAAGGTCGACGAAATACACTTATGAAATACGCTATGAGCACGTGTGCTTGGTTGTGTAGTCATTTCCAGCCACTTCTAGTCTGTCAAAAAGTAGCTAACTTCGCAAAAAAAAAATTACTAAATTCACTAGACAGTCCGGACTGGGCTTAGCGAACCTACTATATATACCGCACAAAGTACCGTAGGCGTCCTGCATACACCATCACGTAGCTTAACAGAAGAGTTAATAGCAAAACTGTGCATGCAAACCCTAAAGTCTGTTTTAGACTATAACATAAAATGATATAAGAAAATGGTATACTAAGTTTTGTCATAACGTAAAACAGAAAACACAATCTGTTAACAAAAAATGTTATATATATTAGAACATGTCATATTTTGATGCCAATTATTAGTACACACGCATGCGCAGTTAGGTTCTTCCTCTTTTTTCGCCTTTGGAACCAGAAACAGATAATAGGAGAATTTTCTTATCCATCATAAATTTGTTAAAGCAAAAGTAAAACGTGGATAAAACTAACTAGGTATTTGCGTGGGTAAAAAACTAGGTTAAATGTTGGAGAACATGAGGTTACGTTACAATAACAAAAAGAAGAATAAGAACATTGAGGTTAACAGTACATGTACACCAAATAATTAAAAAAAAAGGACTTTTTTAGCATGTAATGCGCAGAATCACATAACATATTTTGATACCAAAATGTGACAATGTAATACACAAAACTTCTTGTATTAATATTGTACACAATCATTTTATGTAAGTTTTTGTTATACCATTTTCTTATATCATTTTATGTTATAGTCTAAAACAGACTTAACGAGTATGGCCTCAATTAGCGCCATATTGTAGAGATTAACTACATAGTAAGTTATTTGTATGTCTGTGCTTGATCAATGATGACATTGTACATATATTTAGATATATATTGGCACGCTGGAATAATATTTACAATTAAAAACCGCTGATCTATAATCTATGATCTTACAGTTAATTCACATTATACGTATTTAAATTAAGAATTACAACCTGCAACAAAAGAGATAACATACAATAATAATTTTCTTTAGATCGTGATATATTAAAATTTTCGCATATTCTGAAACACCAGTCTCTAGATACATATTTCAGTATACATAAAATATTTGACATGTTTTTTTTTATTTTTCAGGTCAGGCAAATTTGCGGTTCCGCCGAATTCTCTCAAAAGGAAAATCCTCTTCTGGGGGAGAGCAGCACCCCGTTCCCCTCAGCAGCCAGCGGCAAACCCCGAAGCACCAATCCCAGGAACTTCTCGCCTTTACCCGAAAACGAACTGTCGCATTTTCTGTCTGCTATCGCGAAAACGAAAGGATTCTACGCGAATCTCGCAAACACCCTTTGCCAGGACGAGTCCTTCGCCGAACGAAAGGATCAACAATGTTGGAACGGTGAAAGAATTGCAGAGTAAGTGTTTGATAAGCTTTTTATTTTAATCTTTTAAAGAGGGTGCTAAAAAACAAATATGCAATTACTTTGGAAGAAGAAAATATTCATTTTTTAATTTTGTATTTTTAAATTATGATTTTCGTTATACTATTCGAATTAAGTTTAATATTACACTGCTATTTAAGTAAAGTAAGTAAGTAAAGCAGGATAAATGAAGTAATAATCTGAATAATACCATATGGAGAAGACGAAAAAAGCGAAGGGTCAAATTTAGAAAATCTGAAAAAACTTCATGTTTCGAGTCTTACAAAATCAGTTAAACACAGCTTGATCCACAAGTCTCTCGGTTTTAGGAAATTTTATTTTTTGGTCAACGTTACCACTTTCTTGAAACAAATTTTTTCATCTCTTCTTTATTTTGCAGCAATATGGTCACATGAGTCTTGCCTAATTTAAATATTTCGGCCAAATTCCTGGTACTTATGCCACTTTTTTCACATTCGTTAATTATATCCATTTTTTCTTTGATATAGAGGCGTTTCTTTTTTGCCGCCATACTCATTAGTTTCAAAAAATCGCTAATACTACGGTAAAATGCCTATAGACTATTGCGCGAGAAGGGGAAAAAATGAATAAGCAAAAGACAATCCTAGTCCACACATAAAAGTTTAAAATTAAACTGAATGTTAAAAGCAGATCTTAAAAGCTTGTGAAATAAATTATATGGATCAGCCTACCCTTAAGGAATTTGTACCCTGTTTATATGTCTTAAGAATGGTCGAATTTGATTGCCCTTTATTGCGGGTGTTTTTATCATTGACGGGTACTAGGAATTGGTCGGTATAAAGAGGTATAAAATAACGGGGATTTCCCTTTCTGATGACCGGGAATTCAGAATTGGTCGTTATATGCAGGTGGTCACTTTTAGGAGTGGTCGCGTACAGAGGTTTTACTGTATTACTTTTAATTAAAACAAATAATTCCAAACTACGGTCTGTAGAACCGAGAACAATGCACTGTTACAAAACACCGGCTGCAAAGGCCTACACTCCGGAGATACAGTACATTCAACCAACTTTAACCAACCAACCTCTAAACGATTAATGGAATTCGCAGAAAACTTTTCGTTGTAGTAACAGGCACAGTAAACTGCACTGGAGTTCTCCATAATCTTTTTAATTACTTACTTTGTTTAGAATATGTTTGCCTGTCTTATCAGTTACAGTTAATTTGTATACAATGAGGAGTAAAAATTCAAACGGAGTTTTAAATATTTTTGTTTATTTGGCTAATAATGAATGTATAAATATAATGGTTAACCTGCTGTACAATTATTTTGTAAATAACATTATAATAGTGTACTTAGTCTACTTACTGATTATTTAAATTTATAAATCATCATCATCGTCACTAAATTCACTATCGCTATCATTATGTAAATCTATAATCACCGGATTAATTACACTAATTTTATTTTCCCTTGCATTAATTTTTCACATTTATTTACAGTTTTGGCCCATATTTCTGGAGTTGCAGTTTTAAGAGCTTCTTACCACATTTCGCTAACTGCATCGTCACTGTATCCACTGCATCCAACGTGATTTTTATAATACGTTTTACATATATCCCAGATATGTTCGATCGGATTAAACTGGCAGTGATACGACGGTAACCGTAGTGCTTGATGTCCATAACTTGATACAATTTGGTCAACTATATAAACTGTTATTACGTTTCGAAATCCGGAAAATTGATATTATTTTTAACTAACCAATTTTTTATGCTCGGTACGTTCCACGACTGTTTTGGTTATTTCTCCTAAATCTCCGACTGGCAAGGTGCATTATCTAAAACTATAACTGATGGTTCACTCAGACTAGATAATAGTTTCTCCTCAAGACATTTAACAAACATATCTACATTCATGTTTCCATGGTAATCAGCAGATGTTGATTTTGAAGAAAAAACCAAATCTGCGTTTTCTATAAAGCCTACTTTTCCTCCTGCATGAAGAATGATGTGTGTTTTATTGATTTTATACTTCTTCTTGCCAAATTATTTTAATTCCACCCTTTGCAAATATCCATGTCTCATCTAAGTATACGAATGTTGCATTTCAAGTCTAGTATATTCTCTCAAAAATTTTAAAGGTCCGTCATTGTCTCTTTCCATGGTAAAGTATTTATGCACATTTGCAATTAATTCATCAATATGCAACTTACGTCTAGGCATGATGGTCACTTAAGACTACACGTTTGAATTACAATATACTGAGTTTAGATCAATATAACAGAAACTTTCGAACTGTTGTGCTTGAGAGGTAAAATATAATATAACCGCTTACAAAGATCCTATATTCTACACAGATATACACTACTACAGATCTTACACATTAAGGAAATTAACCTAATGATCATTAGGAATGCCGATTGTAATTTAATTATGTTTGATAAAAAGTTTAGAATTGGTTGGTAACCGTACATAAATAAATTAAAATGTTTCCCACAATTATTTTATTTTTAGTACTTTTCGAAGTATTTTCGTTTGAAAATGAAAAATTAAATATATTTACCAAAACCCTAACTTAAACCCGTAATCGCAGACTCAAAGACGGTACGCTCTAACAGACATATGGTCAATCTAACTACCACTATTTAAATTGACAAAATGTTCTAGTTTTCTCCGAAGTATTTTTTAACAAAAATTGGAAGTGATATTTTAGTACTTTGTATATCTACTTATACGTGTTATATGATAATATAAATTATCCTTAGCACGGTAATTTACTTCAGAAAAAATTTTTTAAACAAGTACGTGAAAGAAATTTACGTTAAATAACATTATGCAAGAATACTATTTATAAAAAAAATGTAACACAATATGCATAACTATGAACAACGAGTTAATGACACATATTTATTTTATACTTAAAATTTAGCCAAGTGTTTAAACATTATCGAGAACACAAGTTCAGTTTACCGTGCCTTTTACTAAAACGAAAGGTTTTCTGTGAATTCCGTTAATCGTTTAGAGTTTAGAGGTGTAAGTTGATTGCATGTACTATATTTTGTATTTTAGTAGAATGATCTTTTTTACTTTTTGCATATTTATTATACGCTAATATCAAGTCGTTGAATATTATCAAACAATTGTTAACGCTTTGTTTGTTTCAAAGGACAAACATTAAGGATAAAGTGGAAAAAACCCTAAAAACATTAGGATTATGACACTGGAAAACCAAGATAAAGAATAGACTGAAATGGAAATTGATCCTGGAACTGATCAAGGTGCACTAAGGATATCAATGAATTAGTTTTATAATATTTAGTGTTTGTTCTTAACTTCGTATACAAAATGTAATACCTTCATCTTTATTATTCTCAGTCTAAGTTCGTGTTTTTAGACTTTTGTAAACACTACAAATTTAATCCGAAACAGTTGTTTTCTCCCTCTCTCTCTGTCTCCCAAACAATTAGCTTTATTTGTCCAGTGCCATTATCCTGACAACTTCAAAATAAAAAGAAATAAAAGAAACCACAGAATCCCTAACTAGGTCAATAAACACAAAGTAAACTAAAGAAACGTTTTCCTTGGGGAAAACAATTGGTATTCCTTAGTTGCGGTACAATTACCTATCGTATAATTTTGTTTCCAGAGCATCTGAAAACATCTGGAGCAAGAATTTGCCGTGCTCGGGATTTTTCGTTTTTTCAAGAAAGTTTCTAATTTGAATGTAAACTGCTTCTGAATAAAATAAGCTTGTTAGCTCTCGACTTCAAGTACAAAAATTAAAATAGTTTAGTCTATAGGGATTTTTAAATAATAAGAAAAGTATTACGTTGAATTAAATATAAATTTGACTTTGTTTATAATAACACTTTTTATACAAATCAGAAGAGCTTAATTGCGTAAGGGAAAATACTTTTTAAATCTTTTACAGTACATACAATAGTTTAGGAAACAAGTATCCGAAATGGGAATAGACATAGGCGGTGGTAAATATCTAACCACTTTATTTTTCGCAGATGATCAGGTAATCGTAGCGAATGATCAGGAAGACATGGACTACATGTTTAGAAAACTAAAGAAAGAATATGAAAAATGGGGCCTCAATATGAATATGTCAAAGACAGAGTATCTTAAAATAGGAGATGATGAAGAAGATCCAGAGTTAGAAATTAGAAACACAAAAACATGCAATGAATACAAACATCTCGGATCGTTAATATCTAAAAAAGGCACTCCCAAAAGAGACATCGAAAACAGAACGCAGCAGGAAAAAAAAGCGGTAAACATTCTAAACTCTCTGCTATGGTCTAAAGATATTAGACAAGAAACGAAATTGACCATTTATCGAACCTTGGTTGAGCCTATTGTGACTTATGGGGCAGAAGTTTGGCAGATCACGCAAAAAGATAGAAAAAGAATAGAAGTAGTAGAAATGGATTTTCTAAGGAGAGCGTGTGGCATATCCAAAGAAGATCATACCAGGAATAAAGATATTAGAAGGAGGACAAATATTGTATATTCCAGTGTAGACAGAATTGAAACGAGACAACTAGTGTGGTATGGTCATGTGAAGCGAATGAATGAAGATATATGGCCAAAGAAAGCTTTCAATTACATACCACAATAAAGAAGAAGAAGGGAGAGGCCTTCAGTTGCCTGGGAAGAAAATGTACGGCACATGTTCAATCACAAATTAACCCCTTAATTTGTAATGTCACATTATTCTTAACTTCTTAATCAATTATAGTTTCACCGTGTATAAGTGACATTGTGAAAATGATATCGAGTAATATTTTAATAATTAAAGTCCATTCACCTGTTAATGAATTGTCGAATAATATATTGTTTCTAATTGAACTTCCTAAGTGTTGCAATGATGGTCTAGATTAAATTGTAATGTAAGCTAATAGTTCAAAAGTTGGTTAGTATCATAGAAGCAATAACCTCTGTGCTGAGGTATGAAATATTTGTAAGATTATAAATTGGGGATTTGAGCTCATTTGAGCACAAATGAGCTCAAATCATATTGTGCACATATTGTGTAATTACCAGAACCTGTCAATAAATCAACACTTTTACTTTACAACTTCAACCTTTTATTATATCTATCATCGTCGATCGACAAGAAGCGAACAAAGGGGCATTTACAAACCGATTCGAAACTCAAATCTACGTTCGAATCTGTCCAGCACATAATGAGAGACAGAGCCATCAAAGAAGACGAATGGATGGACAGAAAACGATGGCGGTCGAAATGCGAGAAGCGGCAGTCTGTAGGAATCTCACCCATATATATATATATATATATATATATATATATATATATATATATATATATATATATATATATATTGTTATGATTCATTTTATCAGCCAAAGATAAAATTAAAATTACTAAATAGACCATCTAAATAAATTTTCAAGATATTCTGGAGAGTTGTTATGCTATGTAAAATTGAGAATAATATTGATTTGCTTTTAAAATATTTCATAGTACAAAATATAAGTCAAATAATTCACCTAATAAACTATAAAAGATATTTCGAAGAAATGAAAGTCCATTATCTTTGGATTACCTGTAGTAAACAAAAGTTAAAGATATGCATAAATTATTTTCTTTGTAAAATATATTCGAGTGACAGAGCTTAAGTGAAATGAACAATACGACCGGGTTTTCCAAATGGACTTGTACAGTGAATAAGACAATAGGGTAGAATTTAGAAATTATATTTCTCCGTTAGTTCTTAGAATAGATAGTGTAGGCTACAAGGAACAAGGATTTGGACAACTCATCATCAGAGAGATAGTTTTTTTTTACCATTCGTCAGTTTTTCTTTATCAACAAATTTTTTTTAATTGTTTCAGAAAAGATAGAGATATTTATCAGGAGATATAGAACAACAATTTTGATTTGAAATTTTAATTTATATAGTATATAACATTAATTTTTGAAGGTTCACGTACGTAGAACAAAATTTTGATAATCATTATATGAGATATTTTTTGTTGAAGATATTTGAGTGTGAATTTTATTTCAATATATAATTTTATATCATTATATGTTTTTTATTGTTCCGGTATTCTCTAGACCTTACCTATCATATGTAAAGCATAAATATTTAATTAATTAATTAATTAGCTAATTAATTGCTTGGCGCACCTCTGACTTTTAATATCGCATTAATATATATATATTGTATATATATATATTTATATATATATATATATATATATATATATATATATATATATATATATATATATATTGCTTCTATATATAGCTCTTTTTAACTGTTGGTACTTTTGGCGCTACAATCGTTTGTGGGTCTGACCGCTTATTATTACGCCTGGTTTTACCTAAGGTATTCATTTTATTCAAACTGAGTCGACCTGATGCCTGTAGATATTTAAAAATATCTGGATGCTCTCGACAGCGCGCGTTGGGATTCGGTCCCCGGCCTTCTACGTTGATCCCCGGCCTTCTGCGTTGATCCCTGGCCTTCTGCCTAATTTAAGTAAAATAATAATACTGTCGTTATAAGGGAGTCAGCATTAGAACAAATTAATAGAGTATTTCAATAAAACAAATAAAAAGTATCATTATTGGTAATACTTAACATTGATTTGAGGATTTCTTAATAGTAGTAACCAGACTAGCTCCAATGGATAGGAAATATTCAAGTGCAAACACTAATTTGTCCATCTCAGTTAGCTGCATATCCTATAATGAATTGCTCATCAAAAGTTAGGAAGATTTTTAAAAATATGTCGAAATGTATATAAGTCCTTGGTAGGTTAACTTAGACAGGACGTAGACGTATGTGTTATACATATACATGTATAACACATACACATACCAGAATACCTTCCAAAACAAAACTCTTTTTAAATGTATTGACCTCAGAAAGTTTCGACTTAGATCTGCTACTGAAATCGCAGTTCTTGTAGAGTAAATAATCGTCTTTTCAAGATTTTGCAACTTAAAGGGAGTCTTTAAACTGATTGATGTAAAAGTAACATTAGTCTGAGGAAGTCGAACTTTCGACATTCTAGTTTTAACCCGTTTCGAAACAGTTCCTGTTTTGGTGTAACGATTAACTAACTCTTTTTTCATCTTTATATCTTTATAGAGAGGAGTCTCAATTCTTTAACAGACATCTCAGTTCAAGCCGCCACCTGACCCACCTTACTGAAGGATTCATTCTTCGTGGACCCAGCGAGAGTTCCCGAGATACTTTAAAAGGCTGAGATTACGTCAAATACCTACCTGCTCAAACATAGCCTCCTCTGTCATCCAGCGCTCTGGAAGCGGAATGGCTTCTGTAAGGCCGAGCAACAGTTCCGAAGCATTTATTTCCAGACTGTCAGCAAGAAGGCCTCCCTTTTCCCTATTTTCCCTTATCTTAGTTCCAAAAATTGCGCTTTTTTAGGGGAACCCCATTCCAGATTGCGCGTAGAAAGACCCTCATCGCTCCTAGAACGGCATCACTCCCAGCCAGGCATTTCCTCCTTCCCCACAGTTTGGCACACATAGTCTGACTCACTTGTTTGCCTCTTATCAAAACGTGTTGCGTATACCTTCAACTTACGACATCTTTCCCTCTTACTTTTGGTCCTCAGCAACCCTCTTGTCGTTGGTCCAGCTCTCTTTCTTCATATCCTTTTTTTGTTAGTAATGCACGGATGTAGTTGTGCACACTAGTTCAACCTGCTTTCTTTTTAATTATTCTATTATTAATTTTTCTCACTGTCACAAAATTCACACCTGTCTCTCTTTCCATTCCGCTCGTTTCTGTTGCCCTCCAACATCGTATGTGCCAAACTGTCTGGGTGTACGATTAACTAACCTAGAGACGACACTTGCATCACAAGATTCACCTAAATCCGCTTGTCTACCCTAGCCGGAATCAATGACGATATTTGCTTCTACGGTAGTTAATTTTCTTGTTACCTTCGCTCTACACTAGAACATCTTCAATATTTTAAAGATTTGTACTTCCAGTTATTGCCATACATTTGGTTTTTGTGAATAAAAAGCATTTAATGAGTTTGTTTATTATCATTTCATTTAAAAATACCCAAAAACATTTATACGAATATTATCAATATACTTAACTTTTGACGAGCAATTTATCTGCATAACCTAAGAAAAATTAAGTAGGTTCGGTGGAAAGTTTTCAATCAAAATTTATTTTGCAAGAGTGTGTTTGTTCTGTACCATTTTTCAACTTTATTGCGAATTTTTTCGAGATTACAACTATTTTTGTCTATTTTGACTGGATTATTTACAAAACGTTTCGATGGGTATTTCGTCATGGCCGGTGGATATTTTTTTTTAACGAAGCTGCATCTGATTCTGTTTTGTTTCGCTGTTTGTTGAATAGCGAATACAAACCAATTAAAGAGTGAATGAAGTTTAATTGCCACATGAGACGTATTAATCCAATTTTAGTTAAATTTTAGTTGAAACAATTAAAACGTCAATAGGGAATTGTTCTGCAAATTTTTAGTAGTAGATCATGACCTGCCATTGGGACAAAAAGATCATTAGCGTTTAATTGTACATTTTTGAATAGTTCGTCATGACAATATTAAGCCTTATAATCAAGATCGTTAAAAATGATTTGTTGAAGTTGATATTTTTTTTTTTTTCAAGTAAATATAGGCAAAAGACTTACTTTTAAATTCTTTGCTAAAAATCTTGTCTAGTATGAGTGCTAGATGAGTAAAAAATAACTTTGGTAGATGTTTATTATAAAACACGTTTTATTGAGAGAAATGAGTATACAATTTTTATCGACTGTACCGCATAAGTGGAGGTCACATTTGAAACAGACAAGCTGCGTATCAGATTTTTTACACAGCTTACACCTCTTCTTTCCTTTTCTAATTACCCAAACTGGAAAATGGTTTTCACCATCAAAACGTTCATCAGCAACTTGATATACCGCTCTTTTTTCAACGCCAGTTACAGCCAATCTGCATCTTTTTCCAAGCACCATTTAGCGATTACGCCACGTCAATCTGGAAAACTATTTTGAGTTTTTTGATATTGTATTCAGAGCTGTAATAAAAAAGACAATATTCCTGACGTATAAATATGTTTTCTATATAATCTTACCTCCTCCAGTAAAGCTACCATAATTAGGTTGAATTAATGGTCCAGGGTGAATTATATGGTGAATTATAAAAATAGAGAGTGTAAGCTCAAGAGTAGTGTACCTCATATTAAAACTGAACGAGAGACGCTCTATTAAAATTATCCAAGTATATGCACCCACGACGAGCCATAGCGATGAAGAAATCGAAAACTTTTATGAAGATATAAATAGAGCTATAGAAAAAGATAAAACCCACCATCTAATCTTAATGGGCGATTTTAACGCTAAACTTGGATTTAAAGAAGATAACGCAGAAGTGGCTATGGGCTCATTTGGATACGGTGAGCGAAATGATAGAGGAGGTGTGCTACTACATTTTTTGTTGCATCATCGGCTCTATGTGATGAACACATTTTTCAAAAAGAACCAACAACGTAAGTGGACGTGGGCTAGTCTAGATGGCATAACAAAAAACGAAATTGATTTCATCATCACAAACAGAAAAAATATCGTCCAAGATGCTACAGTAATTAATAAAATCACTGTTGGGAGTGATCATCGGTTGGTTAGAGCAAAAATAATGATCAACATTAGACGAGAGAGGACAGCAATGATAACAGAGAGGTATTCTAATAAATGAAAATCGATAGAAGATAGAGTAGCTGATCAGAATCTCATAACTTCAGAACTGAAAGAAGTAGAACATCTAAATTAAAATGCATTAGATATAGAGGTGACAAACATGCGAATAAATAGTGCGATTCGAAACGCTCATAGAAAATATAAGGAAAAAGGAAAAAACAAGATGGATAAACTTACTCAAGCTACTAAAGATCTTATAAACAAAAGAAGAGAATTGAAAGACAAATACACAGATAATTTTATAACACTTAGACAGTTAAACAAAGATATCACAAAATCCAGCAATATGAAAAAGCTCCTCATAAGCAGGGATTTGTCTCTTCCCCTAAAACTACGACTAGTTAAATGCTACATTTTTCCGATCTTACTGTATGGTGTGGAGGCCTGGACGCTGACGGAGACGCTCACGAGAAAACTAGAAGCATTCGAAATGTGGGTGTACCGACGCATTCTTCGTATATCCTGGACCGAACATGTCACCAACACAGAGGTAATCCAAAGAATCGGAAAGGAGAAAGAAATCGTGAATACAATTAAACAAAGAAAGCTTGAATATCTAGGCCACATATTGAGACACGATAAGTACCGTCTACTGCAATTGATTGTCCAGGGAAAAATAGACAGTAAGCGAGGGCCAGGCAGGAGAAGACACTCGTGGCTCCAAAATCTGAGGAAGTGGTTCGGGCTCACATCGGTCGAACTATTCAGAAGCGCCGCAAATAAGATCAGAATTGCCATGTTAATAGCCAACGTTCGCAACGGACAGGGCACTTGAAGAAGAAGAAGATCACAAAATCCATTCAAAAAGATGTCAGAAATTACAAGACTGAATACATAACTCAAGCCATTGATAAAAATAAAAGTTTAAAGGTTCTGCGCCGACAAATGACTGAAGGATCGAAAAATGTTTGTAAACTTGTAAATAAAAAAGGAGAAACTACAACAAATAAGTATAAGCGAGAAGAACTTCCAGATCCTGATCAAAATCAAATACCAAAAGTTCAAAATGTATGCTCAGAAGACATCCCAGATATCACAACAGAGAAAATAAAATCAGCTCTCTCGGAGATGAAAAAAAATAAATCACGTGGAGAAGATGGCATAGTCATTGAACAAATCAAAGAAGGAGGAGGAACGTTAGTAAATGTGTTGAAAAAGATGTTCAATACTTGTTTGACAAGAGGCGTAACCCCCTCCTAGCAATAATAACCATAATGCACAAAAAAGGTGACATTTCAGACCTAAAGAACTACAAACCTATTAGTTTGCTCTCCCATACATACAAAATATTCATGAAGATTATAACAAAACGGCTTGTGAACAAACTGGATAGTTACCAACCTTGTGAACAGGCTGGGTTCCGCTCCAGATACGGAACAAATGATCATATCTACAAGTTATAAAAACGCTAATAGAAAAGTGTACAGAGTATAACAAGCCTGTCTTTCTTATATTCGTAGATTATGAAAAGTCGTTTGATACTATAGATCATCATAAAATGCTTCGAGCATTGGCTGACTGCCGCATTGACTACCGATATATCGCCTTGATTAAAAGTATTTACGAAACTGGTACAGCTTGTGTCCACCTTCATGAAGATACCAAAAAGTTTCGAATAGAACGTGGAATTAGACAGGGTGATACTATCTCCCTTAAATTGTTTACAGCTGTTCTTGAATATATGTTCAAGCAAATGGAACGAGAGGATAACATGGGAATTAATATAAATGGGAGGATGTCTGTTTTATTATCTGATAGAGTTGATAAAGCTACAAATATGCTGCATACGCTCTATAAAGTGTCAAAATCAATTGGTCTTAAAATTAACGCCTCAAAGACAAAATTTATGACCAACCTTGTTGTCAGCGGTAAAATTCTGGTTGTGGGCCATAGCATCGACCAAGTAATAGCTTACAAATATCTAGGGCATAAGATTCGCTTAGGCCGAGATAATCAGACAACTGAAATAAAAGGGTAGGTCTCATGCTGCCTTTGGTAGATTGAATAACATTTTCAAGTCTATTATCCCAGTTTGTTTAAAAAGAAATGTTTTTACCCAGTGCGTTTTACCGGTTCTTACATATGGTGCAGAAACACTGACTCTGACAAAAAGAACAATAGATAAAATAAGAGCTAGACAACGCGCTATGGAAAGATCAATATTAGGTATTACCATCAGAGATAAAGTACCAAACCTAGAAATAAGAAGAAGAACATGAGTCACAGATGCAGTTGAAAAAATAGCCATGGCTAAATGGGCTTGGGCCGGACATGTTGCCAGATTAACGGATGATAGATGGACCAGAAAGATTCTGGAATGGCGACCAAGGCAAGAGCCATATCGAAGCAGAGGACGACCACCGACTAGATGGACGGATGGTATCAAGCGCATAACCACAAAATGGATGCAAGAAGCTCAAGATAGGAATAGGTGGAAAATTTTACGGGAGGCCTACGTTCAGCAGTGGACAAATATAGGCTGATTGATGATGATGAATGGTCTAGTACCTTTAAGAGTTGACAATGAAGATCGAGGTCTTTTGGCAGCTTTAAAACATGCATTTGTAGAAGTATATGTAGATGGTTCTTGTACTTCAACTGATTCGGTCGCTATATCATCCAAAACTAATGTTGAAGAAGCTGCTGGTCGATCAACTTTGCATGTATCCTATTTATTTATTTATATTATCCAGTGACAAATTTATATCATTTACAAATGCATCAGTTGTCTCAGCTTCAAGCATTTCCTGAATGCATTCGTCAATAACTTGTGATTTAGTCTCTGATATCTCGGAAAGGTTGTAAGGCTTCTCAAGCTCAATACTATCATCAACTTAGTCGGGATCCACAATACTATCGTCTTCTTCTTCTAGTTCCATGACCGTTATCGATCGTTGGATATCATGTTGGCTACCATACTATCGTCACTAGTATAAATGCTATCATCGGTTTCAACGGAATCAATAAATTCGAATAATTGTTCATCAGACAATTCCAAATTGATTTTGTTCTTATGGTGACGATTTAGACGATGCATTTATCACAAAAAAGAAAATAATAGAACAGGAATAAAGAGTGTTCCTACGTATAAAAAGATATAAATATAACAAAATTTCATACTGAAAGGGATATTTTCTATACGTAAACCGTCAGGACCATCTTGAGACGGTCTTGGTATTTTTGTTTATAAAGCCTACGTTCATAATAGTTTTTACTAAAACCATATTATAATACTGAAACAGGAAATATAATATAGTTACCAAAAAGTTATCAAGTTGATCACTTTGATCTAAACGTGTTTTTTGATTATTTAAAAATAATGTTTATAAAGAAATAATTCTTACTTCACTGTCACTTTATGGGATTTTATCACTTGACTAACGATAAGAACGTAATCGCGATGCCAGAATGCGTGTAGTTGTATAGAATAACGTCAAGTACCTAAGGTTTTTTAAAGTTGGACGTCATTACTGTGGCAACAAAAAACATTTGGTGTAACTGTGTAAGTTTAATAAGCTAAAGCTAAAATGCAAAGATTGCCTGCTAGGGGTTTAAAAGCCTGTAACAAGCTCTTTGGAAATGACCAATTTTCTATTTTACAAGTTACGAATAAAGTGGTTGATATTAAGTTGATACAAAGTAGGCCTTTATCAAATAGTTTCTTCTTTATCCGGTGTCTCTCAGCCATTTCGGCTTACATACCTTCTGATAATAGCTCCACGTCTCTCTATTTTCCGTGCTTCCAATTCACTTCTTTACTATGGCTTTAGGAATGCCGTACTACCATTAATCATTGTTCTTGCCTCGTAATCTCTTACCATTTCAAGGTCTTCATTCTAATATTTACTTTGTCCATATTATTTACATGGCCAATTTCCATTTATGTTATTATTATATTTATGTCTTACTTGTTATTTATGTTATTTATTTGTTTGATCCATACTTTTTGATTTGATTTTAAGTTTTATATGCAACACAGCTAGCTCATCTCTATTTTCCACTGGGTCGCCCGACATTTTTAAATAGTATTAGATGTGAAGGTCCACATTTCTGTTCCATATATTAGTATATAAATCACATAGTGTAGAAATATTTTGATTTGTGTTCCTATTCTACGGTTAAATCGGCCATTTGTATATCTCTTGTGAATGCTATTAGCTGCCCCACTGTGACGAGTGGCTCTTTTATACAGCAAACTCAGTAACACTCTCTTTTAATTAAAATAAAAATATATATGAAACAAATAAATAACAGAATAAAATTATATCCGAGATAATATGTACAGAATTTAAATGTCAATCCTACGGCGACAGTGTCGACACACGTCGCGTATTTCATAAAATTGAAACGACAATTACGGTGTGAATACACACACGGTGAAGAAAATAAAGCACGGGTCAGACACATCGATCAACTTTCGGTTCGGCAAGGAGCGGGAAGTGACTTATCAGGACTTAGCAGGAACAGGTCTGTCTCAGATCAAGTTGGGTAAGGAACTGCTTCTAGATCAACACTCTAGCAGTAGCGGTTGGTTTCAGTCAACACCCTAGAGCCAGTGAAGTTGTTCCCAGATTAACACTCTGATAGAACTCGGACGGTTGGCCTTCAGGAACACCCCAAGGCCCGGTGATGTTCCTACCAGATCAGCACTCTGACGGAACTCGATTCTCTCTTGCGGTGTATGCTGTTTCATATCGCCGGTTCTTTATCTCGATCGCGCATCGATGGAAGGGGAACTTGCGGTGGGAGTACTGGCGCTGTACGAAATTAACAATAATCTCATAAAAACCATAGATACGACAAGAGAATTATGTCAGAAATATTGTTATTTGAAAGGAGTTTTGATTTGAGTTCTAATGACAGATTTTTCAACAATATTGAGTGAGTCTTCGTCTGTAAAAAGTGTTACAGAAGAGTAATAAAGGTAATAAATTTCCTCCATATAACAAATAATGCTGCTTATTTATTTTGCAGTATGTCCCTTTGAGAAACAGATAACTTTAAGACCTTACATATGTGAGAATTACTGTTACCTTTGTATCGGAAGAGTAATCAAGTCCCACAGCACTTAGGCCACAATTGACCCGTTGTGTCATCCTTAGCTTATTGTCAATCCTAGATGGACAAGTCACCAGAGAACATCTCCTTTATTAGGGCATGTGTTAGCCAGGGTTCGCCGAACGCGTACTTTCGTATTGACGTTAAGTCCAGACATTCACGTAGAACATTCTCGACAGTTTCGTCTTCTTGTTCACACTTCCTGCATAGAGGTGTGTCTACTAGCCCCAGTGTGTGAGGTGGTTACTTAGTTAAAAATGAACAGTTAAAAAAACTAACTGTCAGGCGTAGGATTTTCCTGGTTATTCGTAAGTGCTTCGTTGAAACTGACTTTTCATGGTTACTTAGTGTTACCCTGGCAAGTCTACATCCTTGCCCTTCTCATATTATGGTTTGCGTGTGGGAGTGACATTTGGCAATTTCCGTGATTGTTGTAGTTGGCCAACCAAAAGAATCACCAGGTCCTAAGAGTTTTAGGCCTGCCAACTTCCTAGCTAGTTGGTCAGCAATGCGGTTGTCTTTATTCCCATTTTGCGTACCAGTAATTTGTGACACTCCATTGCCAACCCTGATATGACACGTGGTCAAGGTTAGTAGCGCTTGTCTGCTATCCGTGCAGATTATTATGGTTTTCCCAGCTATATCTTTGCGGGTTATCTCTTTTGTGGCTATGAATATACCAGCCATTTATGTCTGAACTAAGCTGGCAATTTTGTCCATATCCCACTTTATTGTTAGGTTCAATATACCCCGCATCCTGAGCCTACCATCTTCCATTTTTGAGCCATTGATGTATATGTGATACGCATTTGCCACGTTTAACTCCCTATGTCTTATTTCGATTTTGTAGGGTTTGGCAAAAACAAACAGGTTTAATTAAGTTGCAGTCTGCCTAGAGCAGGGGTAGCACATCCAGCTCACCCCGCCAGAAACGACAGCTCAATTGTCCCTTTCCTACATCATGGTTTGCACCTGCTAAGCGCTGATGCCAATGAGCAACTCCATTGCAGCAGTTGGTGTTGTTTTTATTTCCAATATCTCCGTAATATTACCATTGGCCTAATGATAGCAGTAGTAGTACATCTTTGCGATTACCCTGGGCGAAAGGCCCCAGATGCGTCTGACCGTTCGTCTACACTGCTCAAAGGCAATATATGCTATTTTAGCTTTATCATTTCAGTGGCAGTTCCATATTAACTTCCTGTCAAGGGTAATTCCAAGTTATTTCACCTCTTCAGAAAAGTCTAGACTGCAGTATCCAATATCCTTCTTTTTCTGGTGAAGAGGACCATCTCTGTCTTCTTAGTATTTGTAGATAGTGAGTGTTCCTTACACCATGTTTCTATTAGTCTGATAGCAACTTGTAATCACTCACATAGTGTGTTCTCAAACTTACCGCTTTGCAGGACAGTAACGTCGTTTATTGTGTAGAACCCGCTGCTGCTGAGTCGGTCACCAAGAGAATAGCTTGACCAATTGTTATGTATGGATAGGTAAAAAAAGTAAACTTACTAAAAGTAAACACAAAATGTATATGTTTGCAAATTTATAATCCTTTAATTCGAAAACCGTAATTCGTAAAATAAAAAGGCTAAAAGCACACGAGGAGTCAATAAAATGAACCTTTTTTGAGAGAGTTTGGCATAGCTGAAACCAAAGGTAGAAAAATCTAAAGAAATATAATACAAAAGCGGATTCTGATATGGAAAAAGTAACACAAAATCAGAGAATGGATAAAAAACGGGTTTATTTGACGAAATTTTGGTTAAAAAAAATCCCTTTATTTTATCAACTTAAATATTAGCTCAGAACCCCAGATTTTTTTTCTAAATTTCAATTATGCGACTTGAGTGGTCTTTGTATGTAAATTCGCAGTTCGATTGAGTAAGACTCACTAAGACAGGTATTAGCTTAGGGTAGACGTACTTTCGAACTTTTCTTTTCAAATCGAATTTCTCCTCTTCGTTTTATTCTGTACTGAGTAAATTACGGCGATCGAAAGGGCGTCTATTTATTCGAACATCAAATAACTTCCGACGGCAGAATTCAAAATCTCGATCTCTTCGCCGCTCCCCAAATTCTATTATGCTTAAAACGTCCCCGCCAATACGATAAATTGCTTACCATTCAGCGGCAATAAAGTCTGCCCTTAAGAGCCTCTAATGAATTTTTTAGAGTTTGAATGAGGCTCACTACCACCTTGGCGTGACACTAAGGCATGTTCAACGATTTTGGGATATTAAATTTTTAAATATGGAAAACACCTTCCTTTAATAATGCGTGAATTCAAGATGTTTCTGCAATAAAAACAAGTATAATCGTTTTAAGTTTTAATCTAATCAATCACAACTAAACTTATATGGAATTATCTGACATTTCTTAATATTTCAAACCATCGTACGAAGTCAAATAATATTTATTTTAAAACAATTTAATCACAAATACATAAAGATTAAAGAAAACGATAAAACAAATTATCAATTATTTTGTTGTGGTAGGTGAGTGTGGACCATTCTTCAAGAGCAGCTTTATTAGCTGTGCAGTGTTTGATGGATTTTCTCGGTGAGCTCTAATTCTTCTTTTAAGAATATCCCACAATTGCTCTATAGGGTTAGGGTAGGGTGCGCAAGCAGGCCACTCCATAGCTGTGATATCTTCTGCTTTAAGGAAATATGTAGTCACTCTGCTTGTATATGGAGGAGCATTATCCGTGGCAATTTCCGTTTTTGCTGTTCTTCCTTACTCTCTAAGTACACGAATTCGTCGGTCATCTGATTTTTACAAATCCTGGTTTCGTCTGAAAAGAGCACGTTTTGCCAATTTCCAATATGCCAGTTTTGCTGTAGGCGACACCAATTTAGGCGATCAATATTTGGGCGATCCTTTGGGCGAGCCATTGTTACCTTTTGGCGACTTTGTCTTAGTCTATTCTTAATCATTACTAATGCCTTATACCTAACGTAAGTTTTTGGCACTGTATTACGCTTACCACTGTCTCTATGTGCCTGTGAGACATTCCTTGCTTCACAAGACCAGTAATCTTTACCTTTTGCACATGCGTTAACCCCATATAAGGCTTATTTTTGTTTTGGAACGCAAAAGTATGTTTATTTAATTTCGTCTAATTTACAAATTAAAAAATAATCTGTAATGTACTGCTGTTTTATCTAACGTTTACCATCGTTGCCTAAATATCTTCATCTTCAAATTTGACTTCTTCGTTATGTTGAAGATCTTGTCTACATATAACTGCCATACCTCCACTAGCATTATTTTTTAGGATGTTTGGTCCGGTAAACTTTGTATCCCTTAAATCTAATGAATTATTGTTTAGTGAGGTGTATTTCAGATATTAAACACATGTCAATTTTATTCGTATCCATGGTTAGTTGCACTTCTTGTTATCTTTGCATTAATACGTTGATATTCCAACCCATTAGTTTAAGACCGCTAGTCATTTATATTTTCTTTTTTGGGATGGCTCCTTTGTTGCCATAATAAGTCAATCTTTTCTCAATTCTTTTAAATAACCTTTCCTGGTCAGTCAGTTTTGGCATAATCACTTGAATGCTGGTTTCTATAGTCGAGTCTTGTTGATTATTAGATTCTGTTTCGCTTCTAGTCTTAGTACCTTTAGCAGTCTGTGAATATGTCTTGTTATCACTTACTACTGAGGACTTTGTATTTTGGTTTCTCTCGGAGTTTTTATTAGTATTTGTTCTAGATGTCGCTCTTGCGTCTGTCGGTAAATATCTTAAATATTTACTTTTGTGGATGGAAAAGTTTTTATTTCATTTAAGCTTACCATGAGTTCGCTCTGAGGAAGCCAAGAGGCAGAAATATGCATATCAGCGAATGGTGGTACGCTGTAACGAAATCAAACCTTAACTGTCTATTTTATTTTTATTTTACAAACTAAGGGTTTAATTTGTGATTGAACACCCATCAAAAGGTAGCCCATCTTGAGGCTTTCTTTTTATGATTCTTTTGACCATTAAAGCTATCGGTTGCTCTTTAGTTTCAGTTAATATCATAGTATAATAGTAATAGCGTTACTATACCCAAATTTTCTACTACACAATAGTCGACTAAACCAGATGCATATCGGTCGTTAATTTAATACAAATGCCGCCTTTAATCCGAAATAATTAAGGTATCGTAAGCTTTTATTATATATAAAATGAGATATTTTAGTGATAGTGTTTCAAATACATTGTAAAAAATAATTTGGAGTTCGGTAATGAAATTGCTATCTTTTCATTTTATATAAAAAAGAATAGACAAAGAATAACATTTCTTTTGTATATTTTTATTGTGGAATATTCAAAACTGAAGTAATACGCACATTCCGTCAAGCTTCCTCTTTGCCACTTTACCGATAAAATTACACATTTCCATTGAATAATTGATAATTTACACATATAAAAATTCTTTTAGTACCAATAATTTTAATAAGATTAATTACAAAAGCTATTTTTCATCAGTTATTAATGCAAGCATGCGGTAAGAGGGAGGGTCCCTGTAAGGTGACGTAAATAAAAAATGGTCAAAATTAAATTTATCACATACGATATGTCCTGTTTTAACAGTATATACCTAAGTAAAAAATAAATATTTTTAATTACATTTTTGATTACCAGAACTCTAGTTCCAGATAGGCTCTCTTTCTGCTTTATTAAATATTACAAAGGATATTTTTAGAGCCTACGATCAAAACAAAATATCAATTCTAATTCTTCTAGACTACTTAAAAGCTTTTGATACAATTAACCATAATTTGTTATTCTCTATTTTAACATATGTTGGTCTAGAAGTGAAAGCAGTTGATCTAATGAAATTCTATGTTCCAATAGATGTCAAGCAGTAAAACTTAACCAAAATATTTTAGATCTTAATACTGGTGTGCCTCAAGGATTTATATTAGGTCCAATTTTATTCTTTATATAAACATCAAATTTTCCATCTGTTTTTTTTTGTCCTGTTCACAGCATTATTACGCAGACGATATATTTTATCCAAATGAGTGTGAAAAAGCTCTAAATGCAATAAATCATGACCTTCATCTGCAGTTTTTTTCTCTCAAAATCATTGTTTAAAATTGAATACATCCAAAACTCAGGGTATCATATTTGGGAGGAATCTCGATAGGAAAATATTTTTAGAAAATTATGTCAATCGAAATATCTTAGGAAATTTAATTTTTAGCAAAAAGATTAAAAGCCTAGGGATTTGGTTTGACGAAAATTTAAGTTTTACATATCACGTAAGTATTTGTTTACAAAAAGCTTACGCCGTTTTAAAACTACTGTATCAAAGCCATAATTTATTAAGTAGGACCACCAACTCATTATTATGTAATGTTCTGGTTTTATCAAAATTAAATTATTGTGACGTGCTTTATAATGCGTGTCTCACTGAATTTAATTCATGGAGGATACAGAAATTGCAAAATTTTTGTTTGCGTTTGATTTTTGGCATCAGGAAATTTCAAAGGATAAGTCATGTCTTCACCGGAGTCAAGTGGCTAAATATGAAAAATCGTCGAAAACTACATGCTTTCTGTTTTTACCATAAAATCATTCAAGAGAGAGTTGCACCATACCTGCACAATCGAATAACTTATAGGACTGACGTTCATATTCTTAATCTTAGACACAAGAATACCATAACTTTACCTAAACATTCAACATATTTTTTGAGACGTTCATTCTCGTATTCAATTGCTTTCAATATAAACAGTTTGTCCCACAATATTAGAAATTTGTCTAGTGTCAAGTTTAAGAGAATGTTACATTAGACCCATATAACTTTGTGTTCACGCCTCTATCTAATTCAAGTTTATTTTATGCATTTTTACAACCCGGCAACATAGTAGCGTAGGAAGATATATTATGCCATATGTGAAGATAAGGCGAGTCCCTTAAGGCACCCCAAAGACGACAGACAGCACTCAAGTACGAGACGGGATCGGTGATGCAGCATTAGAGCGAGCGGACATAATACTTAATAAGCGTTATATATATTCATGTATTGTGTAATTCAAAATAAAATCAGTTTTGTTTTCGCACGGAGTTTGATTATTAACCAGCGGCACAAGCGAAGTGCATATCAAGCAAATCCATGGTCTATTCGAGTCGAATCATCAAATTCTTGTGTTGAAACAGTGTAAATTCACCGAATTCCGAACTCATATTTGTGTCATCATATTAGCGGGCGAAATAGTGCATTCATAGTGGCCCGAGCGCGTTATAGACTGTCGAACGTTGTTCTTAAGACAGTTACATAATTGGACAACTGTGGGTTTAAAATCTGTGAAGACCTATTATACGAGTTGAGACGAAAATCCTTGGCGCCAGGAGGCCAGCTGTTAGAAGAATAAACATACAATATTTTGGTGAGCATATCCACTTCACATTCCCTTTTATTTATCAGTCTTTGTACCTTTATTCTGCACACGTGATAATTCTGAGAACGTTAGGGTCGAATATCAAGCGATTTATAATCTGTTTCTGTTTACTGTTTAATTCATTATAAAATTATGGAGAATTTAAAGCGAAAAAGGGGCGGTTTTAAATGCAAACTCACAATATTTTCGAAATTTATATTAGCGTTAAATGATAAAATAACTAAGGGTGAAACGATTTCAGATTTAGAAGTATTACAGGCTATTGAAATGGTAAATAATATAGAACATTTACAGGGCGAATTCGATGAGGTTCAGGGGCAAATAGAAAATACGGTTCAATTTGAATTATTAGAGGATGAATATACGGAGCGCGAAGAATTCTATAACAAATATTATTCACAATTAGCGGTAGCGCGAAAAATCATTCGCGATAATCAACAAGTAGCTTGTATAGAAAGCGATAAAGCAAGTGAGCGCTCTAAGAATTCATATACAGCGCATTGTATTGAGCTTAAACCTATCGAGTTACCAAAATTTGATGGTAATTATAATAATTGGTTAGATTTTGCAGATCTTTTTGAATCTTTAGTTAACAGAAATGAGTACTTAGACAATATAAGGCGTTTTCATTATTTACGAAGTTCATTACAGGGCGGTGCGGCGCAGGTCATACGAACATTAGAGTTTACCGCCGAAAACTATGCAGTTGCGTGGAAATTAATTAGGGAAAGGTACGATAATAAGAGATTATTAATTTCCAATCATGTTAATGCCTTATTTAATATAGAGCCAATACATAAAGAGTCATCTAATAGATTGCGGCAATTAGTTGACATTTTTTCGAAGCATTTATACGCGTTAAAGCAGCTAGGGCTACCTACTGATTCGTGGGACATACTCCTTATTCATATTATTTCTTGTAAGTTCGATACATCGACTTTACGCGCATGGGAGAATAGCAAAACACATAATGAAATTCCTAGTTTTGATGATTTTAAAACGTTTTTAAAATCAAGGGCGGACCTCTTAGAATTTCTTGAGGTAAATCAAGCTGAAAAACAAAATACACGGAATATTTCTCAGGCGGGCGCATATTCACGGAATACGAAATATTCACATAAAATTCGCGGTCTATATTCATCACAGGGAACTTTAAATAAATCGGATAATACACAGTGTTGCCCTATTTGCAAAAGGGAACACACCATTTATCAATGCGGCGAATTTTCAAAACTTTCATCTAGGGACAGGTTTGATAAAGTAAGACAGGTCAATCTTTGCACGAATTGTCTTAAACCTGGACATTTCTATAAGCGGTGTAGACAATCAACATGCAAGAAATGCGCGTCAAAACACCATACGTTATTGCATCCAGATAGATCAAGCGAACAGAACGCAGCTTTAGTTCATCAACCGGTAGAAAACACGAGCGATATACGATCTGCAGATAATATACAAGGTAGTTTAAACACTACCAATTTGTCAGTTTCGGCAGTTAGCGCTGCAGATCAAACTATACTGTCCACAGTATTAGTTAATATTTTTGACAGCCAAGGTAAGGCATATATAGTGCGAGCTTTGTTAGATTGCGGTTCACAAAGCTCATTCATAACCGAAAATTTATGCGATAAACTTAGATTAAAAACGACAAGCGCGAACATATCAGTCATGGGCATAAATAATATTGCATCTCCCGTTCGATTGAAATGCGAAATAAATATACAGTCGCGTAGCGATATAACTTTTCATAAAACTTTAAATTGTTTCGTAATACCAGAAATTACGGGGTGCGTGCCGGCATCTGAAATAAACATTAGCGATTTGCAGATACCTAAACATTTAAAATTAGCGGATAATTATTTTCATAAACCACAAAGGGTCGAATTGTTGATAGGAAGTGATCTATTTTGGCAAATACTGGGCGCAAACAGAATTAGTTTAGGTAAAAATAAACCATTCATGCAAGAAACAATGTTTGGCTGGATCATAGCAGGGCAGTATATCAGCCAAAACAAAGCATCAGAAAAGCGAATAACTAAGTGTAATTTCACAAACACAATCGAAGTTACAGAACAGCTACGTAAGTTCTGGGAACTTGAAGAGGTTTTCAATGGAAAACCTGTACTCTCGGGCGAAGAAATTGCATGCGAAAAACACTTCGAAGATACGGTGAAACGCGACGCGACAGGCAAATTCATAGTATCATTGCCATTCAAGGAATCGATAAGTTCACTCGGTGATTCATTTCGTCAAGCAAAAAATAGATTTTTTAATCTGGAGCGTAAGTTCAATAAAGATGCCAGTCTTAAAACTCTTTATAGCGAATTCATCCAGGAATATAAAGAGTTAGGACATATGAAAGGTTTATGCAGAATTACGGAAGCGGCAACAGACTTTAGGGTAAATACTACATTTTATTTTATGCCATATCATCCAGTATTAAAAGAAAATTCTTTGACGACACGTTTGCGCGTTGTGTTCGATTGTAGTGCGCCAACTACAAACGGCATTTCATTAAATAGTATTCAAATGGCCGGACCAACCTTACAAAATGATTTATCTCCATTTCTTGATGATCAGGGCATCATGAGAGTAGGCGGGCGTTTAAAGTATTCCAAATTTACGTATGACAAAAAACATCCCATTATTTTAGCGGCAGATCATATAGTTACATCGTTAATATTTAATCATTTTCACAAGGATCTTATGCATGCTGGTCCTCAGCTTTTACTTGCAACTATAAGAGAAACTTTCTGGCCGTTATCAGGAAGAAATTTAGCGCGACGTACCGTACACAAATGTGTAAAATGTTTTAGATTAAAATCTAAATCCATTCAGCTAATAATGGGTGACCTACCTGCCCAGCGTCTCGCAGGTGGCCCACCGTTTATTGTAACAGGTGTAGATTATGCGGGCCCTTTCTTAATTCGCGATAGAAAGGGTCGAGGTTGTAAACTAATAAAGAGTTACATGTGTCTTTTTATTTGTTTTTGTACGAAGGCCATACATTTAGAATTAGTTACAGAACTGTCTAAGGAATCATTTCTGTTGGCCTTTAAAAGATTTATTGCGCGAAGAGGCAAGCCTCAAAAGATGGTTTCCGACAATGGAACCAATTTTATAGCAGCTAGTTCGGAGTTAAAATCGTTAAGAAATTTTTTAGAGCAGCACACTCCCGCGATAAGAGAATCCTTGCTAAAGAATAATATTTCGTGGTCCTTCATACCTCCCTATTCTCCACATTTTGGCGGACTGTGGGAAAGCGGAGTAAGAACAGTTAAGCATCATTTGCATAGGGTTTTGGGAAACGCGCACTTAACGTTCGAGGAATTTTATTCGTTGCTTGTGCAGATTGAAGCTATAATAAATTCCCGACCGATTCATCCTTTATCCTGTGATCCAAATGATCTCTCCCCATTAACTCCTGCACATTTTCTCATCGGAAGACCACTTATTACCAATCCAGATCCAGATTTGCGTCATGTTCCAGTTAATCGGCTCTCAAAATTCCAGCATATTCAGCAGCTTTCTCAGCATATATGGGAATGATGGAACAAAGAATACATCTCCGAACTACAAAAACGCACGAAATGGACTACTACTAACGGTGAAGTTGCGGAAAACACGTTAGTGCTCATAAAAGAGGACAATTTACCTCCATTAAGGTGGAAGTTAGGTCGCGTGATCGAACTTTTACGCGGCAGTGATGGTGTAGCCAGAGTTTTTAGAATAAAGACAGACAATGGTATCATAACTCGTTCTTTTTCCAAGGTGTGTCCGCTACCCGTTTCGGACTAAGTGTAGTTTAAACATTTGAACATTTAGCATTAGCAGACGATTTTGTTGGCAGTGTTTGCCAAGGCGGGGGCCATGTTCACGCCTCTATCTAATTCAAGTTTATTTTATGCATTTTTACAACCCGGCAACATAGTAGCGTAGGAAGATATATTATGCCATATGTGAAGATAAGGCGAGTCCCTTAAGGCACCCCAAAGACGACAGACAGCACTCAAGTACGAGACGGGATCGGTGATGCAGCATTAGAGCGAGCGGACATAATACTTAATAAGCGTTATATATATTCATGTATTGTGTAATTCAAAATAAAATCAGTTTTGTTTTCGCACGGAGTTTGATTATTAACCAGCGGCACAAGCGAAGTGCATATCAAGCAAATCCACTTTGAAAGAGTGGAGAGTTTGAAATATCTCGGAGCAACAATCACTGCAGATAACGATATCGCGGAAGAGATTAAAGGAAGAATTCAGGCAGCAAAGAGATGTATGTACAGCCTCCACAATACTATTAAATCTAAAGGCCTAACACGAACATCAAAGATTAGAATATATGAAACGGTGATTAGACCGGTGCTCATGTACGGGTGTGAGACGTGGACCATGACTAAAGAAACTGAAAGAAAACTTAGATGTTTTGAGAGAAAAATCCTCAGAAGAATCTTTGGTCTTATCACGACATTAATAACAACCAATACCGAATGAGAACAAATTCTGAGGTCAATCAGATGTATAGAGCGAGCGATATAGTCCAAGAGATTAAATTTCAACGTCTAAGATGGGCTGGCCATGTCTATAGACTTACTAATAACCGACTTGCCAAGTTAATATGGGAGGAAGTCCCCACAGAAAGAAGGCCGTTAAGACGTCCACGAATGCGATGGAGAGACAATATATGGTCAGATCTACGAACAATGGGGCTACCCACTGACCCAACTATTATGGACGACCGTTCAAGATGGAAGCAAGTTGTGCAGTCAGCCAAAATCCACTCCGGGTTGTAGTGCTACGAGAAGAAGAAGAAGAAGAAGTTCAAGAGATTAATTTATGAGCAGTTATTAGCTGAAGAGTAATTTAAAAATTAAAAAAATAAATAGTTTTTAATATATAAATTTAATACGTAATATTTTTATATTCCATTGTAAAATACATATTCCATTATTTAAATATAGTCTATCTATCCTATCTTCGGGAGGTTAGGTGGAAGAGCAGTTGTATGCCGCTGTTATACAGTGATATACAAACTGAATCTCGCCCTACGGATATAATATTTTATTGTAAAGGAAAATGAATTGGTTGGTTAATAAAGACATTTATCCAGATTTAGCCATACGGCTCCCACTCCCTCTTTCCATGTTATCGAGCCCTAGGTGACTTGCTATGCTGGAGTATCTCCCAAAAATTTTCGTACACATTTGGCCGTTGAGAGCAGTACAGCTTTCTGCATCGTCTTGTAGAGATGTTCATTCAGACCTAGCTTTTTTATGTTTTCTAGGAGGTTCTTCGGAATGACTCCAGCAGTGTAGAGAATAATAGGTATTGTCTGGGTACTTTCCATTCTCCACAGTCTTCGAATTTAAATTTCCAGATCCCTCTACTTAGCGATCTTTTCGTTCTGTTTAACACGAAGATTATTGTTGTTGGATATCGCCACATCAATAAGTGTTGTTTGTCACTTTAGTTTATTAACAAGTATGAAATCTGATCTATTATGTGCCCCTGTTTGGTCTGTGAGCACAGTGCGGTCCCAGTATAGCTTGTAGTTGTCATTCTTAAGTATACTCTCAGGAACGTATTGATAATATGGGAGATGGTTTGTTTGGAGAAGTCCCAGTGTATGTAGGGATAAGAATCCGTACCTAAAAATCCTCAGTGGTGGTCGTACTCTAGGCAGTAGTACTCTAGTACAGGAAGCACACCTTAATAAATCAGGCTTTTAAAACGCTCTCCTTCAGCTTTGATACCAAATTGCGAATACAATTCCGTAGAAATTTGATATTCTAAATCGTTTTCTGTGTTTTTGAGGCAATTAACAACATTGAACTTGAAAACAGAGTACCATGTGTTAGCCAGTTTGAAAATGAGAATTTACTGAATAGAAGAAAAATAATATACTGCAACCTTTTAAAGTAAATAATTAATTAGAATATATAATTAAATACGATTATATTATAACACAGTTATAAAAATTTTAAACGCAAAATATGCAGTTAAATACTAAATACTTTCCCAAACAGTACTACATCATCAGCATGCATTAAGCACCAAGAGATATAGGAATTTCGTGTTGTCTGATGCTCATATAAATATCACTAAAGTTTACCTTTAGATGCCTGTTAGACTAACAACAAATTTTTGTATTATTTAAATAAGTAGCATTGCTTTTGAATCTGTAACGATTTCTCTAATATGCTGTTTTCTTTTCAGATACACGAAGACAGTCGTCGATGTAGGCTTCGACATGCAGAAATATAATCCCGAAGTAAAGCCCAGCACAAATATACAGAGTATCGATCCTAGAGTAGCCAATTTAGTAGACAAATTGCGGCGTGTACATCATGTAAGTTTTTACAGTCTTCTGGTTGTGCCATTTTGTATTTTGCCATATGATGCACTTCATAAATGTGTGCAAGTAAATCATATTACGGCATAGACGCTACACAAATAGTGCTCTCTAGTTCCGTTGTTTTATGACAACGACAAATCAGAATTGTGTACAATAGTGCAGTCGAATAACTACGGTCGTTCTTTGTGTAAAACGTAATTTTTTGACAAATGCTGCTATAAAAGTGTTTATTGCACTCAATTTAAATGAACTTTCCTGAGTCAAATGTTTATAAATTTTTCTTTTAAACTATAAATTTTTATATTAATAATAATTATACCGGGTGGTGAATGGTTAAGGTGGTATGTCACAATGTTAAAATTTATATACTTTTTAGGTACAGTTATCGTCACTATTTCGAAACAAATATTAAACTTATGATTATCAGTGTGAACTGTAAACTTTCTACTTTAATGATATCTAGTTAAAATTTGCAAAGAAAGCAGTACATTTTTCAAAACTGTACTTAAATGAATCCATGTCATAACTTTGGTAACCTGTCTAAAATTTGGCATTGTCTAATAATTTTTGAACTTAAGTACAAAAGAACTACGTTAAATGATTAACTATCCAAAAAGCTTTTATTTTAAGCAAACGTTCATTATACATACAGCCGTAATTTTTGAATTAACTGTACCTACCTAAAGATAAAATTATAATTAAAATCTGTAAACTAGGGATTTTGTTGATATTACCGTAACAAGTTGTAATTTTGGTATTGAGAAATTAGTTCGACTATCACTTAATAGATGGGAAAATTAGTTCACGTGTCATTTAGTAGATGTCAGCAGTGATGTATTAAGTGGCGACAGATGCGCGTTTGGCAAATTTAAGAAAAATCTACAAAACATTGAAAACGAGTTTTCAATGTATTTCAATATGATATTAAGTACACCTAATTACTTTTTAATCATAGGATTTTTTCTTTTTGTTCTCTATGTGCCAGAGTTAAAACACACCAGTAAAAGATGACAACAAAATTTTTACTACTTGTACCTAAATTTTAAAGAATTTTAAAATGTATTTTGTCCACTATTTTATATTTTATGTTACACTTTTTCTTATTACAGTGTCTTGAAAAAGGAATAAAACCATTCCGAAAGCTAGACAAAAAGTCATAAGAGTGTTTCATTAACATCCCGGCCAATTTTCTGACTGCAACCCTAATAAACTGTGTTTTTTGTATAATATATATATATATATATATATATATATATATATATATATATATATATATATATATATATATATATATACTAAGGTACACTCGAAGAGTGGTGGGTTTTTCGGTCAAAGTGGAGAAATAAAAGACAAAGAAGGTGGCTACTTCATCTATTTATTGAAGACGTTTCGCTTTCTACTCAGAAAGCATCATCAGTTCATCTAAAAAGAACAATATAAAACCAAACATCCATAGAGAAGTTACCTTATAATGTTTAATGTTTCTTCTTCTTGGACTTCTCTATGGATGTTTGGTTTCATATTATTCTTTTTAGATGAACTGATGATGCTTTCTGAGCAGAAAGCGAAACGTCTTCAATAAATAGATGAAGTAGCCACCTTCTTTGTCTTTTATTTCTTCACTTTGACCGAAAAACCCACCACTCTTCGAGTGTACCTTAGTTTATTTTGGATTGACGGTCGTACTCCTTTTCTCGATATATATATATATATATATATATATATATATATATATATATATATATATATATACAACAAGCGAGTCTTCTACAGCTGGCGCCGCTTCTCGCATCCTAATTTTCTTCTAGTTGACGGAGTCCATTCTTCTATTTTTTTTTGGCCATCTATTTTCAGGCATTCTCTGAAGGTGTCCATACCAGTTAAGTCTTTTGGCCTCGATTGTGTCTATTACGTCTAGATCGATTTCCATTCCTCTGCGAATATCTTCGTTTCTCACCCTATCAAGTCTAGTGAGCTGGCAACATCGTCTCCAGTAGTTCATTTCCATGGCCTTAATTTTTGATTTGTTTCTTTGGTTTACTTCCCAGAGTTCGACGCCGTTCAGCCCAATACTTTCTATTATTGTTTTATAAATTCTTCTTTTATTTTCCTTTGTTATTTTTTTATTCCTTAATAGTCCGTGTAGCTGTCTTGTGGCTGATCTTGCTTGGCCAATCCTGGAGTGTATTTCTTCGCTACTTCCTGCTTTTGATGTTATTTGGACTCCCAAGTATTTAAAATTGTCTTTTGGTTTTATAGTTTCCGTTTCGATTTGTAGGCTTTCTGGTTTTTCTCCTACAACTAAGTACTCGGTTTTTTGTATATTAATTGTGAGGCCCCATTTGGTATACTCATCTTCCAGTTTTCTAAGCATGTAGCCTACATCACTCTCGTCTTCAGCTAGAATGGCTTGGTCGTCAGCGAAGTGTATCGTGTACAATTTATCATCTCCGATTGGGATGTCCATATTGCAGCACTGCACCATATTGAACCACATGATGATGATGATTTGTGATTAATTAGAGAGATTAGTAAAATTTTCTTTATATTACATTAGCTTTTCCTATTCTCATAATTTTCTACACAAAAAAGAATGAAGAAAAATAGGATTATGTTTATTAAATTTTAATTTGAAAAATCAGTGAACATTTGAAATTAATTAAAAATATGTATAGTATTTATGTATAGTAGGATGAATACACTTTTTAGTGTTTACGTCTATTTTCAATACTTAGAATTGTTAAAAAATATTCAGTCAATCAATATTAGGAAACAAGACGTATATACTATTTAAAATGTTTATAAAAACTAAAAAACAACGCTTAAAATCAACAGCAACTTAACCTCAAAAGTAAATAAACTACAACAGGATACAAAAATTATATCGAATGATCCAATCCGAAAATTAGAATTTGTGAAACTTCAACCAAAGAGTATAGACGCTTAGCTATATATATATATATATATATATATATATATATATATATATATATATATATATATATATATATATATATATATTGTTATGATGTGTTGTTTGTTTGAATGATGAGCAATGAGTATTTTTAATAATATAGGGTTTTTATCGCGGTTCTCAAAGAATTAGTTTGTAAGTACTTTTTTAAATTATCTTTATTATAACTATTATGAAACACACATATATATATCTAACCTAGCCAATGTAAATTTAAAATAAACTATCTTTAAATTGAAATTCTTATGAAACTAATTAAATTCTATAGACAATGTAAAATTTAAACAAACTATCTTCAAAATTGAAATTGTTATGACACTAACTAAATTATATTAACAAAATTTTGTACCTTTCTTTCACTGAATGCCTAAATGAACTGTTTTCCACTATATAAATTCTAATCACCACTGAATGTCTTCGTACTTCAGTTATCCTTGTTTTTGTGAAATTACTTTTTCCAATTATCAGCTTCTACCAATTTAAGATATATTTTTCTTCACCAGCATTTATAAACCACCAAGCAAACCAGCAAAACAGCATTTCTATTTATTCTTCTTTTCAATATACCAATATCCAATTATTATAAGTTGATTTATACTGATCTCCAATCATAATATAATTTTAATTTCTTCCAATATCCATCCAATATTCTTCTAATATACTTTTTAAATCTTCAATAATTATTTGTGTATAATTATAAATGTGCATTAAAATATATGCATAATTTTTAATCTTCATTTAACTCACTATATTAAACAATTTGACTATTTGTAACTGATTGACTAACTGAATGGATTGGACCTACTTTCTTACTAAACTGCCTGACTGCTTACTAAAACTGCCATCTTGAATCCAAATCACGGGTATTTATATCTTTTTGGATGTTCCAGAACCATCTGGTAAGAGATCATGTTCGATTTAGTTCTATTTCTTCTATATGGATGTTCTCGAAAAAAATATCTGTTCGATCCAACGGCATAATCATTATTCCAGAATGTTCCAACATAAACAAATGGTCAAATTCTGCATTCTGGAGAATTCGTTAATGTTCTATTGATAATTTTGTTGACATTTAGGCTTTTCAGATCAGAATAAACATTTAAATCATTAAATATATATAAATTAAACATTTTAAACTAACATTATTATTATAACCCCACTTTATATTCCCAATTATTTCCTAAAATGTCACTTGGAGAGTATTTTTGGTTGCCTAGTCACATGGCTCACTTAAATATATCTACAAAATCATAACTACTAAAATACAACTTTTTACAATTATTATATGCTAATTTCTTAAAATTGCCCTCACATAAATATATTTTTATTAAATTCTCTAGTATATAACTTCTTAAAATAACCAACTACTTTTAATATCTAATATATAACTTGTAAATTATTTTTAATCACTATTTTTTTTTCTCCTATATCATATCAATATATATATATATATATATATATATATATATATATATATATATATATATATATATATATATATATATATGCGTCTATATAAGCGTCTATGTTCTTTGCTTCAACCAAAGCTTCAACTAATAACTAATATCCATGGTACAATGAATTTGTACCATGACTAATATCAACTTACGTTGAAGAAGACCAGAAGAAGACTGCCGATTGAGAGCGAACTGTACCGATCGTAAGTTCTAGTACTTGGCCCTAACTCGATGTACTTGGCATAGCTGGCAACAATGTGGCTGTTAAGAGAATTAAATTTCGGAAAAATTAAAATATTAGAATATGATGTACGTGCTGCCATCTACTCATAGAATTGTTAAACGTTAATTTATTTGAATGTCACTCGTTTTAACTGCGGCGTGAACATACCCTCTTAAACGGGCCATAGAAAACTCAATGGGAAATTCTAGTGCAGAATGCGTAAAACCGGTTGAGTTTGGTCACAATGAAATTAAATATTAACAATATTTGAATTTTCAATATTTTTTTTGTTTTAGGATTTATTGTTTAAAAAACAATAAAATGGATCAAATGTACTCAGTTGAGGAGAAAGTAGCAATAATACAAGATGTTTTATTCAAGCAATAGTGCGCACGCTGTCAGTTGTTTATTTAGCGGATGATATCTCTAGACTTGCAAGAAGAGATTTTACCAAGCCTTGCTTAAGTTACTCTAGATGAACAAGAACTTTAACTGGACAACAATAGGTGGAGGGTAGAGGCATTCCTTAAAAACAGTTTAAATAATTATTTGATTGGAAATAACTGTAACATTAAGTGGCCTCCGAGATCAAGCGATATAGCTCCAAAGGATTATTTTATCTTATTTACAGATATTGAAGGATTACAATGCAAATTAATGAAGATTGTGCAAAAATAACGCCAGGCGTTCTGGCTAATGTTAAACGAGAATTTTACAATTGATTGAGATACTGCTTAATACAAAATAGCGTATCGTTTGGCAAGTAGTATAGCCGAGTATGCTCTCCTCTCTACTAATCTAAAATTGAACTTTTCGTCATCCACCTACGTTCGGAAGACGAAAAATCCATCACGACTTGACCTGATATTATTAACAATAACACTGTATATAGAAATAATTATAGATTTCAATAAATCCGCTGTACATTCGGCTTTGTGGGTGGTTCCCTCTGAAATGCGATTGTGATCAACAACTGAATTATAATTACATTTTATAATAATAAAAAATGATCACGGCCGGAACATTGGCGTATCTAAAAAATCTTTGAAAGATGTACATTTTTTTTAAAGTAGTAACAAACCATGGGTATCTGTTATGCGTATTAAAGGTAATCTACAAATTACTAAAACAAGAAAACAGCCAAAAATGCTATAGAGAGTGGCACATTTTGATAGATGCATGTTTAATAGAATGTGAAAACACTGGTTTGTCTTCACTTCTTCGTTGGTTCACTGGTAAATAGAATTGAATTGAAACGCTGTGGACTGTAATTTCGTTTAATTGTAAAATAGATGTTACACGTCTAGGTATGTGTTCACTCTTACTTCTTACTTAATTCTAAAATGGAATGAATGCGCATAGCCAAGCGCGTAGTTGACATGGTTGCCATTTAAAAAATATCAAAAAAATCCGAACATAGCCCCCCTTTTGAAGGGCACCTTCAAAAAATATACATATACACAAAGTAATGAAATAATAACATAACTAAATACATAAATATAAAAACAAAAGTAATTGTCAATTGATAAGTTCGTCTTGCATGGGTAGAGGGCACAAATGTCTTATTGAACGAGTCACTGTTGAATTCCTGGTGGTTACCTCTGCTACTCTGGTCTCTCCATCTCTACCTAGATATAATTTAGTAATTCGTCCTGTACTCCATTTACAGGGAGGAACAGAATCAGTTTTAATCAGAACCAAGGTCCCTAGTCGAATCTTGGTGGATGGATCCTTCCATTTATACTGCTGATGGAGTTGAGATACGTATTGTTTAGAAAATTGGTGCCAAAATTGTTGATACAGCTGTTGAACATGTTGAAATCTGGACAAGCGACAGCTGGCTATATTGTCTACGTCATACTCTGGCAATGACGTGAGAGGTCTACCAATTAGGAAATGGGAAGGGGTAATAGGAGATAAGTCATTAGGACTACTTGACATTTCAAATAATGGTCGTGAATTCAATATACCTTCTATTTGTATGATAAGTGTATTAAATTCTTCAAATGTTACATTGTTATTAATTAATATACGTTTTAAATGATGCTTAGTGCTTTTAACAGCTGCTTCCCACAGCCCCCCATGATTGGGTGTATAAGGAGGAATGAAAATCCATTTTATTCGTAGCTCGCTTGTAGCCTGTTCAATAGAACTATAATTGTTTTGTAAAAATTGTCCTAATGATTCAAGATAATTGTTGGCTCCAATAAAGGTGCTGCCATTGTCTGAATAAATAGTACTAGGTATACCACGTCTAGCGGTAAATCTTTTCAAACTTGATAAGAAGTTCTCTTTTGTAAGATCTGACACAACTTCTAAATGAACAGCTTTTGTGCAAAAGCAAATGAATAATGCCAAATAACATTTGAATACTTTAGCCCCACGCCCCGTTTTGTTAAGAATATTAAAAGGACCTGCATAATCTATACCAGTTACATCAAATGGAAAATTCGGTTTAATTCGATTATTTGGTAGATTAGACATTGGGCTTAAAAATGGAGTAGGATTAAATTTGAAACAAGTTAAACAATTTTTGACAACTTGTTTTGCTAACACACGTCCTGCTATAGGCCAGTAACGTTGTCTTACTGCCGACAGCAATAATTGAGGACCTGGATGAAATAGTTGCTTGTGTTTATATTTGAAAATTAATTTAGTAAAATAGTGTTTGGATGAAAGAAGAATAGGATGTCTAGTATTAAATGATAAGTAAGTATTGTTGAGTCTTCCACCTACTCGAAGAATTCCTTTGTTATCCATAAATGGAGTTAATGAAGAAAGTCTATTACTTTTTGGAAGTTGATTTCCTTTATCGAAAAGGGATAATTCGTCAGCAAATGACTCTAATTGAGCTTGTTTGACGATACTAATATGGGCTTCATCTAATTCCGCAATAGATAAATTACCAGTACGCTTGTTAGCTTTATTTCTTAAATTGTAGATGAAACGTAAACAATAGGCTGTTATTCTTTGAAGCATAATAAAATTTGAATATCTAGTGATTAAATCTGATGATTGTACTGATATAACTTGGAAAACTTTAGGAGTCTTTTTCAACTCTGTCAATTCTGACGCTTTTAACTTAAAACCCACATTGGGCCATTCTGACTGTGGCAATTGCAAAAACGTTGGTCCGTTCCACCAAAGTGTATTGGAAATTAATTTTTCGGGCATAATACCACGAGACGCAATATCTGCTGGATTACTTGAACTGTTAACGTAATTCCAGGTGAACATGTTAGACAATGCTTGAATTTTTGCTACTCGATTAGCAACGAAAACTTGTAATTTACTAGGATCAGTATGAATCCAACTTAATGCTACCTGAGAATCAGACCACATGAAAATGGGAACATTTACATTAATGGCTTCTGTTACGATTTTTATTAATTGTACACCTAATAGACAAGCACAAAGTTCTAGTTTAGGAATAGTTACAAGTTTTATTGGCGCAACTTTAGTTTTTGAACACAAAAGATTAATGTGATACTGATTCGAATCATCGACGCTTCTAAGATAAATGCACGTAGCATATGCAGCTTTCGATGCATCACAAAAACAGTGAATATCAAGTAAGGTATTCGTGACAACTTTACGAGGAATAGATATCTGATTGAAAATAACAATATTATTTTGAAATTGTAACCAAGTCTGTTGCAAATCCAAGGGAATCGGAGTGTCCCAGGAAATATGAAGAGTCCATAATTGTTGAATGAGCATTTTTGCAATAATAATAGACGGACTTAACAGACCTAGAGGGTCATATATCTGAGCAATAATGGATAAAATGTGCCTTTTAGTAAATGTTTCATGACTACGTAACTTGTTTATGTTAAAAGTAAATGAGTCAGACGAATTTAACCACTGGACACCTAATGTTTTGCAACTATCATGATCTCCCAAATTTAATACTGAATTTGAGACATTGGATTCTTGAAAATTGGTAATTACTTGCTGATCATTGGAGACCCATTTTCTTAAAACAAATTGAGCTGACTTGAGCATATCGTAAATAGATTTGCATCTTTCTTGTAGTTCGCTTAGATCATTAGATCCAGTTAATAGATCATCGACATACATATCATTTAAAATTGTGCTAGAAGCTAATGGAAACTTGTCTAAATTGTCTTCAGCTAATGCTCTGATACATTTAATTGCTAAATAAGGCGCAGATCTAGTGCCGTATGTGACGGTGTTAAGTTGGTAAATAGAAAATTCTTCGCTATTATCTTTACGCCAAAGAATTTGTTGTAAATATTTATGATCTGGATGTATGAGTATCTGCCTATACATCTTAGAAATGTCTGCTGATACAACATATTTATAAATTCTGAATCTTAACAAAATGTTTAAAATATCGTTCTGCACTTTGGGACCTACATATTGAAGGTCATTAAGAGACCATCCTGATGAGCTTTGGCAGCTTCCATCAAAGACGGTTCTAAGTTTTGTAGTAACACTAGACTCTTTTAATATGCCATGATGTGGTAAAAAATAGGAATATTCTGAATTAATAGAAATTTTATTCATATGACCTAGGTTTTCATATTCGTGAATAAAATCAAAATAGAGTTGCTTAAAATAGGAATTGGAGAATTTTGATTCTAATGACTTAAATCTTTTAATAGCTGTTTGCTTTGAATCACCTAATAAACTAGGAGAGTGTTTTAAAGGCAACTTTACAACGAATTGTCCATTCTCATCACGAAATGTGTCTTGTTTGAATAAGGATTCGCAAATGCGATCGTCTTGAGACAGAAATTCATTCTTGGTAGGAACATCTTCAAGTTCCCAAAACTTTTTTAATTGATCATCCTCAGGGATGTGTACTTTAATAAAATTGCATACATATTTATCTGAATTAATTGGAACTGTACCTGTTACAACCCAACCTAATTGAGTATTGATTAATAATGGAAGATTTTTACCTAATGAGATTTTATCTTGTAATATAAGATCCCAAAAAATGTGAGCTCCAAGTAATAAGTCAATTTCTTTGGGACAATTGAATTCTAGATCTGCTAAGTTAATCTAGTAAGGCTCGGCACTTATGATAATTACCAGCTTGATCTTTAATATTACATAAAACTGTAGCTAATAAAACTTGACTCTCATTTTTTGCAAAATTTATACTTATTTGTTGTTCTAAATTATCATTTCTATGATCAGAAGTAGTAGGTAGACTTACTTGGTGACTGATGTCACGAATTGAAACTTGTGCATAATCTTTATGAAGCAAAGTGTTATGTTTGTGAGTTTTACAAATAGGACATGGACCAAATTTACAATGGCTCTTATCATGGCCACTTAATAGACAATTTTCGCATAATTTATGTTTTCTAACCTCTTGAAACCTCTGTTCGACCGATAAAGCTTTAAATGTTTATTTACTTATAAATTAAATGTTCCTTTCTGCAAAAATTGCATCGGTTTTTAACTGCAAAGTGTACTAGATTGTTAGATCTGTTATGATATTTGTTTGAAGTTGAAAATTGTGATTTGAATGCTTGAGACTCATCTAAACTTTGTAATATATCTGTTTTATTTTTTAAGAAATTAATAAACTGTTCTAAAGAAGGTAAATCATTTGCAAATTTAGTTTCTTTCCATTCCCGTACAGTATTTTTCTCAAACTTGTTAACTAAGATATGGATCATGAATGAATCATACAACTTTTCTTTTGGTATGTCAATACCTTCCAAAGAAGTTAAATGTTTTGATATTTCATCCAACATTTTTCGAAAACTAGCATAATTATTATCTTTTTGCATCATTGATAAATTTAATAGAGATTTAAAATGGCTATCTATTAGAAATTGTTTTTTATCGAACCTATCGCATAATAACTCCCACGCTCTCAGAAATGGTTGATCTACATTATCTAATCCTTCAACACAACTAGCTGCATACCCTTCTAATGAGGCTTTTAAAAAATGAAACTTTTGTCCATCGCTAAGCGAAGTATTATTAGCAATGGTCGCATTAAAACTATTTTTAAAAGCAATCCAAGATTTAAACTCTCCTGCAAATACTTTTAATTTTATTTTAGGCAATAGAACATTTTGTAGGGGATCATTTCCTGGTTTAAATTCACTAGACTGACTATATTGTGAGCTATTACTAGTTACTGGTTTTAAAACACCTTGTAAATATGCTTGCGCCGCATAAAACCGATTTTCAAATTCCTCTCTTTCTAAATAGTTTTCTGGTAATTGACTTTCAGAGCACTTTCTTTCAATTTCTGTTTGAATTATATCAAAATCGTTTAATAGATTTATATTATTATCGTACCTAACTTGAATATCTGCAATATCAACATCACCTTTGTCTTTTATTTTATTAATAAATTTCTCTAGAAGTGATAATTTCTGTTTCGTAGTTCCTCGATTTCTTCTCAGATCTTTTAAATCGTCTACAAATTGTATCTCGTTATTTGAATTAGCCATCTTATTTAAAAACTAGTAGTTAAAATAGCCAAATACTTGAATAAAACTAGTTATTGTTATCAAAACAAATAATTGTATACAAATATTACAAATCGAAGGTAATATTTAAATAGATTTATAGATCAATTGCATAAAAATGTTAATTTTATTGTCAAATAAACCCAAATGAATTATCAAATGGACGGTTTTACGTTTTACTAGGAAATAGGAAAGAAATTGAAATGGATCTGACCTTGTATGTACAGTAGTCCTGACGAATACTTGTCGCTTGTCGAAGTTGTCGCCTACGTTTCTTTACGATCGGCTCTCTCGCTGAATTGGTCGACTGGAATTGACACTGGAACTCGGAACTGGTTACTTGATTTTGCCTCCAACTAGTTTTGGCGGGCACAAGGCTTGCATGCCGGTAAAATAGATAATTGAATATTTCACAAATCCGGCTCGAAGGACCAAAATGTTTAATAGAATGTGACAACACTGGTTTGTCTTCACTTCTTCGTTGGTTCACTGGTAAATAGAATTGAATTGAAACGCTGTGGACTGTAATTTCGTTTAATTGTAAAATAGATGTTACACGTCTAGGTATGTGTTCACTCTTACTTCTTACTTAATTCTAAAATGGAATGAATGCGCATAGCCAAGCGCGTAGTTGACATGGTTGCCATTTAAAAAATATCAAAAAAATCCGAACAATGCATCCATAACATACGCATACGCTCATCGATATAATATACTAAGAATGGAACATGTTGATATTTTTACATGTAACTGATAGACGACGGTACTGACGTCACATTACTAGCTCCAATGTCCGACTTGAATGTGACAGGTGATTAATTATTTTCCGATATTTTAATGTTAAACAGGTAACAATATGGGTTAAGTCAATAATTTAATGAATTCTTTTTATAAATCAATCTTCTTAGAGTGCCGTCTCCCTAAGGAGGTTGGCAATCATAATGGCTGTTTTTATTTTTGAGCTTGCTGCTCTAAACAAATCAATCGATCTGCATTGATACCAATCACGTAGATTCTTAAACCATGAGTTCTGCCTTCGGCCAACAGATCTTCTTCCTTGAATCTTTCCCTGTATGATGAGTCTCAAAATTTCATATTTTGGTCCCCTCATCACGTGGCTTAGGTATTCCAGTTTTCTGGTTTGTATAGTGGTAATTAGTTCTGTTTCTTTACTAACCCTCTCCAGTACTTCTTTATTTGTAATTCTATCAGTCCATGATATTTTTAAGACTCTGAAGTATAACCAGAGTTCAAAAGCCTCGATTCTTTTTAAATTGCATTTTTTTAATGTCCAAGTCTCAGCTCCATATATTGAAAATATATAACAGCGAATGGTACGTAGTCTGATCTCCAAATTTAGATTTTTGCACGTTAGGAGTGGCTTCATTCGTATAAATGCTGATCTTACAATCTCTTTTCGCCTGTTTATTTCTGCATTATAATCATTGGTTTCATTGATCAAAGTTCCCAAGTACTGATAGTTTTCTACTTGTTCTATCACGTTACCATTGATTGTCAATAGGTGATGTATATTTTGTGGTCTTTTTGTAATTAGCATGTACTTCGTTTTTTTAGCGTTTATAGTAATTCCCATCTCAGCAATATTCATACTTAAGCTTTCGATAAGATGTTGTAGATCTTCTATACTCGTTGCTATGATCACAGTGTCGTCTGCATATCGTGTTGTTAATTAATTTTCCGTTAACGGTAACTCCCGCTTTGATATTACTGAGCGTGTTTTGGAAAATTTCTTCAGAATATAAATTAAACAAAAGTGGCGATAAAACACATCTCTGTCTAACTCCTCTACAGATCTTCATTTTTTCTGAGTATTGCCCACCAATTTGAACTATGGCACTTTGGTTCCAATATAATGTTTGCACTATATTTATAATTTTACTGTCAATGCGCTTGTTCATAAGTATTGATATTAGTTTTTCATGTCTCACTTTATCGAAAGCTTTTTCGTAATCAACAAAGCACAAGTGTAGATCAACGTTTACATCCCGACATCGCTAAATCCATATGTTGATGGCAAATAGTCCTTCTCGAGTACCCATTCCATTTCGGAACCCGAACCGCGTCTCGCTAATATCCTCCTCTAGCCTTTCGTATATTCTCTTATGTATTACTTTCAGCAATACTTTTAAAGTATGACTCATGAGGCTCAGTGTTCAATAATCAGGGCACTTTTGCTGCTTGTTTTTTAGGGATGGGTATAAATGCTGACTTCAGCCACTCTTATGGTATTATTCCCGTATTGTACACCATGTTGAATAAATGTACCAATACTTCCAAGTTATCCTCTTCCACTAGTTTTAACAGTTCTACTGGTATGTCATCTAATCCAGCTGCCTTATTGTCTTTAGAGTTTTTGATAGCATATTTTGATTTCATCTATCGTGATTATCTAAAGGATTCAATTCTTGTATTTTCTTCATTTCACCTCTTTCATCTTGGAAAAGTTCTCTAACGTACTCCTCCCATCGTCTTAATTTCTCTGGTAAATCTATTAGTAGTACTCCTTTTTTGTTTTTTATGTGTCCTTGCTGTCTATTTTGACCCATTCCAGTCACTTCTCTTATTTTTTTGTGCATATTTCTCATATCATATTTTGTTTCTAGTGCTTCTATCTGTTTACATTGTTTCATCAAATAGATTTCCTTAGCTAATTTGATTTTTTCCTTAATTATTCGTTTTATTTCTTTATACTTCTGTAGATCTTTTCCTTTATATTTCATTCTTTCTTCCATCTGTAATAGTATTTCTTCTGTCATCCACTGTTTTTTTAGCCTCTTACCTCTGTTGTATTAAACTTTCTTGAGCTGGTTTCAGTAATGTGTTTTTTATATTGTTATACTTCTTGAAAATTAACTTTATTCAACACCAACAATAATACAATACTTTTTAACTAACTGACAACTATATACTTCAACATTCCAAATTAAAAATACAACTGTCCCCCAACTGTCAAAAACATCTGTTCTATATATATTTTCTGACGTTCTAAACTTCACTAGACATTTCAAGAATTTTCGATGTCATCTTGAATGTTCTCGAACTACTTCTTCTTTTTCGTCAATGGACTTTTCCTATGTGGGATAAATTTTTCGTAACACTGCTTCCTCCTTTATAGTTATTCGTCTCGAATAACTGGACTATCGGGGATCGATTGAAGCCAACGGAGTGGATCAGTTCCATGGTTTGGAGCTAGTCTCTCGATATAAACTACCTTGGGTTTACTTCTAGCTGAAAACTGGATGTGATAGATTAGATCATTTATTTTCTGCAGGACGGTATACGGGCCTTCCCAGTTTCGTTGAAGTTTCGGACAAAGTCCTTTCTTACGTGTGAGATTGTATAACCATACTAAGTCACCTCTTGCGAAAGTTGTACCAGTAGCATGCATGTCGAGCCTGGCCTTGGCTTTATCACTTTGAAGCTTCAAACTTTTACGAGCAAATTCGTAGACTTTTTCTAATTTTTCTTTCAAATTTTCAATGTAGGTCGGGGATGAATGTTCTTCTTCGCAGGAAGGCAATCTTCCAAAAATAAGATTTTGAGGAAGCTTCATTTCTCTTCCGGTGATCATCATTGATGGAGAATAACCAGTTGCTTCATGTTCGGAACTTCTATAGGCTAACAGGAATAGAGGAATTAAACTATCCCAATCTTTTTGATTATCAGAGACAAACATCGAAAGGTATTGACAAACAGTTCTGTTATGTCTTTCGACCATTCCGTCTGATTGAGGATGAAGAGGCGTAGTGCGAGTTTTCTTAATACCCAAGATATTCATTAATTCTTGCCATAATTCTGATTCAAAATTTCGTTCTTGATCAGAATGTAACTCTAAAGGAACTCCATGTCTTGATACGACGTTTGTTATAAATGCTTCTGCTACTGAGTTCGCATCTTGATTAGGAAGGGGTACAATTTCAGGCCATTTTGAAAAATAATCCATTGCGACCATTAAGTACTTGTTCCCTCTCTCTCTCATCGGAAGTGGACCAAGAATATCCACTGCAAGTCGTTCAAAAGGCTCTCCGGAAAGATATTGTGCCATTTTACCACGACTTCTTGTTCTAGGGCCTTTTTTACCATTACATAAATCGCATTTCCTACACCAATCTTCTACATCTCGGCGACAATCGATCTAGTAAAATCTGTCTTGAACTCTAGCCAGTGTTCTTTTGACTCCAAAATGTCCTCCAGAAAGGCTTCTATGAAGTTCTTGCAACACACTTTTAATGTGTGATTTCGGCAGTACTTGTTGAACTATACGTACTTCATCGGGACTTTCCCACTTCCGATATAATAGACCATTGGAAAGATACAGAGATTCCCATTGAGCCCATTACGCTTTTATAGTTCCACTGTATTTGGTTATTTCCTACCAAATAGGTCTTACTCCATTTTTAAGCCATTCTCGTATGACTTTTAAGTCATTATCTTTCTTTTGACTCTTTTTAAGGTTTTCCAGGGAAGTCTGATCATTATCTTCTTCCTGTATAACTGTGGTTATCTGGAGACTTACTTCTTCGGTTATGTTCTCTTTATCTTCACGTCTTTTACAGTACTGGCATTGTCGTTCCAAACAGGGTCGCCTAGAAAGAATATCGGCATTGTTATGGAGACGCCCTTTTCTATGTACTAAGTCGAAGTTATACTGTTGGAGTCTCTCTATCCACCGAGCCACAAAAGTATGAAAATGTTCTAGGGCTTTTATAATAGCTAGGAGCTCTATTCTGGTAACACAATAATTCTTTTCAGCCTTTCCCATTGTTTTACTAAAATATGCAATAACTTTTTCTTCGACTTCCTGTTCTTGTGATAATACTGCGCCAATACCATGCTGAGATGCGTCACAATCCAACAGAAATTTGCCATCTTCTCGTGGATATGCTAGAATTGGTGCGGTTGTAAGTCGTTTTTTTAAATCTATGAAAGCATTTTGACAATCCGGTGTCCAGTCAAATTCAATGTTGTTTTTGGTTAGTCGATAAAGGGGCTTAGCTATGCCGCCAAAATCTTTAATAAATTTTCGGTAATATGAACAGAGTCCAAGAAAACTTCTAATTTCCTTTTAATTTCCTGGTTTGGGCCAATCTTTAATAACTGAAATCTTCTCTGGATCAGTTTTAATTCCTTCTACTGAAACGATATGTCCTAAATAGTATGCCTCTCTTTGAAATAGTGAACATTTCTTCTAATTTAACTTTAAATTAGCATTTCTCAATCTGTCAAATACCTCGCTTAAGTTTTTCAGATGTTCGTCAAACGTTTTGGACATAATCATTATATCATCAAGATATACTAGACACGTTTTCCAGGTAAGTCCTCTTAAAACCATCTCCATTAGATGTTCAAACGTAGCTGAAGCATTACACAGACCAAATGGTACAACCTGAAACCTGTAGAAACAACGGCCAGTTGACAAAGCTGTTTTGTCTCGATCATCAGGATGTACTTCTACTTGCCAGTAGCCACTTTTTAAATCTAGGGTAGAAAACCATTTAGCACCTGATAGAGTGTTTAGTGTATCATCTATTCGTGGCAACGGATAACTGTCTTTTTGTGTAACCTGGTTTAATCTTCTGTAGTCTACACAAAAACAAGTAGATCCAGCTTTTTTAGTTACTAAGACTACTGGTGAACACCAGGGGCCCGAAACTTCTTCGATAATATCAGCATTTATCATGTCTTGTATTATGTTTTCAACTTCTTTTTGTCTAGCAAATTATTAACAATAACAATATTATACCTCTTTTTATTTACGTCCATAATTTGTTTGTTGTCAGTTAGTGTTTTTTGCATATTAACATTCACATTATTTTTTAATTCGTTTTTTATTTCTTCGTTTTTTAGCATTCTTACATTAATTTTTGGTTGTTGTTCTTTCAATTCAAGTTCAATTCTTTTTAATTTTATTTTCACGTCAGCAACTAATGGGTTGTGGTCTGAGTTAACATTTGCTCCAGGATAAGTTTTAACTGAGGTTATAGAGTTTTAATATCTGCTATTTACGAGTATAAAGTCTATCTGGTTTCTGACAATGTGGTTTTCTGTATGTGAAGGAGACGTCCATATTCTCTTAGGAAGCTGAAACCAAATATTGGCAATTACCATATTCTTTTCTTGGCAGAATTCTATGAGCCTTTCTCCTCTCTCTTTTCTAGTTCCTAATCCGAACTGTCCAACTATATTTTCAACTGTACCTACTCCAATTTTTGCATTAAAGTCTCCTAAAATGTAAGTAATATCTCTAGATTTTGTTAACTTGATTGTATTGTGCAATTCTGAATAAAACTTTCGATCTCATCTTCGGTCTTATCAGCTGTGGGAGCGTAGACTTGGATCATATTAATATTACAGTTCCGTGCTTGAATTTTTAGCATTATTATTATTTCTGACATTTAAATCGCACCTAGCACTGATTTTCTAATAGTGTTGCATATGATGAAAGCTACTCCGTATCGATGATCAGTTTTGTCTCTTCCAGTGTAATAGATATTGTGGTTATTTATTGATATCTCTCCATTTCCTGACCATTGTACATCGCTAACCCCAAGTATATCTATATTTAGTCTCTCTTTCTCTTTAATAACATTATGTAGTTTTCCAGGCTGATACATACTTCTTAGATTCCAAGTAGCTATTTTTATCTGAGAGGGTTGAGTATTTTTTTTTTTTGGTTTTTTTGTGCAAGGGTTTCGCGTGTTGACGACCAAGGAGGCCTTGCTTTCTGATGATTGTCCTCCCCTGCCGGATTTTGGTCTCCGATTACCATAATCAATTATGTCTCTTGTGCAAATAGTGTTAGCCATTATAATTTATACTAAAGATGTCATCAGGGACCTTTAATGCAGTGGTTTGTCGTTGCCTTCTGCATTCTGATGCCGTTGACCACTTTCTTGGTTCTTCCGCCTTCAAGATTAATTTCTCAGTCTCAGGACAACAGAGTGTCCTTCCACATACTAGCTTATTCGCCCTAATCCGTTGGCCAGTAAATGGTGGATTGCTTATCATGGCATAAATCAATAAATTCGTTAATTTTTAATATTTTGAATCCAGCCACATCAGTGACGGGCGATGCACAATTACGTAACTGTAAAATATATATGTTTTTATGTTATAGAAATAATATTTTTTTAATTTTACCATGTTTGACTTCATATCTTTTATTCTAATGTAAATAAGAACGAAAATAAATAATTATTGTACATGTATAGACCCAAATTTTTTTTTTTTTTTCGTACACCACTGACATTCCGGAAACAAGAGTCGACCATTTTTACTAGCTACTTTGGACACAAGTATTTATTTATAGGCTCTATTCTTAGTATATTATATCGATTCATACGATATTTCCTATCACTGATCTACACAATTGCAAGAGACATTAAGAAAATCCAAACATTTCGAGGAAATCTGATTTTTCTACATAACACATTGTATTTTCAATTTCATTTGCAATTTGCAAGGCAATGACTTTTGAACTACCTACTATCAATCATACACTTTTGATAGTCCATCGCATTATCGTCACAATTGTAATATTCGCAGCAAGTACTGTAGTCATGGATTTATACGTCCATGACTGTAGTACTTGCAGTAGTGAAAGAATATATATATATATATATATATATATATATATATATATATATATATATATATATATATATGTATATATATATATATATATATATATATATATATATATATATATGTATATATATATATATACATATATATATATATATATATATATATATATATATATATATATATATATATATATATATATATATATATATATATATATATATATATTCTTTCACGGCTGCAAGTACTACAGTCATATATATATTATAGGATAGGATATATATTACAGGATCCAACTTGTAAATACAATACATTTTGGAGACGGCTATCGCCGTATTCCCGTTCTCCTCCGCCAATCCTCTCGGTCCAAGGCGTGCTCCTCCTCCAAACCTCTAGATTCCATCGCTCTTCTAAATCCTTCATTCTATGAGCGTCGAGGTCTACCTCTTTTTCTTCTTCCAGGGGGCATCCATCTGTAAAGTTTTTGGGGCCAACGTTTGTCAGGCATTGTCAATAGGTGTCCAAACCATTTCAAACCTCTTCTTTCTATTCTGTAAATGACCGTTTGTGTAGCATTCATGTTATTTCTTATAAATTCGTTGATCTTCCTTTCCAGCCTTGATGTTCTTCTTCTTCAGGTTCCTTCTCCTATCGGAGCTTGGAAATCATCATCGCTATTTTAATTTTATTGGCCGCGCTTCTGAATAATTCTAATGAGTTGCAACCGAACCATTCTCTCAAATTTCTTAGCCAGGATATTTTGCGTCGTCCTGGGTTTCTCTTTCCTTGTATCTTCCCCTGCATAATTAATCTAAGTAATACGTACCTACTTCTCGCCCCTCATTATATGACCCAGATATTGAATCTTTCTAATTTTAACAGTTTTTATGACTTCACATTCTTTCTTCATTCTTTGTAACACCTCTATATTAGATATTTTTCAGTCCACGATATTCTGTGGATTCTCCTGTAGTACCACATTCCAAAGGAGTTTAATTTTTTGATTTCAGACTGTTTTATTATCCACGCTTCCATGCCGTATAGTAAAGTAGAAAAAACGTAACAACGTAGCATTCTTGTGCGGATCTCTAGATTAAGGTTACGGTTGCAAAGTAAGTTCTTTAATTTTATGAACGTGTTTCTTGCCATTTCTATCCTAGATCTGATTTCTTTTGTTTGATCTCCATCTTCGGTTAGCCACGTTCCTAAATATTTATCTGTTGTTACTCTTTCGATCGTTGTATTATTGATGATCAGGTTATCTACATTTTGTGGTTTTTTTGAGAATATCGTTGATTTCGTTTTCTTGAGATTCATTTGCAGTCCGTACCTTTCACATGCATTGTATACATGTTGTATTATGTACTATAAATCTTCCATGTCACTTGCAAATATGACCGTATCGTCCGCATATCTAATAGTATTAATGCTATTTCCGTTGACCAAAATACCTTCCACAATATCCAATAAAGCTTCTTGAAATATCACTTCACTGTAGACGTTGAATAATAGTGGTGAAAGTATGCACCCTTGTCGAACTCCTCTAAGTATACTTACTTCCTCTGTCAGTTCTCCTTCGACTATTCTTGCTTTCTGATTTTGATACAGATTCGATATAATTTCTAGATCTCTACTATCTATGTTTTTGGTCTTAAGAATACTTAAAAGCTTTTTATGTTGAACTCTGTCAAAAGCTTTTTTAAAATCTATGAAGCAAGCATATATGTCCTGATTCATATCCAGACATCGTTGTGTCAGAACAATCTTCTCTTCAGGTCTGCATTAATTGTCCATACTTCAGAGCCATAACAAAGAACTGATTCAACCATGGTTTGCCTTTCTTTTGTTCCTTTTGGAAATGTTGCGATCCCACCATAAGGAGTTCAGACATCCTACAATTTTACGTCCCTGAATAATTCGGTGTTTAATTTCGGTTTCTCCCAAGCCGTTTTTATCAATGAATGCACCTAAATATTTAATTTTTTTTACTTGTTTGATTTCCACGTCCTTGTCTATCAGCACTTCAAACCTTGCATCTGAATTGATAACTAAATATTCTGTTTTCTTCATGCTGACTTGTAACCTCCATTTTACATATTCTCTGTATAGACGTTTTATCATAAATTCTAGATCATAAGAATGTAACTTGTAACCCGCATTTTACATATTCTCTGTATAGACGTTTTATCATAAATTCTAGATCATAAGAATGTAACTTGTAACCCCCATTTTACATATTCTCTGTATAGACGTTTTATCATAAATTCTAGATCATAGAATCTTGAGCTAGGACGACTTGGTCATCCGCAAAGTTCAGAGAAAAGTACGTCATCTCCTATGAAGATTCCCATTCCCTGGCAGTGGTTTTTCCAATTTTGGAGGACTGCCTCAACATATAAATTAAACAGTAAGGGTGACATACCGCGTCCTTGTCTTAGTCCTTTAGTTACTTTTATTGTCGTAAAAGCCAATTAACGAAAGAATTATCTCTGTAATTAAAAATAGTATGGCAAATTTTTGGTACTAGGCTGTATACTCACACAGCCAGAAACAGTTTTATAAAAAGGATTTTTCACAGGAATTACACTCTTTTCACTAAATTACATCTAAATCTCAATAAACAGAACTCCTTTTTAATGCAGTTCATAGTTTAAAAAATAGGAACAAAGATTCTAAAATACACGTTGTATAGATAAAAACCAGGGGCATGCAGTCCCTTCAACGTGACTTACAATGGTAAAAGAATTTCTCCTAATTATGATTATTTCACTACGAGTTTTTTCTAATAACCATTGAAAGAAAACTGCCAAAATACTTTTATTTGTGGTGGTATATCTATTTAATGTTTTATCTCATTTGTTTAGCAATAACTTTCTTTATTTAAACATGTTCCACTTAATTTACAAGTTCTAAATACAAAAAAGTTTTTTCGATTGAATTTTTAGGATAAAGATACAAGCTGAAAGATATAAAATCGTTACCAGTAAGTAGTAATCCGTTCTGAAATATATAAATTTTTAATTGGACCACACAATTCGTAGTTCCAATTCGGTGTTAAAAGCTGGCCACTCCTATCTATTGTTAGAATGCATGTAATTGATTATTACCAAAGATAAACCGGCTCATATTTAGACACCCTGTAGTCAGAAACGTCAAGCAATAATTCCTATCTATTAATTTGCAGATTAATTCGATGACATATCGCGCTATGTCCAAGATACATATCTATCATCTATCACGTTCCACACCCATACCTTAGATTTTAGATGTGTATCTGATCAGAAAAATATTTCTGTAACAGTACGAGCGTGCCGCAAGATCGATCACCGTTCGTAAGGTATACCAATGGGATTGTTATTTTAATTAAAGTATTTTTATTATACAACAAACTGATTACACTTTTACAACTATAATTTTAATAATTTTAACGTTACAAAGTATATGCTTAGCGCCAAAACACACACACGCACATATATATATATATATATATATATATATATATATATATATATATATATATATATATATATATATATATATATATATATATATATATGAATCTTTTTTATTTCCTGGGTTTGTCGGTCTGTTGTAAATTAAACTACTTAACTATTGCTTAAAACGTTTCGGCAAATTTGTCATTTTCAATAAGCACTTTATTTTATAAACGTGTACATTATACAATGTAATTTATTATTATACATTTACACTTTTTAAAATTTTAACATGGATTAAAAAATTGGTATCTGACTTTGACAGATGACAGCTGGCAGGTATCTTAAAATAGGAGTGGTTCAGTGTCGTATCTTAAATATCTGCCATAGTGCATTTAAAAACAACTCAATTTATTAAATTATGATACATATTGGAAAGATCTTTGATGTCAGTCTTATTATTGATAGAATTTGCATCTGTTTTTGTAATTTTGTTTTTTTTCCTAAATCAAAAGAATGGCTATTTTCTAGAGAATGTTTGGATAGGGCTGTTGTGTTTAATATATTGGTCTGTATACTTTTTCCATCGTCAATTTGCCAAGCGTCGGCTTTTGAGATTCTTTGATGTCAATGCCGACCATTGGCGTGGAAATTAAGAAAAGGGATCAGTTATCAAACGCATATTTCAAGAAAAATCATATAATTTTTATTAATTTTTACATAATTATATTCAGGAAAATTTCTCAATTTTTGGGCAGAAATTGTTTAAACAATTTTTTAAACAAATTCAAAATATCACCTTTTGTGCTCCAAAAAATATTTTTTAGGTTTTTGGGTGACTCTAAATAAGATCTATGTCATTTTTCTCAAAAGTTAATAGTTTTGGAGATATACGCGATTTAAAATCCGAAAAATGCGATACCTAATATGCATTTTCGAGGCTTGAAAAATATGTAAATGAGTATTTTTGAGATTCAAGAGTATCTAAACTAAAGTATCAACATTGATTTTGGTGAGAAATCGGAGCAATATTTTCCGTAGCAGAAAAAGGTGATCTTTTGAATTTGAATTGTTTCCGGCAAAAATGTCCGGCACCCTTCAACCTTCGATTTGTTTAAACGGGGCATTTTTGAATAGGACTCTTCAAAGGACAGAATCAGTTTTTTTTTCAAATGGGAGCGGGCTCACAACATCGAATAAATAACAAATTAATTCTTTCAAATTAAAGCTTGTTTTTGATCATTCTAATTAATTCTTTCTTTACTGGAATCTTTTTAGGAACAGTGATGTTTTTAAGTTGCATAAATTTTAAAATTTCGTCCTTTTTCGTGTTATTATTAGGTATTTTATTTAATATGCGGGAATGATCCGACGCATTATCCATAACAATCACTGAATTCGGCGGAATATATAATTATATTCAGGGAAATCTCTTAATTTTTCACGAATCAGTTCTAAAGTAGGCACTCTATTTTCTTTGTAAAAATTGTAAACTGTTCGCTGAATAACGTCTTTTGCAGCAGTGTCAATCCTACCCAATTTTTTATTTGGTCGCTTTCGTTTTAAGTAATGATCTGTAACTGTGCCTAATTTAATAATTGTATATATCGTCTTATACCCGATTTTTTGAAATACATGAATTCTCGAAACAATTGCATTATCAATTGTAAACTGTTCGCTGAATAACGTCTTTTGCAGCAGTGTCAATCCTACCCAATTTTTTATTTGGTCGCTTTCGTTTTAAGGAATGATCTGTAACTGTGCCTAATTTAATAATTGTATATATCGTCTTATACCCGATTTTTTTAATACATGAATTCTCGAAACAATTGCATTATCAGTCATCCCAATATTTTCTTTTTTTAAACACTCATACATATTTAAAACTATTCTTTGGGATTGTACGTGCAAATCTTTATTTTTTAATTCAGAGCTGTCATTAACATAATTGTCATTATTTATTGATAACACAGAAGTTGATGCATCTTAAAAAATGCCATCCTAGAAAAATATAATATTACTTATAACTTATATTACCTATACCTTTTAATAAGCCTCCGCCTCTTCTTCTCTTCTTCACGTGCCATCTCCGCGACGGAGGTTGGCAATCATCATGGCTATTCTGATCTTAGATGCTGCTGCTCTGAATAGTTCAATTGATGTGCATCCGTACCATTCCCTCAAGTTACGCAACCATGAGATTCTTCTTCTTCCTACACTTCTCTTGCCCTGGATTTTCCCTTGTATAATCAATTGAAGTAGGTTGTATCTCTCATTACGCATAACATGCCCCAGGTATTGCAGCTTTCGTGTCTTGATAGTTTCCAATACTTCCATTCTTTTGTTGATTCTTCTCATGACTTCGTTGTTTGTTACATGCTCGGTCCATGATATCTTCAGGATTCTTCTATACACCCACATTTCAAATGCTTCCAACTTTTTAGCAGTCGACGCGTTAAGTGTCCATGCTTCTATCCCATAAAGCAGAGTCGAGAAAATATAGCACCTTGCCAGCCTAACTCTCAAGTCCAATTTTAGTTCTCTTGCACAAAGTACCTTTCTCATTTTATTGAAGTTTGTACGTGCTTTCTCTATTCGAACTTTGATTTCTTTGGAGTAATCGTTTGTGTGATTAATTCCTCCGCCTCTGCAAAAGGAAATATTTTAGGGTGTCACATACCCAGACAAACAGGTGTTCATTAGAATTTACGGCTTTGCGCTTCGCGCTGTTGCCATAATGCATGAGTTTAAAATTAGTGAATATAACCTTAATACCATTATTAATATATCTGCAATTTTTCATGTTTCCGGGTAAGGTATAAAATCAATGAAATTTGGAAAAAATAATACAATTCTTGAAACCGTTTTTGAGAACTTGGGATTCTAAGTTGTCTGATTTCTTAAAAGTCGATCATTATATCTATAAAAGTATTACCGCTAAATTCACCAACAGGGCAACGTCGAACGTTCAAATTCTCTCCAGACTACAATGTTGCCAATATTCGAAAATTACTTAGAATATAAGTAATATATACAAAGTTCACCGTTGCTTTAATTCATTAGTGAAGAGTCCATGGAAATATTAGTACCTAGTTAATTAATTTATATATATATTTTTTGAGAATATGTTTATATTATTTTTTAAGAGTGTCGTTCGTTGACTAGCAATTGAATAATAACGAATAGGGAATAGAGAATATTTTTTAAATATAACCTTAGGAATTTTAGGAAATATGTCTGACAACCTTGATTTGAAAGGCGGTCTCTTTGATACCATAATGAGACATGTTTATGTTGGAAAATTATTAGTGGATGTACTATACACTATGTTTGTGTGGAACAACTCTTCTATGCAGGTATTGGTGTGTTTGCCCAATATGTTGAATTAAAGTCTTTACAATTTATTTTATAAAAAACATTTGATTGATAATCTTTATTAACCTTGGGTTTGAATTTTGAAAAATATTTTCCAGGTGTTTTTGATGATTTATGTCTAACATTAATATCATACATTGCATTTGTTTATAAAATCCATTAATGTATGGTAAGGATCAAAACATCTGGAAAATATTCAAAACACCTGGAGAATAATACGGTTAAACCTAAAATTAAGATTAAGTTTATAAAAATTAATATTAAACTTACCAGGCTTCCGGGTTAAACCGCGATTTTCGCTGCACCGAGCTTTCGACATCCTCTCTGATCTATTTTCCAGAGCTTTCAGGGTCAGTCTTCTGAGCCACGAGATAGGGGACTAAGACCCCAAAAGCCACTTTATAATAGTTCATCGAAAAATATTGGCTCGATGTACCTACTTACAACGTAAAAGTGAATATAACTCATTTTCTTTATTATAGATCGCCAGTACTTCTGTTGGACCAAACTATTCTGATTCGGATATGCAACGTGACGGGACTGAAGGTTCAGGATCAGGGGCTGGCCCCGATATCGATGATGATGACTTGATGAGAGGATCTGGATCTGGCGACGGACCCACAGACCACGACGGTGAGTTTTAGCTCTTCCTTATTAATTAACGAATAAATGAAATAGCAATTGAACTATGTTATATTGTTTTTGTAATTAAAACATAATCATTATCAAAATAAAACTTAGTATCTTTTAAAGTCTGGGGTGAGTTTGTGGTTAAATTGATCCAAACTATCACAGATAGTAGTGCTTCTTCAAAAGAGAACTCACTATATGCATTGTATAATAATGGAGACATAATACATCCTTGTCGCACTCCTCTCCTGATTTCAATGTCTGAACTTGTTCGTTAATGTTTGTTTATTGTCTTTAGAATTTGGACTAAGTTTTAATATCTTACTTTGAGAATGCTTTTTCTAAATCGATGTAACAAACAAGAACATCCCCATTAATATCCTTGCATATTTGAGCTATCGCGTTAAAAGCAAACAACACCTCTTTGGTTCCTGGTCCATTTCTGACTTTTATCTATTCCTTCTTCCAGTTTTTTATTTATGCGACCATGTATTATTTTCAAAAATAATTTGAAAATATTACTTATTAATGATATTTTTCAAATGTAGGTATAGTTTGTAGTTTTTAGCGTTTACAACACTCAGATGCAAAAAAAACGCAACGGAGAAAATTTTGGTCAAATTCAAAGTAATTCAGTTTTTTTTTATTTTTAGCCCTATTTTGATGATTTTTTTAGCACACTGTGTAAAAATTTATAAATTTTAATTTAGTATAGTGAGTTTTTTAATAAAATTTGGTATTTGACTTATTATACGGGGTTAATCGAAAGGTGGTTTTTTATCCTAACTTTGAAACATCCTGTGGAATAATTCCGTTGCGGACTTTGCCACCCACAATTTACGACTTTTCCTATTATTACCATTATCTTTTGTATTAATTTCTAATACGACGATGGGAGCTTTGATGACTGATATCCAAGGAATGTCATATCGACATCCCAGAAGCACTGTATTTAAATAATGATTAAAACAACGACATGATCTTGGTTTTAATGAACAATGATAACAATAACAAAACATAAAAAAAAAGAACTTAAATTTAACTTAACCTAAGTACGAAAATAACAAAGAAAAACTACTAAAAAATAACTTAATACTTTGTATTGCCTCCCCTAGCCTCTATAACTGCCTGTACACGTCGGCTCATGTTGTTTATGAGGTTGCGAATATCATCCTGCTGAATATTTTGCCATTCCTCTTCTAGAGCCAAGCGAAGGTCGGTAATTAAGGCTGGTGCGACTTCGCGACCTCAAATATTTCTATCAAGCATGTCCCAAACGTGCTCTATTGGGTTTAGATCTGGCGAACACGCTGGCCAGTTCATTTTATTAATACCAACTTCCTCTAAATATTGCGTGGCACACATTGCAGAGTGGGGTCGCGCATTATCTTGCATTAACATTGCTCGTTCTCTCCCATCTGATGAGTGAAGACAGTATCTCGACTCATCCGTAAAAGGAACATTACTCCATTTTCCTAAATTCTAATGTAAATGTTCCCTGGAAAATTTTAGTCTAGCCACTCTGTGCCGTGGAAGTAATTTGGGCCCAGTTGCTGTTCTACAACTTTGCAAACCAAATTTATGTAATCTTCGACGAACTGTAAATACACTTACATTATTGCCTCGAACCTTTTGAAGCTGATTTCTTGTTTGCACCGCTGTTAAATGACGATCTCGCAAAGCGTTGACTCGTATAAAACTGTCATCTAAAGCAGTAGTTTTGCGCTTCCTACCACTTCCCGCTTTACGCTTGTTTGTTTCAGTTCGTATAAAACGTTCCACTACCCTTTGGATGGTAGAGCGATGAGTATGTAGTACTCTAGCCACATATTCATAATTTCGCCCATCTTCAACCAGAGCAACTACGGCTTTCGCACAATATTCGACACTAAGAACCATGAATATAAGTAAACAAAATGTAAGTGTCAATATGATATGACATAATGATAACAGTTACCAAAGCCACCTCGTCGTATTACAAAATAACTCCAAAATAATCATAATTAAAAAAGTCTTTAATTGTGGGTGGCAAATTTATTTGGTTCTAAAAAATGAACCAAGGCATATTTTGACAAAACAAAAAACAGAATGCTTTTTAGACGTGGTTGCAACCGAAAAATAAGGTTTTACGAAAATTCGCAAAAGGAATTATTCCACAGTATGTTTCAAAGTTAGGATAATAAAACCTCGTTTTAATTAACTCCGTACAATAAGTCAAATATAAAATTTTATCAAAAAACTGACATATCAAATTAAAATTTATAAATTTATACACAGTGTGTTAAAAAAATCGTGAAATGGGGCTAAAAATAAAAAAATTGAAATACTTTGAATTTGACCAAAATTTTCTCCGGTGCGTTTTTTTTGCATCTGAGTATATTTTTAGTGAGAGTTTCAGCCGTTGTTTCGGTATATATTATGTTATAAAAATCTACTAGTATGTCTAAGGTTTCGTCATTCTGGCATTTTAACGTTTCTACTGGTATTTAGACTGGCCCTACAGCTTTGCCATTTTTGCTATTTTTAATGCCATTTATATTTCTTTTATACTTTTATTTCCATTTGTTCTAATTTGTTCTAAAAACGTAAAAGTATAACATTAAATTTATGCTACTAGCTAGGTCTTGTTAGTATCTAGCCTAATAACCTTGTTTATTGCAATTGAGATAGATGATATAATAATAACTTATTTGTCTTTATATGAAAGCAATTCGTAACTTATATTTAATTATTCTAGATTCTGTAGAGCCACGTGTGAATACCAACAATAACCAACCAACCCAGGGATCCAAAACACCAACTAGTCACGACCAAACCCCAACGGTCCATCTTGTAGGATACAGCAATAGAATCACTCCTGCACCTACAGTGATCTTAGTAATTGTTGCTGTCATTTCATGGAAATGCAGACTTTTTATGTAAAAAATGAATATTTAAAAAAAGAAATTATAAATAGACTCTAAAAGTGTGTGAAAGAGGGATGTAATTGAAATGGGTATAGTCGAAGAAAAGAAGAGATTAGAAAAGGTCTATTTGGTGTTGTTGAAGATTTAAAAAGGAATATTTATGACGGTTTTTTTTATAAAATGGTGCCATTTTAATTTTTGGGAAAGAGACTAATATTAGTATACGGTTTTTGGCTGTCGAAGATTTTGAAAAGTTTCGAAAAGGAATTAGGTCCAGAGTAACATTAAATTGTACCTATATTATGTGCTTGAAATGACGTTTATTTTGAAAAGGTGACATTTATCTCGAATATAAGTATCTCAAATTTAATTCAAACAAAAAAGGGAGAAAATTATTAAAAATACTTTCAATTATTTTATCTTAAAATTATTATTTGGTTGCGTACCTACTGATCAGTCCATAACGGTATAAAATATAAACCTTTTGATATCATACGTCACTAATTTGTCACTTTTTCATATCCTTCAGTTGTCACTTGTCATTAACGTAAAAAACGGGAGTGACAAGAATAAAACCATTCCCTCTATTTATGAACTTCATTATTTTAAGTGCATTGTTGACAATCCCTTTGATATCAATCTTCAATTCTATAATTCAAAATCATATATTTTATGTATATGTCTTACTTAACATTTCTTGAGCTATTAATTATAGATCACATTCACATGTTCCGATATTTGCTTGCATAAACATACATATATTTTCATGTGGTTTTTGTCATTACCCGGCTTCTCGTTTTGCATTTCGTCCATACTATATTGCGGTGATTCTTACCCGATTTCTTCTTTAGTTTTACCTTTTTTGTCTTCTCTGATTTGGTCTTGATCTGGCCTCATACCTCTCCTCTATATCTTAGGCCTGAGTTTCACACTAGATCTCTTTTTGTTTTGATCTTTCTGAATTTTCTTAAGTTGCAAACGTTTGGTCTTCTCGTTTGATGTTTGTTTAATAATAAATTAATGGATCCAGATTTCATCATCTTTGGGTGGGTCTTTGACTATTATTTTAAATAATTTGCAGATAGGACGTGCATGAAATCTTGTAACAGACAGATCGCTAGAGAATCTATTTATAAGGGTTTTCTTCAATTCTTGCTTTATGTCAAGATCATCCAGTTGTTTTATCTTAAATACTCTTTTGAAAACACATGAAAAACCACATTTGAAACGCGTGGGCTGAGTTTAATTTAACTTGGTTAAAATATGAATTTTTAATAACGTAACTTAAATTTAAAATTATCTATATATTTGAATTCCGATCTTTTCAAACCTTATGGATATAGTTTATATACTGCTTCAACTTTTTATTTAAAAAATTGTACTATTACACCACAACTCCAGTGTCAAACTACTTAATTATTAAATATTTACTATATTTTTTTTAGTTTCTTATTCAATTGGTTTGTATTCTCTAGTGCTTGCCGACTGAATACTTTTGCAGTGCGTTTCCTTATTTAAACATTGCTCAATCTCCTCAACTCATGTTGATCATGAAAGAGATAATAAAAAGCTCCTGTATTATGAAAATTGTTCTGATGTTCTGACGGGATGTAATTTTTTAGAGCGTATAACATTTGCTCTATATCAGTATTATTAAATATATTTGGTGTTAAATGTCACTTTTAATTTGCGTTTTATTTAAAGCTAACTGTGTAAGATGACCAATTAAACAATGTTACTATTGACTTACTGTAGTAATGGATTTATGGAGATAATAATATAACTGTAATAGTAAAAATAGCGATAATAATAAGATGGAGTATGTACAGATGTGCATGTAAATTATGGTGGAGACTAAAAACTTTTTGAAATTTTCCAGAGCTGGGTTCTATACGTAAATATAATGAATTATTCGTTTTACGTTTTTTTTTGCGACTTTTGTTTATTTTTTATCATTTTTATTTAGTTCATTATTGTACAATTTAATATTGTATAAATGGGGGATTTAAAAAAGTTTTTTCAAGTCAAGCCACCCTAATACCAATAATTCTTGCTTAATTTTTTTGTAAACATTTTTCTAAATCATAGTTTTAGTAATGAACGTTGCCAATTACAATAAGTGTACATTTGAATTACTTAGATATTATCTTTTTATCGTTTCCTATTCGAAATATTTTTCACAGCTACTTATATTTAGGGTTAAAAAACTGTTCAATACGCTTATCCATTATTCCGAATGTTTTGTTGTAGAAAACAGTAATAAAGGGAATATGCCACCTGAATTAAACTTATACAAGGATTCACGTTTATTCACATATTTAGTCTAATTTAATATACCTAACAAAACGCTTATATTGTAGTAGAGCAATGTCATTTTTTTAAGGACAAATAAAATGTTCGACCGATGCATACCATAAGAAATACAGTTTTGTGTCCATATTTATGTATTTATTGCCTTTTTTTGTATCTTTATAAATTATCAGTAACAAATTGCTATTTTATGTGCGTAAAGGTTACTTTTTTAAATAATGTTATTTTGCAGATAGTTAGCTTACTTTGCTTTAAATTTTTCAAAATTCTATTGGTTGCATGTTGCCATATGCAACGGGAGCATGTAAAGGAGTCAAGGTCACAGTTACTATAACTTCAATAAAGCATTCAATATTAATTATATATTAGTGTGAAACTTCACATTTTTGCTGCCTACTACTGGACTAAGTAGATGACTAGTAATATCAAACTTTATGTAATCCCCTACCTTAAAGGCTAATGCTCGAGACTAGTCTACCATTACCGCTGCCAGAAATTTGGATAATTCTTCAAATCTGGTTTCACGATTTCTCTTTTGAATTGTAGCTGGGTATGTTTTTCCTCGATTTCTTACATAGAATCCAAGAATTATGGTTAGTAACATCTATCAGTCACTAACAAATTATATCACAATTTTTTACTACGAATATGAATTCTAGACCATTTTATAATTATTTATGAACACCATAGTTACCATTAGTGGCCTTTCTACATTAATATTTTTTCTTGTTTACCGACAATATGTTCTGACTTCCCCTAGTGAACTTTCTCCATATTTTTACGATTCCATGCCATTATGAGCATATGGATCAATTAATATGCTTGGCGTTTTATTGAGAATATGTTTATAAGCGTCTTTGCATTTTCTGGTCATTACATTTTTTGCAACTAGAGGACAAATCTGTTATCTCGAATAGATCCAGTTGCCCCACAATCTAATAATCTTGATTCAATAGGTGAATACTTGTCAAAGTAGAAGGAATGATGTAGATGTTTTTCTCATCTGGGACTGGAACATTGTAATGAAAGGTGCCTTTCCAAAAGCATTTCGATATTGTGATTCTGAAATAATTTTCCTAATATAGCAATAAATTAACTAATACTTTTGGTTGAAGTATTTGATCATAAATCATTGTAAAAGATCTGGTATTGGTTTGTTTAGCCGCATACAGCGCGCAATTGGTCTCTTTAGCTTAATTTTTTTACTAACTGCACCAGCTTTATTCCAGTATTAATTCTTGCCATGTAGAACAATGTATCCTGACAAAATAAGAATTGCGATAAAAGACCATCTTTCACCAGCATTTATTGAAAAATTTGCATTATTTTTGAAACGCTTCTGGTACTTCTGTCTAGCAGACCAAATGTGCAGTAAAGACAAATCAAAAATTAAGTCAAAGACTTCTGGCTGGTGTAAAAATTCTAAAATGATCATAATTTGATTGAAGAAACTGTATATCATTAATCATTAATTACTAAAGTTACACCATTTATTTGATCAAAGTTACACCATTTATATCAATGTAATTTATTTTATTGCCAAGGTTAAAATCATTCTCTTGAAATTCTTGAACAAACTAGACCTATTTTTCTCATGTGTGTTTATCAATTATATCTATTAAATGTAGTTCGGCATATGCACGAAATTGATTACATGAAGAATTTCTTGCCAAACATCGTTTGTACGAGTTCTTACTCTTCTTCCTTCTTGTATGTAGGCTTTAAAGACTGTTTGTTCTTCAAAATTAGCCTCCTAAATTGTTATTATCGCACCATCTTTTTCTTGGTCTGCCAATACTTCTTCGTCCATTTGGTGACTTGTCTCGTGTTATTATTCGTCGTATTATTATATTATATTATATTAGTCGAAATATTTTCATCTCTGTTGTGTCTAGTAATCGTCTCGTTTTAGATGTGTCAGGTCTTGTCTACGCCGTGTATGTTAATATAGGTCTAATTGCTGCTTTATAGATTCTTGTTTTTGTGTCTTGTCTTAGGTGTTTGTTCTTCCAGATTGTCATTAAGAGATCCCGCCGCCTTACTTGCTTTTAAGCTTTGTTTGTCGTACTTCTTCAGTTTGTCAAAGTTGAAGGATCCAAAGGGCACGTTCTCTACTTAAACCATCTGCAAGACCGCCCCTGTAAAAAATAGATAGATATACAATTGTGAAACCTTTACTGCCAACGTTGCCATGTGCTCTTAGTTTTCCAGATATATTTCGATAAAATATGTTTTGTAAGAAGATAAAAATCAGTGAAACTATAAAGGCAAAATATGTTAATAACCTAGTGTGGTGTTCTGCAAGACTACCCTCATGACATAATAAAACCGATTATACCTACATAAAATTTATTTCCATATTTTTCACTTTCACTTTTCCAACAACTCATATTTTCTAATACTCTTAAATATTTTCGTGTGAATATAGCACCATTCGTGATGAGAATGTTTAACCCTTTGAAGCCCGATTTTTATTACATTAAAAAAAAACAGGATTTTTGTGAAATTTATTGATTTTAGTATATTCTTAAAACAAATTCAGTCCAAATAATTAATGCTGATCCTGAAGTATATCCTGTAGGATGTGGTATTCTGAAGACAAAAAATTAAATGATAAATAAAAACCACTTCCTTCTTCCTATTCTCCCTATTGTTTTGCATGGAACATTTCAAAACAATTTTTGTTATGTTTAAGACAAAGTCCGACATTGCAAGATGAACATTTCCACTGGGTTCTGCTAACATTTGCTGTCGTGCTGCAGTTGGCACATCTCAAAGTAGTTGTTTGGGGCATATGAGAAAACTTTGAATGGCGCAGTTCCAAGAGAATATGCCTTTTGAATTAACTCACTGGTTTTTCTGCTGATGGTCTTCCCCTTTTTAATTATTCTAGAGCTCCAATAAGGCCTCTAATCACAGAGAGCCGGAATTCTTCTATGCCACCACTTGTGTGATTTACGATTCACCTCATAAAGACTTTTCAGCATGTCAAATTTGTCAACACATCCCATATGTGAGCTGTAGAGCACTACCATTTGCGGACATGAAACCTCATTCAGAGTAGCGTCTTTTTGTCTTCTCTTTACAACTTCGTTTGTTGCTGGATTTTGGTGATTTGCTAAAAGAATCACACTTCTGCGATCCATCCACTTCAACGCAGTTAGTCCATCTGTTGAAATAGGGTAATCTGAATCTCCTCGATTCATTTGTTTGTTAGTTTTGAACTCTGGAATCCTTCCTTTTTTGAACGGTTCCACTTGCTTAAATACAGTTGAAATAGTTGTCAAAGAACACTCGGTGGTGTTTATTTACTAAGACCCTTGTTAGATCCTGTTCGACTCGTTGTCCTAAGTTTTTTTAGTGGAATTTCTGACTTTACCGGTATATATCTGAAACTCACACATTAATCCGCTTGAATCTGCTCTAACCCATACTACCCATACTTGACTAATTATGTTATACAGTCAATATGATTCAATCAAATCGGTTCTAAACTGGTTAGACACTTAAGGCCGATTGTTCGAACGCTAATCAAAACTTGATTGTAATCAAATATTTAATTAAAATCAAATACGTCATATTTTGAGGTTATGTTGACTGATTTATTTTATTCAATTTTATTATTTTGCGTTTTAATTTAAAATAAACCATAATTAAACTCTTTCTGATGTTAATTTCATGTTTTTATTTACAAATCAATAATAATAATAAGCAATTTTTAATAATTTTGACAGCTGCTGTGACGTATTTGATTCTAATTAAATATTTGATTACAGTCAAGTTTTGATTAGCGTTCGAACAATCGGCCCTTAAAATCCAATATAGGCAACGCCAGTTCTTGATGGGTTATGTAAGTCGAAAGCTCGGCAGTCAGTGCAGATAAGAAGCACTGTGATGTTTTTAATAGTAAACACAGATACAAGTTAATAGATTAAAAATAAATATTTTGAATTAAATATTTATTCAATATCGGTCGGACTTTAGTCTAACTTCTTTAGTTTTTTCAATTCTGTTGACGTCACGTAATAAACTAATGTTCGTTGCAGATTGCAATATTTGTTTTATTAAATTTTGATGACCAGCCTCATGATGCATGATTTTAAAGTTTAAAGAATGTTATTCGATTTAACTATATTAAAAGCGTGCTAAATGTCTGTAAAAATTTCTATTAACTTTTCTTTCTAGGCATGTATGTAACTAGTTACTGGCATTACTGCCATAATTTATGTGAAATATCGCCAGGACTAGCGGATTTTTTGTTTTTTATGGATTTACATAAACCTCTTCTACTTACCTACTTTAATTGGAGAATCCTGTAATAAGTAATTATTGGGTATATGTCTAGGTTAAATTTTACGGTATACTCTGTTAATAATTTTTAAAATATTCTTCTCATTGTAGCATCTATCTGTTATAAAAATACCTATTATTTTCTGATAAATGAAAGAGCATTTAATTAATAATTATTAATAGCAAACATATTGATTTAGCCCCTTATTTGTATGTTTGAAAAACTAATCGTGAGTTTTTAATTACGGGTGGCATGTTCCTTTATTTATTTAAAATTAAAAGTGTCCCCTTTTTGTAGCTTGGGTAAACTTTCTTTATTTTGTATCCTTTCTAATTATATATTGTAAGTTAAAAATGTATGCGAGTATGGATGCGTGCTGTAGATAGACTTTTAGATGATATACTAATGTAACCTTTAAATTATTTTGAGAATTGTCTGTGATTGATCTATTTTATTATTTAATTATTGTAAAATTTAGGTATCCAAATTTTTTAATCCGTTTGATACGTCTTATAGGTTAACCGAATCCTAACAGCAGGTTCAGAAATATATGGTGAAGTTAGTTTTAATTGTGGGGTGGTTTTGAGCCCCATATTATGAGTAAAGTTGTATTTATAAAGAATTTATTAACAAAACGTGGGAAAGTATATGTTATTTGAATATCATTTATATTAAACAAATGTTAGTTACTATTTAAATGGGAATAAGCCACAATTAAAGGTTAAAGTACGTTTATTGACGTTTTAATTTCCACTTCAGAAATCGTTCTCAAAATACAAAAATTAGTAAATTAAACAAATTTTGTTGTTTTTTGTTACTTAGTGAAAAATTCTTCTAATAATTTAATTTTATCTGACTCATCTATATTGACAATTCAGACATACATTATACATTTTAAAGTAGACGACTTTAAAATAATATTGCCAATATTGTTGAGTTGCGTTCCTGGGACGACTTTACTTATAAGATAGTTCATTCGATTACATGAAATCAACTTTTTGAGAATATCTGTCAGAAAAGATCATAGCATGTAATTCGTCTTTAAAAAGACAAACACATGCCATGATGACAGTAAAATTCTCCTGTTAGTGATTCCATAGTAAATTATGAGGGAAAAACCAGGAAAAAAAACCTCATAATACTATCCCGACATGGTAAGTATTTGGTCGTGCATTTAATTTACCTTCAATAAACACCAAATTCTGATTTTATATGTTTGTTATTTAAAAAACATAAATGATGTATCCTCTATATGTTACTGACTTACCAATACTGGTATTGTCCTCTTAATAACTTCCTCTTTCAATATGGGTAACCAGATATTTATATATATATATATATATATATATATATATATATATATATATATATATATATATATACTTTCTGACGGATATTCTCAAGAAGTTGATTTCATGTAATCGAATGAACTATCTTATAAGTAAAGTCGTCCCAGGAACGCAACTCAAAAATATTGGCAATATTATTTTAAAGTCGTCTACTTTAAAATGTATAATGTATGTCTGAATTGTCAATATAGATGAGTCAGATAAAATTAAATTATTAGAAGAATTTTTCACCAAGTAACAAAAAAAAAACAAAATTTGTTTAATTTACTAATGTTTGTATTTTGAGAACGATTTCCGAAGTGGAAATTGAAACGTCAATAAACGTACTTTAACCTTTAATTGTGGCTTATTCCCATTTAACTAGTAATTACTTTAAAATGCCACAAGAAAATAGCTTCAGAAAAATATTAGTTGTATCAAACCTCAATTTTCTATGTATACAAGAAACATGGTACAATAGCTTTCTCATCAGTTGTAATAATTTGCTATTTTTTTTTTAATATAAACCGTTGCACTAGGTATGTATATTATTGCTTTATGCATATTTAAGTCATTATTCCCACAGATCTGCAAATACTATTTCACAAGTCTAGCTACAAATTATTACAACATTACAATCAGTGATTAGGATGTCTAACAAAAAGCAACAATCTACATTTTAAACAAGCTTTTGGACATAATTTGAATTTTGTAAATATGGTAAAGAACTTGGGGCTTAGATTCAACAATAACATATTTAATTTATATAAATTAAAATTTCAAATTTATATAAATGAAAAACCAACGATGACAAGAAGAAATAATATTTTCATATAGAGAGTACGAAACTAATTATATCAACTAGATTAAGCCGCAAAGATTGAAAGACTTGCAAAAATTATTCGTATTAATTAATGTTAGATATACAGTGAAACGATAAAGTCTTACAGCCTCCTGTCAACTCGTTTATTTGAACCAAAACAAAATTGTCATTTACACTGATTTTTAAACTTATTCTGGTATCTAACCGTATCAAAGTTTCGGATTTCGATTGGCAGCCACATCCTCATTTATTTTAAATGGCAAATAGGGTCATGTGAAACATCCTTTGAAAGGTTGTGTATATCTGATTTTAAAATATATTACACTAATAATATATATATATATATATATATATATACAGGGTGATCAACTTTTGTGAAATAGTCCGTTACACGTGTGATATTATAAAAGATTCCAAAAAAAGCTATTTACAAAAATAAGAGGTAGCTGTAAGCTTTGCATCTTAAAATTAGTTATTATATTATAAATATACATACAGGTTTTTCCATAGCACTGCACCACATCGCAGATATGTTTTTTTTTTTAATGAAACATCCTGTATTTTATTTTCAACTTATTTTCCTTTTCAAAGGTAGTGTCACGTGACCCCTTTACTAATTAAAAAAAATTAGGGTGTGGTTGTCACCATGTTTAATCGAAATACCGAAACTTTGATACCATTAGATATTAGAATAAGTTTAAAATTCGAGTTGTCCGAGCGATTAACGATTAATAATTAACAGGAGGGTAAAACTTTATCTCTCTACTACAACTATATAGAAAATGGCAAAAACAAAGAATGTTAAAGCTTTTTCGATGTTATAATGTATGTAATCATTTTTCCGACTTGATAACTTAATTTAGAACCAACATCTTCTATGTTTAACTCCATAGAAAAGTTTGTTATTGATAAAAATTAGACTACACAAAGACTCATATTCTCACCTCTCTCACCTTTAAAAAAGTATGAACTGAAAATGGATTCGTTTAACGTATACAGATTTCACCTACAAGGTTTCATAAAAAAAATTAAACAGTATATGGTCTTCATATTAAGATATATACGTGTTAAACTATTGTACTAAAATGTTTACTATTATTTAACGATGTTATTAATGGCCAGTTGTAAGCAGAACAATCTTTTGTAATTAACACGAAATTTTCATTATTATTTTTAACGAAGTGGATATTGAAACCTGACAAACTTATTTTTGACTCTCGATGATGGGCCAGTGAAGTAGATCCATATTTCGTAAAGCACAATAACTGGGACATTTCATCAATAACTACAACATTGGCTAACCATCGGCGAAATTAAATTGGGATGACCCATAAACAATATGTAGTCCAAAAGAAACACATCTGAGTGTAGTATATTTTAGAATGATTAAAATTGTTGTCTCGTGTTAACCAGAATGAGCATCTTCAACCTTTTCGTTCTATTATTATAAGAATTATTGTTTGTTGTTGTCTCTAGGTATATTTTGCAGTCAATGAAGTATTTCCATAGTCATTATTTTCTGGTTTGTCTTCATTAACGTTTTTAAATAACACGTTTGGATATCTGCACATTTTAATTCTAATTATCCTTGTTTTTATATAATTTTACTGTTTCCTTCCTAGAGATAGACTTTGTAGAGATAAATCAAATGAATAAGGACGTCAACTTCCTATATTGTCACGTGCTGTTTCTTTTCTTTCTATTACTTTACAGCATTTCGAGACTCTTTTTAATATCAAAATAGATGTTCCATTGCGTACTATACTCTTCACTCCACATACTTCATACCCAATTGATCTTCTTACTTCATTCCTTAGTTTTTAATATTTTTGATCACATTTATCGTCTTTTATCGTCCATCAGCGTTTAGCATCGGATCCTAATCGAGAGAATTAGGTTGGGAGAGCCAGACCAACAAAAAAATTGCAAAACTACTACACGTTACTACTACTATACTACTATACTACTTGTACACGTTACTGAACTTTCTTAACGTGAAAGCAACGTCACTTGACGGCTTAGAAAATAAGAATGTATACACAATAGATTAAATAATCTGTTGATCAGATTCTTGGGTTGGAAGCATGGGTCCGTACTGAGATAAAAAGGGAACTCTTTACTAAGATAAGAGAGGGCCTTCAAACTAGGATGCGGGCGGCCTTTATACTAGGGTTGAATGAACTAGGACGAACTTAGCTAACGTATCGGCTTTTCGACATGTTACAATGTTTTTAATAACTTTTCAGTTAACATTTTCATTGTCTTTTTCCATGATAATTAATAGACATTTAATATGTACTCTTTTGGATGCTATGTATTCCAGGACTTAAACATTATTTATGGTTCATCCTAAAAATAAAATGGCCAACGAAAATACTGCTGCTGAGTCAAATACAGCTTCAAGTTAAACACGCAGCTAAAGGGCAGCTGTTAACAATAAAACAGCAAAAAGTCAAGAAAATGTCATTTGAAGTCAGCAGCAGTTATTTGTTGGTTCCAGTAAGATATTTTGCACATTTTGTGAAACCTTTTTCTAGTATATTCACGTCTACGGTATTGTCGTATTCTCAATAACATTTTTTGAAAATAAAGACAAAGATGTGAAGGCCCCGCTAGTGTACAGTAAAAAACCATATAGGAAATAGGTAAAAGAATTGTTCAGAAGTAACAATTCGAGATCATAAGGTGTTACAATATTTATTGATCAATCCCTATAAGTGGAGTTTAAAATTGTTAAAATTGTTTCAAGTTAATTCTCAAAATTCGGAAGAACAAAATCATGAAACTTCGTAAACAAGCTATTTGATAATACCTGATATTTTTGTGACTATTACTAAATGTACTAGAGAATTCAATAATTTTATAAATTGGTTTATTCAACGTCTTAAAAATTTCCGGTTGGTTCTTAATTTTAACAACAAAAATTATGTGCAAATTTGAAATTGTGTAGATTTGATTATGGTTTCCAATCATTTTTTAGACTGTGAAGATAATTTAGTACTTTACTACATCTTTAAGAAAAGCTTGCAATTCTTTGGCAATGACGGTAGGCTTCGTCTGAAAGGATAGTTTTTATTCGGTCGTGGCAGGCGTCCGTCCCAAATTAGCCTACGTATTTTCATAAAAGGGCCATCCCTATTTCTTTAAATTTATTATAGATCTCAAAGTTATATCGCCTTCTCAAGATGCCGCTTTCATAGATTGTACAAAGTATTCTTTTTAAAATCTTTATTTGAAATTAAGTAGATCATTTACGAGTACATCATTATTAAAAATACTATGTGTTTCCGATTCATATTTCAGCAATGATAAAAGTGTCTCTTTAGGTTAGGTTATGTTTTTTTAATCCAAAGTAACATCTATTCTCTAATAGCATCCTTTTTATTTTCGTCCTCTAGAGTTTTCAGTGGTTACGAGGAAACTAGGTATGTTAATATGTTTATAACCGTCGGGTCGCGCTAAAATTTTGACTAGTATTTCTATGTTTTGCTCTTCTTTCGTAATCGACGTAGTTACTTTGGTTACTTCACAGAAATTCTCCCAATTATCTTCTATGATTCCACAGTGTTGGTCCACGTTATTCTAATGTCGAGAAATCTACTTAAATGTTTGGTTTGTCTTGTTTTGGTTATCTAAATCATCAATCATTTCAGTCTTTGATAAGTTTGTTTAGGTATTTTTGGCGTAATTAGCCGCTGTTTTCTGATTAAGTAAAAAAGCTTTATGTTTGTCAGCTATTAGTAGATCTAAATGGCGTATCTGTTGCAAGTCACGTATTTTTCATCTTTTCTTTTTGAATAATATCAATAATTAGGAAAAAGCTGTATTTAACGGTTCGACTTTCAGATCAGAGTATCAGAGGCTTCATCTTGAAATGCAACATACATTTATATGATTTTCCAAGAAATGGGGATGGGGAAATTTCCATCGCTCTAATCTGCAGTCTTGGCATGGAAGGCACTTTACCCGTTGCCGATATGTTTCAGTTTTAAATCATCAGATCTCATCTATCATTCTCTTTCGTCTGCTACATAATGTACTTGCCATGCGCACATGTTGTTAAGCGACACTTTATATCTCAGATATTGTACCTTTGATGACATAAGATTAGGGGATTTGTTGGCAGAGCTAACTTCTCTTGCAAACATCACCACCCAATTTGCTAGGAACCAGTGAACATTAATCAATTTTAATGCAAAAAGGATATCGACAGCGAAAGGTAATTTTTACGAGCGACTGTAGGAATTTAATCATAAGAGGATTTATGAGAGTACTAAAATCACTTACACAAAAGCAATAAGCTTAACTAAAGATACTTTTTACGTACATTATTTAAGCTAGTCCAAATTTTTGTTAAATAGTTCTTTTGAATCGAATTTATTCTTTTGAGAATTGACTTACGTGACACTTTGTGTTGTGACTTTATATAAATTATGTTATAGCTGACAAATCAGTGTATGACGTGTAGATAGCAGCCATATTTATTTTGTAAGTCTACTTATATCTATTTAGTTTTTTATAAGTCTTTTATCATTTATCAATTTTGCGATTTTTACAGCTTTGCCAAGTTCTTTCTTTTTTTTTCTCTTTTGTTTATTAACTTGTACGACAACTGCATATCACTATAAGCAATAAAAATTAACATAATAGGTAATATGATCCTGCTCACTAACAAAAACATTCTGGATATTTCAAAAAGAAAAGTTGTCCAACTAACTAGTCTTTAGCTTTGTAATTATCTGATTTAATCTAAAATTTATATAATTTCTTTTCATTTTCTGTGTATTACACTTTTTGGTAGATATGAATTGAAATATATAGTTGCCTTTTTTAAATAATTGTTTTATTTTTTCTCTTCAGAATACTTCAATATTGTACGTCGGTGTAAAATAAACACTGTAATATATTCTACAACTCACCTGATTGCATTTTATAATTCATACCAATGGTCTTGTATGAGAGGGAGCTAAATATAAATGATTACAAAGGACTTATTTACACAAGTGTAAAATTAGCATACGTTTGTTTCGCTTGGACAGAGACACATACCACACTAGTTGGAATAAAAAAAAAACAAAAACACATCACACACCTGTGAACGTATCAGATATCACACGATTTCATACATATTATGTAGGTACTCTGAAAAATATGGATTCTACCACATTCTACACGTACAGTGGCTCACACCTTAAATGCTGCAGTCCCTACTCAATAAAACTAGCCTTGTGTCTGTGGCTCAATATTTACATATTAGATAAAAATTACGTACCGAAATTAAATTACTATAAGTCCTATAAGTCTTCTAAAATAGCATAAATTGATTTTTGAGTTTCAAATATACCAGGCTTAAATAACAATAAATATTTAATTATTTTATGTACGATTTTGATGTCACAGCTAAAATAATGTAAACTTTTTTTATTTATTTAAATTAACCATGTGACATCTATGATCATTAGCACGAGTTACGATTTACATGGTAGTATCATATAAATTACAAAATAATGTATTAAACCAGTGGTTCCCAACGGGGGCGGTACCGCCCACCGGTGGGCGTTGAAGAGAGATAAGGGGGCTTTTTGGGTCCAAGGAAAATTTGGGGGGCGTTGAGGAACAGCTCCCGCCCCCCTAAAGTAACTCTTTGCTTCTATCAACTTCTAACAATCCGAAAATATAAACGAAATGCACAAAATGCATTTTGGTTATGCACCGTGCAATTTTTTATTTATCACTCAGTCCAACACTGCAACAATTTCGACGTTGCAGTCGAACGTAGAACGTTTCAGTTTGGTTAGTATAATTCCACTTCCAGTAGAACCTTTCTGCTTTAAGTGAATTTTAGCTCCTCCTTCGCGCAGCGGCATGGTCAGGCATAACTTAATCATTCGAGATTGTTTCGCTAAAGCAGGGTGGTGAATTTTCTGTGTGTTATTTGCAGGAAGTTGCAGTGCATTTATTAGAAATATATTTTATTGTAATACATATTTGTCACAAAGGTAAGTATCTACGTGGCATTTATATCACTTACTATAATTCTTTATTATTTTTCCCTATCGTAATTTACGAGGTATTTGTAAAAATGTAATAAATCTAAATTTGTTTCCTTATATGTATAGTTATTGTAAAATATTCAAAAAGCACCAACTTGCACAAACTGGATCAAAGTAAAAAGTAAATTAGGACCTACCTACACTGAGAGAAGAATTGAGGAAAAAGTACAAAAAATCTTAATAAAATTTACTATACTGATCATAGACTGCCAAAAATAAACTATTTACTGAATATAAAGTTATTTTTATAATATGTGTACAGTATGGTAATTTTTAATAAGTTGTTTTGTAATTTTTCCTCAAATTCTTCTCTCAGTGTATATTTATTTACTTGTGGCATGTTTTAAATTTCTCGACTACTTGCTTGGATATTCCGCCACTCTGAAATATTGATTTTGCTAACTAAAAAAACATTTAAAAGTTTATTATTTAAAATTATCAAAGCGGTAGCTACAGCATATTTATTTTTACAGATATACCTACAGTATGTCCGATCCAAAGAAAAAGTGCAGACAATACAATGTCGAATATTTGAAGTATGGTTTTATTCAGTCGCCTTCTAATAAGGCATTACCAATGTGTTTAATTTGCCAGAGAGTTTTCTCAAATGAAGCCATGAAACCTTCACGATTACAAGAACATTTGACCAAAATACATCCCGACAGAAAAGACAGAAATTTATCATATTTTGAAATGCTCAAAAAACAACATTTCAAACGTCCAACTTTAGCTAGTATCTTTTTAGCAGCATCAAAGCAAGACGATGATGGGCTACGTGCTTCTTATAACATTTCCTTACTTATAGCTAAATCAGGAAAACCCCATACTATTGGCGAAGAATTAATACTGCCAGCTGTAAGTGAAGTTTTGCGGACTGTACTGCACCAGCCGGCATCTGATATTATTAAAAAAATTCCATTAAGCAATAATACGGTACAGAGACGAATTGACGAAATGTCTGAGGATGTGGAGCGTTCTCTGCGTAACTGATTATTTAAAGACTACTGAGTTTTCTTTACAGCTTGATGAATCAACTCTGCCAAACAATGAGTCTTTACTTCTTGCGTGCGTTCGCTTCATAAAAAGTGAAAAAATCTGTCAAGAACTGTTATTTGTAAGAACACTGGAAACAGATACTAAAGGCAAATCGATATTTGATGTTCTGGAACACTATTTTACAGATAAAGGTATACCTCTGGAAAATGTCATAACTGTTGCTACAGATGGTGCTCCGGCAATGGTTGGACGACACCGCGGACTGATAGCATATTTGAAAAAAGCGGTACCAAATATACTCGCCGTGCATTGTGTAATTCACAAACAGCATTTAGTTGCAAAAAATCTTAGTGATCGCCTTCATTGTTCACTACAATATGTAATTACTGCAGTTAACAAGATCAGAAGCAGTGCTCTCAATGATAGATTGTTTAGAAAACAGTGTGATGAAAACGACGAGAATTTTAATCGTTTATTGTTGCACACAGAAGTTCGATGGCTTTCGAAGGGTACCTGTCTAAAAAGATTTTATGATCTCTTTGACTCAGTTTTAGAGTTTTTTGAAAGCAAAGATGATTCTTTGAGAGACGATTTATTAAAATTTAAGAGCGATATTGCTTATTTAACTGATTTATACGATAAATTTAATGAAACAAACCTACAGCTACAAGGTGATAATTTGAATTTGATCAAAGCAAAAGGAACTATTTCCTCGTTCGTGTCAAAACTTAATTTGTATAGGCAAAATTTGGGTCGGAGACAATTTCATCAGTTTCGAAATCATTCCTCTGTGGAGACAAATGATGAAGACATTCTGGTATATTGCCAGCACTTGGAAGCACTTCAAGAAGATTTTAGGAATAGATTTCAGGATATCCTTGGTCTGATTATTCCAGATTGGGTGCTAGAACCGTTCTCAAGTTTCGAAACAGCAGAATTATCACTACAGGAGGAATTGATAGAATTGTCAACAAATGAAGAGTTAAAAGTGAAATTTAAAAATGGATATCAAGAATTTTGGCTGCAATGTCAAATTTCAGTATTATATCCAGCTTTATGGGCTGCATAAAAGAAGTTTTTCATTGCCTTTCCTTTATCGTATTTAGCCGAAAGAGGATTTAGCATAGTCAGCAATTTATTAACAAAGAAGAGAAATAGACTGTTCATAGTGGAGTGCGGTGATTTAAGATTGCTGATGACAAGTATGGAATCAAATATTGACAGATTACTATCATTACATCAAGCTCAGCCTTCTCATTAAAAATGTTATATTATTATTATATTGTTTTTTATGATATGTATTTAAGTTAAAGTTTGATCAATACATGAATACTATATTTTTGAATAAAACATTTTTTTTTAATTTGTTGTTGCTTGGATTAGTTAAGGGGCCGTCGAATCATATTTAAGGTAGCCTTTGACCCAAAAAAGGTAAAACAATTGTGAATGAAAGTGCGTTACTAATTTTAAGAATGGAAGAGTTTTTTAAGGGGGGCGTTAAGTATTTTGTTTTTGGAAAAATGGGCGGTAGGCCGAAAAAGGTTGGGAACCACTGTATTAAACATTTAACATAAAGAGAAAATAATAAAAACTTGTAATATAACATTTATATTTTGTTGAGCAGTTGACTTTTCTCGAGGAATTTGATAACCTTGTTGATTCGGTCTGTGCTGTTTAGGACTTCTTTGAAGTTAGTACTGATATCGAGCTGTTGGCGTATTTTGGCATAAAAAGGGCATTCGATAAGTATATGCTGAATTTGGAGAGTCGTATTGCAGTGCTGACATTTTGGTTGTGGAGATGATGCCATCAGGTAGCCATGAGTTAGACAGGGTATGTCCCATGATACTATAACCAACAAGATAAGTCAACGCGCATGTTCTTGCATCTCCCTCGCACACCTGTGACGTAAGCTCGAGACAACTTTAATTATGCCAAGTTAAATGCTCTATCTGTTGCTATCCTGTGTGCTTCAAAACGTAGTGAATGAGATTTTTATTTATTCATTGATGTAGTAAAGACTTTGTATATTATATTGTTATATAAATTTTGCGGCGAAAACATTCAATTTACTGTGTTAATATCACCTAATTTATATATCGTACGCAACTTCCTCTCGACTACCTGTAGCTACTTTATAAACAAGACTAATTATTTGGTTGCCATAATGTATTGTGCAGTGGTGTGTTGTTTAAACAATTATAATAAAAAAAGTAAATCTTTTTCGAAGTGTCTTTTTTTTGTGTTTCCTAGAGACAAATAAATGCGTAAAGTATGGGTCTTCAAGTGTTTTCAGCGAGACAAATTTAATGTAGAAACCGCGAGAATATGATCAAAACATTTTACAGAAGCTGACTATTGTTTAAAAGAAAAACTATAGTGGAATATTACTACTAATAGTATAATTAATTATGAAATTGTCACGGAAGAGATCTTTTTCTCGCTAAACCTTCCTAGTGGTGATACAGAAATTAACCCTTAAGATTTAATTGACACTCATAAAGATTTTATTAATATGAATATAAAACACCTGGAATGGGATGGATTGGGAAATTTAGCCGGTTTCATTGCAATTAAGTTACAAAAAAAAGAAATACTTGGATATATTCCGGACGCTAACGATAAATCGTTTACCTAGGTAAACCACGTTTCTGAGGGTGGTTTACTCAAACCAACACTGGAATTTGTAACTAAATGTAGTGAACTGGAACATATTTTTCGTAGTTATAATGGCAACAAATTAAAAATAACTAAAAATTATTTTAAAAACCTAATAGAAGCTGCAAAATACGTAAATGTTAGCGAAGATGTAAAATTACTTTTTTTATATGTAATAAGTATTTTAAAATACGAATTCTAAATAAAAATATTAAAGATAATTACAATATCCCCAAGAGAAAAATCACGAAGATTGTAAAATAAATGTCTAAATGATATTCATAAAGTCTGAAGTAGAACCTGCTTTTCCTTATGTTTCAAATTCTTTACATTTTACCGGTCTTTTATATTTAATTTATGTTTTGTAGTAATATCTATTTTGTTTGTAATACATACAATCAAATCGAAGATTCATATATTTCTTTAATTATTAATTTTACAAATTACTAATTAATTTTCAAACCACGTTTTCGCAGAAAGTAACTAGTTATGACTTCTTAGTGTAAGATATGGCATCGAGGTATACTTACCGTTAACAGTTTAAGTTTCGAAGTTGTTCATTACAGTAATGGAACAACGTTGCCATATGATGCATCGTTAAAATAAGATCCACACAAGTCCCTAGCTTTGTCTCGCTATGACGTCATGCGCAAAGTCGATTAAAATTAGAACGTCAAGTGAGCATACCTTGTTTGTTATAGTATCATGGGTATGTCCTATACGCAATCTCCGTATGATTGACATATTTTTTCGAGATAAACTGGGATAGGTAAGAAGGTTCCATCGAGCAAAAAGACAAAAGAGGTAAAGGTAGTGGGGGCAAAAATATTGCTAGACAGGAACTGCCATCTTGAGAGGCCAAATTAAACAAGGAAAGAGAGTCTTTCCTTGTTTAAGAAATCAAATTTAGTCGGGTTATGTTATTATTTGACCTAACTGTCACATGAAATCTTATTTATATTGAAGTTTTTTAACAATTGTTTCACATTTTAGACTGTTATCGTTAATATTTATTTAAAATTTTCTCGTCTAAGACACATTCTGAAAACTATTTTATAGCTACTGTTAATAATTGTCGGAAAATTTAAATTTGGCGCATTCGCCTTTTCCGGATATGTCCGCCATGAGTCCACTTTTTTGGTCGCCTTTTCATAACGATTAGATTCCCTCTTTTGTCTTTTTGCTCGATGGAAGGTTCACTGAGGGTTTAGTTTCATGCAGCGCTGAAGTAATATTATTCCAGTGAATCTGCCAGGTGGATAGATTAAGCTTCTTCAGTCTAGCTTTGAGATCGTTGCAAATTTGTATATTGATAATGGTGTCCGTGGATGATGCGGCTTTTTTGGCAAGGCAATCAGCTTTTTCGTTACCACTAATACTGTTGCCGAGAGGGGGCGTTTGGGCCTGTAGGACCCATCGCCGGCTCTGCGGACTTCTTCCTGTCCTCGGAATTAGACCGGGTGTTGACCATCTTTGCTTGTCACTGATAAAATGGTTTAATACTTCTACTGGTATAAAATAACGGTTACCGTGACAAGTATCTGTTATAGGTAACAGTTCCAAGGAGCAGTTACAAAATAACAGATCAAAAATAGAAAACAGAACAGGTAAAATAGTCTAAGTATTCCTTGACTTACGGAAGGAATAACTTAGTAAACAAGAAAAATAAAATGGTATAAAAGTACAATGCAAAGAAAATGTTTCTAAGTGTTTCTTGACTTACGGAAGAAACAACTTAGAATGAAAAGTAAAATACACAAGATAAAAGAATAGAAAAATGCAGAAATATTCCTAAGTGTTTCTTGTCTTACGGAAGAAACAACTTAGGACAGAAATACAGATAAATGAAATATGTAAATATGAAACAAGGTATGGAAATATTTCTAAGTGTTTCTTGACTTACGGAAGAAACAACTTGGAGTGAAAATAAACAAGAGAATCAAATATGAAAAAATAAGAATACAAATACTTATAAGTGTTTCTTGACTTACGGAAGAAACGACTTACAAATACGAAAAATCGAATACAGAAAAGATGTGGAAATATTGCTAAGTGTTTCTTGACTTACGGAAGAAACAACTTAACATAAAATAGAAAATGAAAGTGACAAATGTATTAAGTATTTTCTTAACTTAAGGAAGAAAATATCTTAAATAAAATATCGGAAATAATAATGCAACAATGATTATGAAAATATTTCTAAGTGTTCTTTTGACTCACCGGAAAGGAATGGCTTGGACGCACAATTAAAATAACAAGTCAAATATTTAGAGAAATATTTCCAAGAGTTCTTTGACTTACCGGAAAGAACTACTTAGACAAAGTACAAATCAAAATATAAAATAGAAAAAGCAAGATAAATATTTCTAAGTGTTCTTAACTTACGGAAGAACAACTTAGACACAAAATACAAGAAAAATAAACAATCAAAAGAGTCAAATAAAATATCAAACAATCAGTACATGAACAAATATAGATCAATGTATTATTCTAACCTGAAAAGGTCTGAATATACAATAATGCTAAAATAAAAAGGTATACAGAAAATCAGAAATAAAACAATAACTTAGTTGGAACAATAATAGCACCGACTAGGTCTACAGTAGAAGAGGCAAGCTCGACTGACCGATGAGAGAAAATCTACCTGCTTTTATGTAAAACAAATCCTTTGTTTTACGTAGCGAAAGTGGAATTTCCCTGCATCGAATCAATTAGAAATTTGGATTTGGCCAACCTTGGAATTCCCAAGTATTTTAACCGATATCCAAATTCCTTGATGCGTCGAGGACCAACATGGGATTGTACCCATATCAGAGTGATAGTTGTATTTTGGTTTATAAGAAGCTGACATGTGTCATGAATATCTTGGACGATAGGATGGTTGGTGGATATAGCATTAATGGAGTGTATAGAGGAAAGTGAATCAGAGCATATGGCTATGTGTGTATTTGGATATTGTTGGGCATATTTGAAAGCATGTGAGATAGCTAGTAGTTCACCAGTGTGGATACTACACCAAGGAGAAATTTTAGAGACTTCGATAGGCTGTTGTACAGTGGTTACAGAATATCCAACACCTCTTTTAGTCTTTGACGCGTCACTATAAAGAACTATGTTAGCATGAACACAAATAGAATATAGCAGTCAAAGTTTTATTAATATTAAAGTTTGTTTTTGTTACATGTTTTGAAATAAATAATATTTTACTGTAGGGTATAGGCAACGCTTATAAGCGTCAACGATACACGGATATGAATGCCGAAACTCAGTGCCACTTCCGCTTATGAGCGTCAGTTTTTTTTTTACCTTTTCTTAAATATTTGAAATAGCAATTACATATAAAATATAATTATTCATAATTATTAGCAACGGCATACCGTTTTTTCTATTTTTTTAATTTGGGACCACGTAAAAGTAAGTTACAAAATAGCGGCATCCAACCTGTTAATAAAGAAAACAAACTCGACGCATTGAAAAATGATTGCTAATATTTTGAAGATCCTTCTTTATTATCAATTACAGCCTGTAGTCGTCTTGGCATTGATTCGACCAACTTTCAAATGTACTTTGGGGAAATTGTGTTCCAAACTTAAGTAATTTGATATTGGGGCACTATTTACTTTATTTTTTAATATAAACCACAAATGTTCAATAACATTTAAATCTGGTGACTGTGCTGGTGTTTTAATGACATTTCGGCAATTACTTAAAAGCAACCAAGTACGAAACCGATATGACATGACCTCTGTTTTGGATCGTTGTCCTGATAAAACCGGTAATTGTTATTGATACCTAATTTTTGAGAACTAGCGATGAGATGTTGCTTTAGTATATCAAAATGCATGTATTGGTTTATATTCTCTTCAATAAAATGCATATTATTTACCTACTCCTGTAGACCGTATTTTTTCATCGGACCCAAACAAGTTTATTTTGGTTTGATCAGCAAATATTACTGAAATTCAAAAGTTCAAATCTTTGTTAACATGCTCCCTGGCGAACATCAATATAATACGCCTATTTCTTTGGCTAATTAAAGGTTTATTTTAAACAGTTCGACCATGTAGATTTTTCTTTCGTAATATCCGTCCAATTATTTCGGGGTTACATCTTTTTCCATACTGTCTCTTATCCACATCTCGCAATTTTGGTGCACTATTTTTAGGATTATTTGCTATTTCTCTGACAATCCATCTTTACTCACTTATTAAAATAAAAAATCTTGTTTGGAGTTAACCTTGATTTATTTTCAACTCTATTTTCATTTTGGTAACGTTCAATAATGTGCTGAACTGTTAATGTACATGATGATGATAAACATTTATTTACCAGTTTGGGTTACCAATTTCTTTCACTAATCGTGGTTCGGTGACCCATTCTTAAAAAAATCTGTTATTTGCCGATTACTACTTTGAAATGTCAAATTAAACAAAAATAACTGCAATATGAATTTAATGCAATGCCTACTTCGCTCTTTTCAAAGTGATAAGTTGTGTAATGCTTCATCTTATCTGCATCATTTTAGCTGTGACATCAGAATCATACATAAAATAATTAAATATTTCAGAAGACATAGTAATTTAATTTCAGTATGTAATTTATTTCTAATAAATATTGAGCTACTGACAGAAGCTAGTTTTATTGAGTAGCGACTGCATCATTTAATTCGAACAGGTTTCACATTTCAGACAATTAAGTAAGTAAATTAACAAAATGGTTGAGTCACCCTAAATCCACAAATTCTATATTTTGCAAAGAAAGAGAAAGAAATATACCTATTTACATTAATAGAAGCAGAATGCCGGAAGTAGTACCTACCTTGCTTAGACAATAGACCATGATACAAAGAATTACATGACAGAAGACAGTAATATTGTTCTGAAGCTATTTTCTTGTGGCATTTTTAAATTAATTTACTATGGAATCACTAACAGGAGAATTTTACTGCCATCATGGTATGTATTTGTCTTTTTAAAAACGAATTTCATGTTATGATCTTTTCTGACGGATATTCTCAAGTTAAAGTTGATTTCATGTAATCGAATGAACTATCTTATAAGTAAAGTCGTCCCAGGAACGCAACTCAACAATATTGGCAATATCATTTTAAAGTCGTCTACTTTAAAATGTATAATGTATGTCTGAATTGTCAATATAGATGAGTCAGATAAAATTAAATTGTTAGAAGAATTTTTCACTAAGAAACAAAAAAACAAAATTTGTTTAATCTACTAATGTTTGTATTTTGAGAACAATTTCCGAAGTGGAAATTGAAACGTCAATAAACGTATTTTAACCTTTAATTGTGGCTTATTCCCATTTAAATAGTAATTAGTAGACAGTGATTATCTAAATAATATCCTCACAATTTATTCTTTTGGTAAGTACAGTTAATATTATTCTTATGACTGAAGATCGAGCTGAGTTCGTTTGAGACCGCTAGTTGATCTAGCGGTTTATAGCTGTATTTAAAAATCTGGGAATTATTTCGAAAGGCTATTTACGAAGCCAACTTCCTCAACAAGGTGTAGTATCAGGATAACAGAAACCAGAAACGTGTAGAGATCATAAGATTCTCCCTGGATTCCTAAAATTTTGATGTATTACAGTTTCAGTTTTACCTGTAAATAATGCGTCTATATTCCATAGACGTAATATACGTTATTTAATATACGAGTAATACGACGTCTATGCTATATTCGTTGATTTAGAGATCGTCCGATTGTTTGTCGATTTAGCGAGTTTATCATGGTGCATTACAGGTTTCATAAAATTTTACCGTCTCAATTACAGTTTCCTTCTTGGCTGATTCTACTAATCCAGCAATTACCACTTAGATGGCAATAAATGTTAGACTCATTCCTGTAATAATAATAATAAAACAATTTAAGGATTATGTTTATGTCAAAATATTAAATATTTATTAATATTCAATACAATTTACTAAATTAATAAAAATTAAATTAAACAATAAAATAAAAATTTTTGCTGTAAATGATAATATAATAAAAATTTATTAAAAAATTTAAATTGTCCAAAAGGATTAGAAATTTCAGAACGTTTATGGTCCTATCATGCCATCACCATGTAATTAGTTCAAACTAGCCCCATAGTAAGGTCTAATAACTCTCAGATTACATGTTGAAAATAATAGATACATTTTTAAAAAGTTGTTACTCGAGGTCGATGTTATATGTAGGTAACATAATTGTAACATAATCCTAAATTCCATAATTGCGAGTTATTGTTACATTTGCATTATCTTAAATGCAAATGTAACAATTTGCATTATCTTAAATGCAAATGTAACAATAACTCGCAATTATGGAATTTAGGATTATGTTACAATGCATTATGTTAAAATAATGCATTTATATGGCTACGAGTGTTAACGACTTTGACGTTTCAATAAATTAGTAGGTATTGTTGGTTTTTATTTAGTCACAATGGATCGTATATCTGAAACAGAAGGAATTGAGGTTTTAATCATATTAGGATAGGGTGGAAGTCAACAAGAAACGTGTAATATCTTTAACAATTTATATGCTAACCGAAATCCCATAACAAGATCTACTTTCAGTAAATTAGTAAAAAAGTTAAGCTAAAATGGATGTATTGCAGAAAATAACACATAGCACGAGGAAAGACAGAATCAGAAATTATCAAATAAGTAACCAACTAGAGCAAGAATCTAATAAGTAAAATAACCAGAAAACAATTAGAATGGTTTGGGCATGTACAAAGGAGGACGAAAGATGGTAAAGGATTAGAAACTAAAAGAGTAAAGAAAAAGTTGGATAAATAAAAGGATGTAAAGCAAACGGGATGAACTACACAGAAATGGACGAAGCGAATAGACAATAAAACAAAAAATTTGACGTCCTGGGGGTAACAGGATTTAAGAGAAGAAGAAGAGGAAAAAACAATTGGGTTTTACCTATCTATTAAAATTAAATTAAACTGTAACAATAACTTTGATAAAGGCTGATATGTTCAAAATTAAGAAATATACTCGAGTGTTTTGATTTTGTACGGGTGTTTTGTTTCGTAACGTTACAGGTGTAACGGTTTCAATAAATCTAATCGTGTTCGACGCCAGTTGTACTATGTGGGGTTCCTCTGTAAGTTAGTAAGAATTTGTTGAGCTGTAGCTCCTTTCATTATTATCTCCTTTTTGTGCACGTAGCGCTTGTTTGAATGTTTGTACGTACCTCTCTGCCATTCCATTTGTAGCTGAATGATATGGTGCACTGAATTTGTGAAAGATTCCAATTTGCTGTAAAAATTGGTTAAATTCGTAACTAGTTAACGTTTGTGCATTATCTGAAACTAAACAGTTTGGAATTCCACTAGAATAAAATAGTATGAATTCATGAAAGGTCCTGCGAAATCTACGTGAACTCTTTCAAAAGGGCTTCTGGGTGTCTCGCATGGGTGCACTACTGTTTTTCTGGATTATATCTGATTTTGTTGCAGTCTGTACAATCTTTGCATATATCTTCCATATATTTAGAAATTTCTGGCCACCAGCAGTATCCTCTTGCAAGCATCTTCATCTTGATCTTGACTATGCCAAAATAAGCAGTATGTAATTCATTTAAAACTTTTTTACGTAGGTTAGTTGGAATTACTGCCATTTGTCGCTGAAAATTACAATTTCCTTGTAAAGAAATTTCTATCTGTGGGATATTGAATCTATCCCTAGCATCTATCAGTTTTCCAGTTCCTAGAGCATTGTAAAGATTTTGCAGTGTGGGGTCTCTTGTAGTTTCAAAACTTAATTCTTTTAAAGTAACAGGTAAAGTTTCTATTTGACTAATTTCAAACTGATCACATCCTCGTCGCCAAGCTGTTGTATATGTACGTGTAATGTAATGAAAATGGTGTTGAATGTATTTTATGTTCCTTTATTTCACTAATTAAAAACATGTGTGTGGTAACCTACATAACGTAACTCCGTAAGTAATGAAGTGAGTAACGTCCTATGACATCTGTCAATGGCCAAGTGTCATGTCATAGAACTACTAAGATGTCAAGTATATGACAACTCTCCTCCTCGTAAGGAAATGCTAAACTTGTAAGGTTAATAAATTAAAAATAAAATAATACTTACAAGTCCAGTCTTACAGGCTTTTTTATCACCCGTTGGGACCTTCGTAGTACGGGGGCGTCATCTGAGCATGACATGACAAGTGTCATATCATGTAACTAATAAGATGTCAAGTATATGACACTAAGTATGAGAAAAACTCTCAAAATAAAGTTAGTATATGTTTTAAGTAACTTAAACCAACGTTTATTAAAGTAAAAGACCTAAACATGTGGTAATAGTATCGTTCATGTATAACATGTAAGTTCTACCTACAACACCCACCGAAATATTTTCAGTTGCTAGGTATAGCCCATAGAAAAACTATGTCACAGGGTAGGCAACCCCAATTGGGAGTATTGCCTGGTCATGCAGTAAATATGTTTTAAAACTTTTTAACACCATATGGATTTATCAGCAAAAATGTAATAATTAACAAATTAAATACCATTTAAAGGATTTTTAGCCACATATTTAGGGGCTTCACTCATGTATACCTGCTAACTGCACTGATGATGGACTTGTTAGTCCGAAAACGTTCTGTAAACATTTTATAAAGGATTTTCTAAATAAATTTTTTGTGATATATTGTATGCAGCCAACTATAGACATTTCATTTACCTTGTGGATAATATATTATGCTCAAGTAACAAGTTTATAGACCTTAAATCAATTTTAGAATAACAGGTTTAGAATCACTTATTGATTTATATAGAAATAAATTTATTTACTATTAGGTAAATATTTCTGTATTGTATTTTGCATCTATATTTTTAGTTATAGTATTCCTCAAATATTTTATATCATCTCTTTTTGATTATTTTAAATTTAAATCGTACTTCAAACAAATATTCTGCGTACCACACAATGTTTACGACGGTATTATGATAAAATCATAAAAAATGAAAAAAATTCAAAAAATAAACAGGAAAAGTGTGTACATACATACATTCTTGAAAGCGCGAGGTTATTGCACTTTAGTTGTTTATATAACTCAAGTTAAACCATACCATCTACTGGTGACTTACTTTACTTGCCCAGATTTTTGTACACATTTCTACTCTTTTAACCCCACCTGTGTGAAATATTGAAAACTAAAATATTTAAAATCTTACAATGCTTCAAATTCCATCGACGTGAGTATAGTTTAATATAAAATAAGGATGCACTTTAACACAATTTTTTGGAGGTAGATAATGTTGTTTGCATTTTATATTAAATTTTCACTTTTTCTTTTACTTAGATATTATTCTGTGTTCCAAGTAAAATTCTCCAAAATAATTGTACATTGTATATGCATATTATGACTTATCTTAAATTATGTTAATATTTACTTTTCTGTAATTTTACTAATTTATAGATATTTTTTTCAAAAAGATCTTATTTTAGCGATTTACATTATCTGTTCCTAAATTTTGACATTGCATTATGTTTTAAAATTTAATGAAAATAGTTTTAAAATTTATTAACAGCACGAATACTTTGTGATGGTTTAAACTAAATTAATTTTTTGATTTAATTTCTCTTAAAAATCGGGTGTTTATTGATTATTAAATTAAGATTTGCTTTTTTAAGACTGTAGAAAATAAACAAAAATTGTATGGAAATATTATACTTTAATTATGATTTCTTTTTACAGTTTGTATTGAATTTTTTATCGAGATATATTTGTGTTGCTAATTTATCTTTTATTTACTTAGCATGTATTTACTTTTTAAATAACTTTATTATTTAATGTTTTATTAATATTGTCAACTTCTTTTGTTAGCAATTTTTTTATTTTGGTATCAAGCCGTCATATGTAACTCAAGTCATAATCAAATGCGTCGACATGCTGGCAACTGTGCCGGTTAAAGTCGTGGCATCGGCAACACTTTCAGCAGACTGACGACTGGATTTTCTGTCTTCGTTTACTCGTCGACAGAGAAGGGTGCGCCAAAAGTCTGAAAACATGTTTTGTGTATTGCAAGAGAACGGGTTTTCCAACTAAAAATGCATTTTATACTTTAACAGCAGTGTGATACTAGATTTTATCAAATCTAGGGATATACCTTTAATGTATTTTTCTAATTTTGTAGTGTAAAACTAGTTCGTGAAAAAGAACGGTGTTATTTTGATTGTTAAGTGAGTGAACTTAATCAAAATGGCGCATCAAATGCCCCCGTCGGTGAACTGTTCACTGGATGATATCGACTTGACAGCCCTAAAGGTAAGATTTCGCCGGTTTCAAATAAAATCCATGTTTCTCGAAGTTCAAAGGCACCATAAACTAGCCCGTTTGGTGCTAATGTCTTCTGTAAACATGTCAGTTTTATGGGTGTGAATCATCCTTTTATCACACAATATACACACAACACACGCAACTTTTTCTTTTGTTATCAAAACAAATTCGTTGCAGGACCCAGCAGGAATCTTTGAGCTGATCGAAGTCGTTGGGAACGGCACTTATGGACAAGTTTACAAGGTAAAACTTTCTAAATCTTTGCGGTTTTTTCCCAACCATTCATGCATGTGTCATCTTATAAATTTTCTCAGAACAGACAATGAGATTAGATTAATTAAAAGCTATGATGATGAGTGGTACAGAAATATTGTAAAACGTATAGAACATTAACCTTAGTCTAGAAATAATTGTTGAAGAATATAGGGAGAGCCAAATTTAAAAAAGTTAGGAAGTGTCAAAACTATTTTTGTATATGATTCGCCAGTGACCACACGTGGTTATTTTTTGTCTTCTGTTGGGGGTATTTAAATATACTTTGTTATTTTAAATCGCCCAATACCTATATAATAAACTCGTAGAAATTTAAATAAAACTTTGTCCAATTACAACAAATTTTGTTTCTAAACAATAACAGTCGCATTTTCAATAGTCTATATAGATTTTTTTTTATATTTTTATTGTAAATAGTTTGTTTTTAATAAGGACAAGTTATAAGCAATGGGTTTATACCTGTAACAAATTTATTTTTATATATTTGTATACCTAGACAGACTTTTTATAAGGTAAACATTGATATTTTTGATAGTCCATACTTTACTGCAGAGGATTTTTCACTTGATCCATGCTTCCCCATTTAGTCTGTTCACTCACATATCTCCAAGACTTTCTTTCACATTTTAATTGGATGTATATCACAGCTGAGATGGTTTTGAAGCAATTTATACTTTTAGCTTTAAAACGCTTTAAAAGAGTACAAATTATATCTTCATGAAATAAATCATACATTAACAATAAACCCATTTTGCGGCACTGAAAACATTGTGAAGAAACAAGAAGTACAAGAAAATACATTAAGTTTGGCAACCATGTCCCAGGAGTTCATAGCTCTAATAATTTACATACTGAACCTTTCCTCTGAACTGTTGAATTTTTAAAATTTTATATGACTGAGGTCACAACTGCCATATAGGTTGTGTTACCAGATTAATTTTTTATTTTATTTTTTTTACCAATATATATATATATATATATATATATATATATATATTAATAGAAAAATAAAAAGTAATGCAAACTTAGTTTTATAATACACAGTTAAATTGCCTCATCCATAATAAAACAGTATAACTAAAGACATGGGTTTTTTAAAACTCAAACTGTATCATTTTCTACATCAAGTGATTTATTTTCTCTTTAAAAGTTTGACATATAGAAATTTGTGAATGAAATCCGTTCTAATAAAGTCTAAAACTTAAACATTCAAGGAATTAAGTAGGTAAAAATTTGAGAAATTTGCTAAAGAAATTTCGAGTTATGGAAAAATATGATAAAGCAATATTAGCTTAGAGAATTCAAGGGTAGGATAATTGGAAGAACTGTGTCAGTTCTCCACTCAACACAGAACAGACTGGTTGGGGAAGCTTGAATAATATATAACCAAATAAACCCCTGTGGATTATCTGAGGACATGACATGGCTCTATCATTAACTGTAGATTTGTTGATTGAATGTTATATACATTTCCACATACAAAATATCACACACAAAGTAGAGTTCCAAACCACACTGAATCAGCAAATCACCAGACAGCCACACCAAATGAATTAGCTGCTGTACAACCAGTGTAGAACTGACTGATTCCAAAGAGATAAAAAAAACATTTAACAGAAAACAAACCTTCATGTGGGTACTATTAATAAGATTAAAATATTGTCCTCCTAATTAGGGTTGTAAGAATCTGTTCCATTTTTCCTTAACACGTTGCGTGCAGGTGTCCGATCATGAGACTTATACTCTGAACTGAAACTTATTCCACACATTGGTGAAGGCACCATGTGGCTCACATATATGCATGGAACAGGTTAACAAGTTCATCTTCTTATACTCGGTTCGCTATTCCCAGTCCAAACTGTCTAGTGAATTTAGTAATAATTTTTTTTGCGAAGTTAGTTACTTTTTGACAGACTAAACGTGGCTGGACATTACTATACAACCAAGCACACGTACTCATAGCCAATATTAATAGTAAACTAACTAAATAGTAAATAAAATAGAACTTTGTGAATTACCAACAATCAATATTTATTTATCTGCACCATATAATAAATAGTTATGACAACTAAAATATATTTTTTAAATATATACTACCCAAAATTTGATGGGTTTAGTATACACTTCCACTATTTAGAATAATTCTTCTTCTTTTAAAGAAAGAAGTCTGCAATAGTAGGATACTTGAGCTATTAATACTGAGAAGTAGGAATTGTTTTGTTGTAGGTTTCCGACAATGAATCTGTCAAAATATGCCCGAGCTAAGCGAATGGAGTTTAACTCATATCTTCACAGATTTCTGTAAATTTTAATAAGGCACTTCCTATAAGGCAGGGTACTTACATGTGAGTTAATTCATGACTTATCCACTAGATAAATACCATCTGAAAGATTTAGGTCCTATTCTGTTCCTTGTAGAGTCAAATGTAAAGATCTTTTTGATCAGTTTGAAATTTTGGATAATTCATTAGTTCAAAATTTTTAATATTGATGTTTTGTTTAGATGAATGAAATTATTATACTCAAGGGCTGTATAGTGATACTCAGGTGATACCGATAGGTACAGAGTCTCTGACACTGAAGGTCAGGGATCGAATCCTAGCTTTATACAGTAGGCTCATGAAATAGCAGACTAACATGCTGTAATCCCAAAGCTGTGCTGTACTGAACTGGATGAGAATATTTAAAAATGGAAAATATTACTTTGTCATTAAAAAATTTGGGATCATTTTTATGAAACCATGAATCAGAATGTTCGCATATCATCAATGATTTTTTTATTATTTCCATAAATTACACTTCAATTGTTACTTCCCTAAAAGATGTCTCAATTAATTTTTTCGGTTTTCCTTCAAATCACATATTTCCCTTGAAAACTTATATTTTGAGATAGGTAGCAAATGCAGACGGGTTTCATCTACGTTAAAAATGACATCTGTTTGTATACCTCTAGAAATTTGGCAAAATATTGTTCGATTGTTTTCACAATTTTCATTTTAAACTAACTCACTTTCGCCACACATCACTTTTTATGCAATTCCATTACAATTTTTTTAATTTATCAAGCCTGTCATCTATCAGCTTTCTCAGGTAACAAAGTTAAGTAAATTGTGATCTGTTTCAACGGGAGTCTTTTGTCATTTGTTTAGCCTACTAAAACTTTTTATGCTTGTGGATTTTATTTCATAACATTTAAATTTGCAAATCAGTTACAATTTTCTAGGGTCAAATAGATAATTTGCATTATAAAAACGGGATAATTGGTATTACAAAATGTGTTTTTATATGTCTGCAATGTACTGGAGGTTGATCTGATCTGAAATACACACACCAGCAAATTTAAAGGAACTTTTAGACGTTAAAATTATTATTACGACCATTGTTTTTTTTTGTACATTTAATCAAGGTAGTTAATGTCACAATTGAACTCAACAAATAAACATAAGCAATTTGTCATGTTACTTTTGAAATGGTTTTTTCTGTTTGTTAAAGTTTGTAATTTTTTCTTGGCAAACATTTAATTTTTGGTTTGACTTTATTTATTATTGCCACCTTGATCTCTCAATAAGAGCACATACATTTGCTGGTGAGATGGCGAAACTCTAGTTTTAGCTAGGCACATTACTTACATTCCTCAAGACCATACATGGTGAAAGGTGATACCTTTCACCTTACATATTGGAAATACTTGTCAGTAATTAGCCAGCTTATTCGCTGGACTTTTGATCATGTCTGGAAAATTCTAGAAATCTTGACCTAAGGTCAAGAATTTCGTCTATTCTAAAAACACTGATAAATTAAGAACTTTTTTATTTAAAATGTGTGAGAATCTGTCTCAAACAATTATCGACAACGTGATTAGAAGTATGAGACGACGGGTCTTCCCGTACTTCTAATATTATCTCGTAATACATATACACTTATAAAAATAAAATGACATTTACTTAACAAATAAAATTTAAAAAAAATACTACAAAATAAAATAAAACTTGATAAAATAATACAACATAAAATCGAATTCAAGATTTTTTAAATTTTAAAGAACCTAAATTTGTGGTGTTATAAAAAAAATATTCACAATTCAGTAATAAGCGGACATAAAAGTTCATTAACTCACATATATTAATAACGCGCTACAAGAAGTATTCATTTCTGTCTGCAAAACATTTCGAAATATAGAATTATTTTTTATAAATGCAGTGTATTTTGTTTTATATATTTTTCGATTTAAACAGCTGTAAAATGTAATAATTAGTTAGACACTCCGTTTCACGTTTTGTTAAATATTTTTTTTTTTAACTAAGAAAATTCGAATTACACACGTTGGAGTTCTGGGAGTTTGCTTGTAGTAGGTAATCAATCTTCTTCTTGTAGAGCCTATCTGTTTCGGATGTTGGCGACCATCATGACAATCTGTATTTTGCAAATTGTTGCTCTGAAAAGATTTGTGATTGTTGTGTTAGACACATACACAGATTTTTCAGCCAGGAAATCCTTTGCCTTCCTGGTCCTCGTTTCCCTTCATGAGTAGGTAATCAAGACAGTTAAAATAAGATCAATCAAGAAAAAACTAAATATGTAGTTAAATACACTGACTAACATATAAAGTAAAAAACAATGCTGTTGTGCTACAAAATCTGTTGCATAACATATTATTTTGATATTATATTAACTTTTCAAATTGATTTTTCACACCATATTGCCGTATTATCAGGATACGAGAGAATGCAGGGAATTATGAAATAATGAAAGTAACCTGGTTAATTTATGAATTTCGATTTTTCGAATGAAAAATCGCAACGTTAAAAAATAAAGATCTATAAATGAATAATAGTATGTTTGTTCAAATTTAAATACAAATCAAAATGCTACTCGACAAAATATTCATAATGACTAAAAAGTATGGCATTCTATAATCCGTTTTTAAGTATGTAATGCCTTTAAAAAAGTAACTTAATTATTACAATTTTTACTATACTTGTGAATGTTCACGTGTATATTTCTAATATTAGCTTACATAGTAGTTAGTTTGAACTATGCAACCATAGAAATTACTCCGGTAATCAACGAAAAACATGGAACACTGAGTAAATAAAACTTTCTGAAGTAATAAAATATTTACAGGAAAATTAATATCATACAATTACGAGCCTTTTCCCATATCAGTTGGCCCAACGTTAGATTGATAAGAAAATTAAATTTTAGAGAACGAAAATAAAAAAAAGCGCAGCGTAAATTTTAGAAGTTTGATTAAACAATGAAAACTATTGATTAAACAGAGTAATAATAACTTTAAAAAACGCATAGAATATGTAGTATTAACAAAAAAAAAATGTGAAAGTTTACCACTGAGGTACATCCCCTATATTTTTAATGACATCCACAATTCTTCGAGGCATAGTTTTTACCAAGTTCTGACAAAATTATAATGTAAACGAATCCCATATTTCTTGCAATGTTTCCTTTAATTCATTGACGGACCTGGCAGGATATCTTGAAGTTTTATTCATTTCGCTCAACAAAGTCTCTATCGGGTACAAGTCGGGACTGTTAGAAACCCATTCCAGAAGTACTATGTCATGATCTGCAATACATTTTAAACTCTTTTTTGAGTTATGACAACCTGCGCCATCCTGTTGGAAGACAAAGTCTTCCGCTGATGTTAAACGGTGTTCTATAATCGGTAAAAGAGATTCTTCTAAAATATTCAAATATTTGTCCGTGTTTAAAATTCCATCGATAAAATATAACTTTCCCACACCTTTTAGACGACTTGCTGCTCCAGATCATGACAGACGCAGGAAATTTGACTTTTCTCTTCGACAGTCGGGATGGAAAGCTTCATTTTTCCTGCGAATGACGCGACTCCTACTGTCTCCAACACACACTTCAAATCTGGACTCATCACTCCATTGTATTGAATCCCATTGCGACTGAGTTAAATCTTGATGCTCTTTTGACCATTTTAGTCTAGTTTTCTTGGTTGTAATGTTAAAAGTGGCTTTTCCTTAGCCTTAAATAAAATGAAATTTATCTAAAAAAGTTCCTTACTATAAAACTTGCTTTGTAAGTACCAAATCCTAATTTTGTAACTCCATATAATTTGCTCATCGATTTTTCACTATAATGCGTCTTAATGGCCTTCGATCTGCTTCGGTTATTTTACTTTTTTGTACATTTCTAGGTTTTGTGACGATCGAACCTATAGTTTTGTATCTTCTGACAATAATTTCTTACACTATAGCGTGCCAATTGCAACATATTCGCGATTTCCAAATTGGATTTTCCAGAATTAAAAAATCCAATAATAACTGAACAAATTTTCTCATCGATAACTTTACCTCGAGCCATTGTACAATCCAAAAACGGCAAAGAGCGTTAAGTACAATACTACAAAATGCATTTGACATTAACTGACAA